>NC_082345.1:74257101-74569381 GCF_027477595.1 Haemorhous mexicanus
ACTCATCCCTTTTCCAACCAGGCCTGCATGAAATCTGAATATCATTTACATATCATTGAGACAGCTGGAATTCCCAGGTGGACAGGAGGATTCGTGTCTTGTGTTCCATGGTTAAATTAATCCTTTCCCTGTGTGGGAGGATAAAGCTTTCCATGAGCTTTGGGATGCAGGAGCTCCTTCCCATCACAATTCACACAGTGCTTGAATGGAATCTTGCAGGAACAGCCTCCACTGGATATTTTTAGGAGGGGGAGGATGGCATCAGAAAACCACTAGAGACATCCCTTCTGCCTCTGGATCCACGTCCTGGAATAAAAGGAGTCGGTTGCTGCCTAATGCAAAGAGGAATTGGAAGCCTGGCACCGATTTTTGCCAAGATTTTCACCTTCCCGGGCAAAATCTGCTCTCATTTCTCTGCAGAAAGCTCCAGGAATTGTGTGTGGAGGGGAAGAGCGAGCAGAAATAACTGCTGGGTGAAGTAAATTAGTTCAGGGATGTGGCAGGCTTCCCTAATGGTGCTTTTCTGGATGCTGGATGTTTGGGGAGGTGTGGGAATGAGCCAGCTCTGATTGCCCTGGGTGAGCGAGGTTGATATGTGTGTCTGCATCTGCCCTGCTCTCATTTCTGGAATCACAAACTCTCCATCCCCGTGGTCTCCTGGGTGGGACAAGGAGATACAAAGAGCAGGAATCCTCGAGGAGAGAACTTCCTGTGTTGGAAGAAATGCTCATATTTCTGGCAAAGTGGGCATTGGAGGAAGCTTCCCACTGGTTTTTGTTTAAGAAACAAGGGATGAGCAACATCCTGGCCAGTCCCAGCCCCAGGGTGGGCACAGCCCCAGGGCAGGGACTGTCCCTGTGCTGGCCCTGCTGAGGGACCCTCTGGGATCCTGGGGGCAGCTCTGGGCTGAATGGAGAAGTTGTTTTACCAATGTAAAATGTTTAAATGCTCCAGGGAGAGCTTCCAGCACATTCCAGGGCCTGGAGGGGCTCCAGGAGAGCTGCAGAGGGACTGGGGACAAGGCCTGCAGGGACAGGAGCCAGGGAATGGCTCCCAGTGCCAGAGGGCAGGCATGGATGGGATCTGGGCAAGGAGGAATTCCTGCCTGGGCTGGAACTGCCAGAGCAGCTGGGGCTGCCCCTGCATCCCTGCAGTGTCCCAGGCCAGGCTGGACACTGGGGCTGGAGCAGCCTGGGACACTGGGAGGTGTCCCTGCCATGGATGGGGTGGCACTGGATGGGCTTTCAGGTCCTTTTCCACCCAAACCATTCTGTGATTCTACAAACAACCTTTGGGATATGCAGGATTGGGAATGGAGTGTGACCTGGCTTTTCCAAGACACTCAAAAACAGAATGAGGGGGTAGAAGGAATAATGAAGAGGAAGATCCACTGCTGAACTGTGCTGGGAAGAAATCCCAGTTTCTGATGCTGTCGGAGAATAACTGGGTGGAAGAGGGACTGTTTGACTGTTCTCACAGATTTTTCCAGTGACAGAGCTGCTCTTCAGCCTGGGAAATCCAAATATTCCATCTTTGTCTTTCCATCCCTACATGGGAGCACAGTGTGACATTCAAATCCACATCTTTGGTGGCTCTGTGCACATGGTGCTAAAGATCCCATAACGCTGGGAATTAACCCAGGGGATTCTACAAACATCCTTTGGGATATGCAGGATTGGGAATGGAGCATGGCCTGGCTTTTCCAAGACACTCAAAAAACAGAACGAGGGGGTAGAAGGAATAATGAAGAGGAAATTCCACTCCTGAACTGCAGGTGGAATTCTGTGCAGGGAAGAAATCCCAGTTTCTGATGCTGTAGGAGAATTACTGGAGGAGGGGGAGTGTTTGGCTGTTCTCACAGATTTTTCCTGTAACAGGCTCTTCAGCCTGGGAACTCCAAATATTCCATCTTTCCATCGCTACATGGGAGCACCATGTGACATCCAAATCCACATCTTTGGTGGCTCTGTGCACATGGTGCTAAAGATCCCATAACGCTGGGAATTAACCCAGGGCCGTCCCTTCCTAATCCAAAATGAGTTTTGATGTCCGGAGTTGCCCTTGGCTACTGTTGGAATGAATTAAGATTCCAGCACTGCCTCGTATTTGCTAGCTCGCCGTAGAATGAACTGGGAGTCAGATCCTCATTTAGTTAAAATAAATGTACTTCCATGGTTTTAAACAAATTTCAACCAGCGGACGGTTTTGCCTGGGGGGATTTGAGAGGCTGCGTGTTGGATCAGGTTCTCAGCTGCATTATAATGAGCAGGAAACGTGGAATTTATGTGGAATTTGAGGGAAGAGGTTTATAGACCAGGCTGTTTTTTACCTCATGCCTCATTTTCCTAATAGGAATAAAAACAAATGATTGTGCCATTGAACTGGGGTGGAAACAAATGGATGTGCCATCAAATGTGTGGCTCCGGGAGGAGAATTAGTCAATGCAACTTTGGAATGAACATTCCTTCATTTTCAGCCGGTAGATGCAGCTTTCCCTTCATGTTTTTGTTGTTTGGGCCTTGTGAAGAAAACATTTCAATGAAGGAAAAGAGATCAAGGAATGTTTTCAAAGTCAGCTCTTCCCCCCACAAACCTTTCAATCTCCCGGCTCATTTCCCGTACTCCGTGACCCTCTTGAATGTCATCTGCTCTTTTCCAGCTGCAAAGCTTTTCCCTCTCCCCTCCTTTCCCTTGTGGGTCTCCTCTCTTCTGAGGTGCCCTTTCTTCCTTTGTGAGCCTTCGCTCCTCCTCCTCCTCCTCCTCCTCCTCCTCCTCCTCCTCCTCCTCCTGCAGCTGCCTCACTGGGGCTGACACCTTTTGTCAGCCCTATCAGGCAGATCAGAGCACTGGGGGGAACTGGTACAAATTCTTCTGGGTCAACAGTTTGTTTCCCAATGATCCTTTGATTTCCCAGGACAAGGTGTCATTGATCCATGTCAAATTTGTGGCTAAGCCCAGGTTTGAACCAGTGTGGTTTTAACCAGCTGAGGTTTTGTGGGGTTTTTTTTTGAGGGAAACAGTGATTTGGAGGAAAGGAGAGATAAGAATTGGTGGTTGAGTTTTTAGCTCTTTTCTCCCTGAACTTTGCATCTCTTGAATTTTTTTATAAAGTCTCTCTGGGCAAAACAGAGTAAGAAGATGATGAGGATGGTCAAGGGAGATGCTTAAAATTTTGGCAGGTTTGGCTCGTGATTCTTTCTGGCTCTCCCAAGGAATTCTATCAGGCCTTCATAGATCCACCCCCACAGCTGGGAGATGCCACTGGGCTGTTCCCCCCTGGTTATTTTGAGCAGCTGCTGCATTTCCCTCCTCTGACACTCAGCAGTGGCTTTCTGGGTACCTTTACTGCAGGGGTTTGAATGAACATCCCTTGACCTTACCTGAAAGGCCAAGAACATCCCTTTAGATCACGGAATTAATGTCTTTTTTCCCACACTGTAAAATGTTCCCCCTTCTCTCTTAACATCGAGCTTTCCTCTCCTTCCAAACTGGAAGGAGGTTGTTTTTCTGTGCTTCCAAATTCATGAATATTCACTCAAGAATTTCAGAGTGTTGGGAGCACAGGGGCTCTGTAGTTCTTCACAAATCTCCCAGCCCTCCCTGCTCACATGATCCATCACCACCTGTGGCATCCATGGCCCAATTCCCAATCCTGTCAGCCCAGCCCGGGGAAGGGGCTGGAGCTGGGTGTGTTTCTGGGTCTCCCCAGGTCCATGGCATCACCCATCACTCAAAAAGCTGTGAAAGGAGCTCGCTGAAGCTCTGCCAGCTCCTTTTGCCCCACACCGGGGCACGAGCTGCCGACAGCTCTCGGGGACCTGCCAGGTGGGTGCCAGCTCCATCTCCGCGTGGAGGAGGAGATTTGGGATTGCTCCAGGTGTGCTTGGACAGACCTGGGCCTCGTGCTGCAGGTGCACATTGGTTTTTCATCATAAATGCTGTTTTTTGAAGACCTACTTTCTCCAATCTCACTAAGCACGAGGCCAGTTTGCAAATCCCGGAGAGGGAATTTTTATTCCATAAGAACAATTTCAGGCTTGCCCTACAAAGAAGCAAGACCCAATGTGCTGATGTGTTTGTAGGGACCCAAACAATGCAATTTTCCCAAAAACACTTCAAACCTGCCCTGTCCCAGTGGGGTCACTGGGGTTGGGCCAGTGGCTTTATTTACAAACTTGTGAAGAGTTGAGAAGTTTCATATTAAAACATGAAATGGGAAAACCTTTCAACCTCTCTCTGCCACCTCTCTAAAATAATAGTTACAGCATCTAAGTCTGCCAAAGTGAAATGTAATTTCACTTTGTATTAGACAGTGACTGAGGTTAGAAGGAGCACTGTGTGTTTTATTTTCTGCCCTAACATGTACTTAAGGGGAATTATGACTTTCTTAAATCTTTTAACGCTTCCAGTTTATTCTTTGCTTGCTGCAGGTAAGTATATCCTTGTGGTTAAAATATTTCTCTTGGTTTTTATAGGGAATAAACACTTCTGAGCTAACTCTGATCTGTGGCATGGCTTACACAGTGAAGAGTCTGTTGTGTTGTTAAATGCTCTCATCTTTATTCATGTCCTGGGATGATTCAGCCTTCCCTGTAAATTACAGGACCAGGAGCACTTTACAACCTGTAGGAGTTTAGCTGGCATCCAGAATAAGCAGGGGGGTGTTCTAAGGGCTGGGTAATTTGTTTGTACTCCTTGAGGAGGATCGAGCTGAGCCCTGGTGCAGCTGGGTCGTTTTTGGCTTTAATAACTCACAGAAAACAATGTGCTGAGAAGGATCTGTGAGATTTTGTTTCTCAGGTTGAAAGATGTTAAGGGAGGTCTGTATTCTGTTCCCATCTGTCAGAGATGGGGCAGTGATCTGCTGTCCCTGGGGCAGTTATCTCTGTTCCTGGGGCAGTTATCTCTGTCCCTGGGGCAGTTTTCTTTCTCTCTCTCACACCCAATCCTCCCTCCAAAAGGATCTCTTCTGTTAGTTGAGTGTCCCTGCAGGGCTGATCAAATTCCACCATCCCATGGGGAGATGCTCCGCCCAGGGGAGGAGCCAAGCATTCCTACCTGGATCCAATCTGCCCTGGGAACAGCCCAGCAGCCTTTGCCCACTGCATTCCCAGAGGAGCAGCTTTCTCCTGCCCTGCATTCCCAGAGGGAGAGCAGGCCCATCTCCAGCAGCCCTGGAGCTGCAGAGGAAAACTCCCCCCTTGTGCAGGATCCCTGCTCCAGCAGAACCACAGCTGGCACTGCAGGAGGGCTGAGCCCCCCTGGGATGGGACTGTGCCACCACCCTGAGCCACCCTGGGATGGGACTGTGCCACCACCCTGAGCCCCCTGGGATGGGACTGTGCCACCAGCCTGAGCTCCCCTGGGATGGGACTGTGCCACCACCCTGAGCCCCCCTGGGATAGGACTGTGCCACCACCCTGAGCCCCCTGGGATGGGACTGTGCCACCATCCTGACACACAGGGCTCAGCTCCTGCTCTCACCCTGCCAGTGGTTTTTTTATCTTTGTACTATCACATTTGTATTTTAAATTTTCCTATTAAAGAGCTGTTATTCCTGCTCCCATATCTTTGCCTGAGAGCCCCTAAATTTTAAAATTATAACAATCCAGAGGGAGGGGGTTTGCATTTTCCATTTCTGGAAGGCCCCTGCCTTCCTCAGCACACACCTGTCCTTCCAAACCAAGACATTTTGGCTCTCAAATTGATGCTGTTTGATGAGAGATGCCCTCAGAAGCGTTGCTGGCTGCCATCAATGTAAATTCCCTGTCTGGATCCCTTAAATCCCATCTAAAAGCAGCATTGGAGGAGATGAGCAGCTCCCTCTGAACGTGGCTAACTGGGCTCTCTCTGAGCTGTGCTGGCAGTAATTACCGAGTTAAGTTCCCTCTGTTTGTTCATCCTTACAGTAAATTAAGAAAGGAAGATTTGGGACTTGTCTGCAAGTTGATGGGCTTTGCAAATAGAGTTGTGCCTTCAAAGAGTCATTTAGAGCAATTATTTGAGAGCAGTTCTTTGCTGATGGAGACAAAACACGCTATTAGGAGGGTTTTTTTTAAAAAAAGATTAGACCAGCACAGCAGTTATTTTCCTAATGTGCTCCTGTTTATGGCTTTTTAGTCTGGAATTGTGGAAACCCCCAGCTTCTTACAACTGTTTTTATACATTAACAGGGATTTTGAATTGCTACACCCACAGCTCTGCTCCCAGGACACCTCCTGGTGAAGGGCTGGGATATGATACCCAACTATATTTGGATGGATTTTTGCCTGGAGTGGAGCTGCCTCAAAAAAATCTTTGTTTTAATATTCCAGTGTGTCTCTTTTTTTATTCTTGGGAAGGCAGCACTCTGGCTTTTCAGGGGAAACGTGTTCCCACCAGGCAGTGGGACAGATGGATCCTCCTCCCTGGGTGCCAGGCTGCTGCTGCCCCACAGGCACATTGGGAAGGGAGAGATTCAGGAGCTGGCACCAGAGTTCATGTGAACCCCCAAAAAGAGATCCCTGGTCTCCAGTGAATCTTTGCAGAGAGACAGCAGCAATTTTTGTTTTTGTCTCAGCTGAGACAGAAATATCAATTCTGGTTTGTGTCTCCTCTTAGGGAGGTTGTCCACTCCTCTTGAATTCACCTGGGGTGTGCCCCAAAGGTCAGCTCCTCTCAGACTCCCAAAACCACCTCCTGCTGCTCCATGGGTTGGAGTCATTGCTGTTCTGAGGTTGGCACAGATCCATGGTGTGTTCCTGAGCTCCCCTGCTGCCTGAGCTGCTCTTTGCAAGCACATCCAGTGTGTTCTGTCATGATTTATTTCTCTCCCAAGGAAACATTCAGTCCTGTCTGTAGAGCCAGGAGCAGCTTTCTGCTTTCTCCATATTTTGTGGTTTTCTGTGTCCAGACACAGTGAAAGCTCACATTCTGCTTTAGCTTTGCTCATTCCCTGGCTGAATTGGTCTCAGTGTGCTGAAATCTCCCATTCTCACCTCCAGTCCATTTTCCTGCCCATCCTCATTCCAGCTCCACATATTTAGAATCAGCACTGAAGGGTTTGGGTTGGCAGGACCTTCCTGATCATCAGTTCCACCCCTTTGCCATGGGTAGACAACCTTCCATGAGATTTATTTCCTTCCTGAAAATTTCTACAGGGCATAATTTTTATAAAAATATTAACCCAGTTTTCCTCCACGTGTGATTGTTGTTCCATCCTGTTGGTGGAAGCTGGGGTTGGTGTGTTTTTAGGGACACTCAAGGAGCATCTCTGTGTGGCCACATCTCCTCTGAGCTGAGCAAGTGCTGCTGTCCAGAGTTATCCCTGCACATCCAGAGGCTGTGGGTCTTGGGAAGTGATAGAAGAAATCCTGGCAGGATGAAGTCCAGAGGGAGCTCTTGACTCTGCAGCTTTGGTGATCAGTCCAGTCTGTTCTCTTGGCTTGTTTGCTCCTTCAATGCATCAGGACACCTTGGGCCAGCTAAATCCCAGCTCTTCTCTCTCAGCTCCCTGCAAAGGCGAAGCAGGGCCTGGGGTGCAGCTCAGCTGCCCCTTGGACTGCAGCATTCCCACCAGGCTTCCTGCTCTCCCCTTTTTTGTGGCCTCCTCTGGACTCACCCAGCAGCTCCACGTCCTTCTGATGTTGGAGGCAGCTCTGAGTGGGGTCTCACTGAGCTGGGCAGAGGGGATGATCCCATCCCTCACCTCCTCCACGGATTCTCGTGGCTCTCTGGGCTGAGTGGAGGTGCCCAGGGCATGTCCAGCTTTTCACCCACCAGCACCAGTCCCTCTGCTCAGGGCTGCTCTCAGTCCCTTCTTTAGGGAGACCCTGACCCACTTCAGCACCTTGCACTTGCCCTTGGGGGCTTCATCTGTGGTGGTGCTCACAGGGGTCCCAGGATGAGGGAAGGGATGAGAATCTTGACTCCATGTTTCAGAAGGCTGATTTATTATTTTATTATATATATTGTATTAAAAGAAAATGATATATTAAAACGAAAAGAACAGAAGAAAGGATTTAATCAGAAGGCTAGCAAGGAATAGAAAGGAATGATAATAAAATCTTGTGACTGACCAGAGAGTCTGAGCCAGCTGACTGTGATTGGCCATTAATTAAAACAATCAACATGGACCAATCAAAGATGCACCTGTTGCATTCCACAGCAGCAGATAATTATTGTTTTTCTTTTCCTCTGAGGCTTCTCAGGAGAAAAAAATCCTAGCAAAAGGATTTTTCATAAAATATGTCTGTGACACTTCATCAAATTCCCCATTCCTGGAGCTGACAAAAACCCAAAGCTTTGATCACTTGCCTCAGCTCTAGGTGATATTATCTGCATTTGTGTCCTGTCCTGTGAGTGTGCAGGTGCAAGGTCACTCGTGGTCTGCTGCATATGTTCCAGAAAGGTCTGGCCACTGGGGATCATCATTTTGATTCCTTAGGTTAAAAACGCCAAAATAAGTGTGCAAGATCATTGTGTATCTAAAACAACTGCCCAGTCTCCTTCAGCCTTTGATTTCCTAACTTTACTGTGCTTTCCACTTTAAAAAATATGCACAAATCAGTGGGGCAGGTTCCCAGCTGATGGCAGAGCAGTAAGAGGCTAAAAAATGAAGGTTTTGAGATGAGACAAAAAAACCAACCTGCTCTGACCTGGAGGTTGTTGGGGTTCCTGCTATGACAGGAATTTAAACTTTGGATTTGGAAGCTGCCCTGTTTCCAAATTTGCAACTTCCAAAATTGTAACTGATGCACATATTCCTCCCCTGAGTGCTGTACCACGGTGCTTTTCTTTACAAAAACACCTGGATTGAACCCTTGTGATGTTACAGGATGTTACTGCGGGCTGTTAAAGGCAGAGGAGTCATGAGAGGTGGGCTCAGAAAAGGGGATGAGAAAAAGCCATCAGCTCTCTTGTTGCTGAAACAATGGCAGATGGCGTACACAGAACGAGCTATTGAACGACAGCAATGGCAAATGAACTCTATTATTTCTCACTCACTCCTTCTGTCAGTGATTGAGGCATTGCAGAGCACGAGCAGGAAAATAATAGGTTGCTTTCACAATGGGAGAAGTTTAACAAGTGCTAAATCATTCATTCGACATCGGGGCTGCCGTCAGTGAGGCTCCATCAGTGCTGCGGGTGCCTGGCTCATCCTGATTGCTGCACTTGCCTTCCACACCCAACCTCCCAGCCAGGAGACCCCCAGCACCCCAAATCTGCTGCTTGTGCAGTGGGATTGAAAGGCTCAGGGCTATATCAGGGAGATGTCACTGACATGTTTTCTGAAAAATCCCTTCGCCAGGATTTTTCCCCTGAGAAGCTGGGAAGCCTCAGAAAAGAAATGTAAACAATAATTGTCTGATGGCTTGGGATGTGGTCTGGAGGTTGTTTACCAACAGCTGCATCTTTGATTGGTCTCATGTGGATTGTTTTTACTTGATGACCAATCACCATCAGATGTGTTGGACTCTCTGGTCAGTCACAAGATTTTATTATTCATTCTGATGCCTCCTTTCTTCTATTCTTTTAGTATAGTTTTAGTATAGCATTTTCTTTTAATACAATATATATCATAAAATAGTAAATCAGCCTTCTGAAACATGGACTCAAGGTTCTCATCTCTCACCTCGTCCTGGGGACCCTCAAACACCAGCACAGGGAGATGCCTCAGGGTGAGGCTGAGCACAGAGGTTTTCACACAAATCTCCTGACGTGGAGGATTTTCCCACAATTCCACTGGCACAGGGCTCCTGAGGTGGGGCACGGAGCCAGAGGATGGGCTTTGGGAGTGGAGTGTTCTCCCTGGCATTGTGTGGATGTCTCAGCCCGTGTTCACCTGGGTTCCCTTCGTGTTGGAGAGTTTGACTTTCTGGCTTCTGTGCTTGGCAGAGCTTGGTTTTGGGACTTGGTGTGAGCTGTTCTTCAGTGGCTGTCACTGGTGTTCATCTCTTGGGTTTGTTGTTGCTGAAATGACCCCCGAGGTATTCAAAGTCTTTTTTCCCAGCCCCACAACCGAAGAAGAAGTCAAGATTCCTCAGCTCTGCTTCTCAAGGTTGTTTATTTTCTCTTATCTGTTCCATTCTTTCTCTGCCCTGCTGAGATCTGTCCAGCAGGTCGGGTTGGGGCACAGTCCCTGCCCTTGGGCTGGTGTTGGCTTTTTATACTAAGAACTGCGTATACTTTATTTACAATCATTTCCCAATACCTATCACCTGTGTTAGACAGTCTGTCTCTGCTCTAAACCAATCCAGAAGTGCCACCATCCCAGCAGAAGATGGAGGACAAGAAGAAGAAGGACAGGACATGCCCAAATTCCTCCATCTTGCCTCTTGAACCCTCATTCTAAATCCCCAAAATTCTACTTTTTCACCCTGTGACAAATTCACTGTCATTCTACTCAAACTCTTGTGGCTTGTAACTCCTCACACAAAGTTGGGAATTGTTCCCATGGGCTAAAATCAAAGGCACAGGTGGTTTTGACTCTGTGCCAAGGTCTCTGAGCCCCCTGCCAGGGTCTGGAATCACCCAGGGCAGCCAGAGCAATGTCCTGGGTCCTGACATTCATCCTAAAGCTGGAAGTGCCCTGGGTGTCCTCATAATCACTTGCTAATAATCACAGAAATATGGAATGGTTTGGGCTGGAAGGGACCTGAAAGATGATTCCAACCCTGCTGGAATCTGAAATGTAAGGAATTCTCAGAATTTTGGGCCAAAGCTTGGAATCAAGCACAGGATTTGATCTGAGACCTTGGAAAAGGCTTCCAAACTCAGGTGCTAGAAGCAGAATGTGGATTTATAGTTTGAAGCAGAGACATATTAAGTTAAGAAGAAGGAAGTTTAGAGTTTTAGAGTTTAAGATCTAGAAAAAAAATTAGTTACAGAGGTAAACAAGGAGTTTAGAGTGCAGTCCTATAGGTTTGTGTGTCATAACATGTTTGGCTAAGGAAGCTCACACTGTAGCATGGGTCCATAAGAGGAAATATTTAAGGATGTGTCAAAAACATAAATATCCTTATTGGCCATGTTTTATTGGTCAGTAAATCCTTAAAAGTTCTTGTAAGTAGGGGTCTTGTGACCTCCTGAGCCATGCACTGAAGCTGTGAGCTGAACTCATCCTGCCTATGTAGAAGATAAGAAAATAAACCTCATCATCTAAAAACTTAGAGGTCCCATTTCTAACTCATTCAAAATTCTTCAAAAATCCCCTACAACCCCACCCATGGCAGGGACACCTCCCAGTGTCCCAGGCTGCTCCAGCCCCAGTGTCCAGCCTGGCCTGGGACACTCCAGGGATGCAGGGGCAGCCTCAGCTGCGCTGGCAGTTCCAGCCCAGGCAGGAATTCCTCATTGCCCAGATCCCATCCATGCCTGCCCTCTGGCACTGGGAGCCATTCCCTGGCTCCTGTCCCTGCAGGCCTTGTCCCCAGTCCCTCTGCAGCTCTCCTGGCAGGGGCTCTGAGCTCTCCCTGGAGCTTTCTCTTCCAGTTCTGAGCGTTTCCATCTCAGCTGATGAGTTTGCTGGGATTTAAACTGGGACAATGATTTCTAAGGTGGCTTCTGCCTGAAGATTGAGGAGCACCTGGCAGGTTCTGTGTTTGGAAGAGGTCCTTGTCCTGTTTTTATGGATGGAAAAGCAGAGGAGTAGGAGAAGCCATGAATAACCTGGCACAGAGAGAGGTGAAGCTCCATGTCCTTGTCCCCACTCCCCCCATGTGATCTCTGCACACCTCCCCACCTCTGTGCCTCTGAAGGCTTCTCAAATTGATTTGAAAACAATCACAGCAATGAGAGAAATAATTTGTTGGTTTATAGGGTCCAGGAGGTGACCTTTCCATTTTACCATAGCCAGAAACATTCTCTGCTCTCTGGGCTTTTCCTCTTAATTTCCAATGCACTTGTAGGAGCCCAGGAACAATTTTTCCTTTGGACTGTGACTGTTTCACCTGGGGAATGGGATGAATTGGAGCTGCTTTGCCTTCTGCCCATGTGGTGATGTCCAAATCCTCAAGGCAGGGCATTGCTCTGAGGGCAGCAGTAACAGGCAGGAGGGGGGAAAATGGGATTAAGGAGAGGTGAGTGAGGAAAGTCCTGACAGCATCTTTCCTCCAACTGTTGGAAAAATATTTTTTTTTCCCATTGCTTCTGCTCTGCTCGTCAGGCAGAAGCTCTGCCTGCCTCCAGAAAATCCTCTTGAAAGCAGAAATCTGTGTCAGTAGAGCAGAAACAGTGGTGACACAGCTCTCCCAGATACCTCAGGGCTGCAGGGCCACATTTCAGCCCAGCCCACCCTAAAATGGGCTAAAAGGTAATCAGCTCACAGTGGCCACATCCCATCAGCTGCCCAGTGCTTTCACTTCCATTTGGATCCATCCAAAGCCCTGCAGATCAGAGGCTTGGGGTGTGAAGAGCCCATTCATTATTCCAGGCTGGAGTCTTAATCACCAAATCACTAATTTGGCCCATTAGGAGCAGTAAATATCCGAGTCCTCTTCAGGCTTCACTCCCAGTTTGAAATTTTGCTGGTCAGTTAAAAAACAAACTAAGAAATCATCTGTCGTGTATTCATCTGGGAATAAAAACTCTTCATTCCCTCTTGGAACAGAAGTTTCTTGTGCCTTGATGGCTTGGATGGTTTCTGGCTCCTTGATGGGCCCCTGAGAGGAATACATGAAATTGTTAGAAACATTTTCTCCTTTTTTGTGTGTGAGTGATTTTTTTTCCCCCTCATTTGTTTCCTATTCCTGTTGTTCAGGGTGTACAGATCAATATAATCACTCTTTGGTCCTGATTTAACTTTTTTTTCAGCTCTGAATGCAGGGATTGAGTTACCTCAGAGAGGCTGCTTCGCTCTGGGTAATTTGGAGGCTTGTTGCTAATATTTAGCAATTGGGGCAATTTGTCCTTGGCTGCTTTATCCTCTTTTCACTGATCCCACTCAGTGCCTCTCCCTGTGTATTTGTGCTCCTAATAATGCTGTGCAAAACCCCTCTCCCAGGATTGTCACCCTTCCAGGGGGAAAAAGTGAGACTTTGCCCCTTCAGGGAACATCCTGAGCTGGAGGGGACCCATGAGGATCCTTGAGTCCAACTCCTGGCCCTGCCCAGGACACCCCAAGAGCTGCCTGTCAGTCTCAGAGGAATAACCCATCAACATTTGGGCCCAAATTTGGCAATTCTGAGCCCAAGCTGCTCCTTCCACAGAGACACAACAGTTCCATGGAAAAGGCTCTGACAGAGCCAAGCTGAACGTGAGCAGCAGCTGCAAAAATTGGGATAACCCTTGGTGTCTGTTCCATCAAACACAGAGCAGCAGGACAATCTCATCAGCTGAAGGAGAAAAACCATGGAGTTATGTCACCAGGATATTTTATGAAAAATCCTTTAGTTAGGATCTTTTCTCCTGGGAAGCTGGGAAGCTTCAGCTTCTCCATGTTTTGCTGCTTTGGAATGTGATTTGGAGAATTGCTTACCCAGCATGTGAATTGTTTTTAATTAATGATCAATCCCAGTCCAGCTGTGTCGAGGCTGTGAGCAGTCACAAGATTTTATTATCATTCCATTCCTTTCTTTGCTAGACTTCTGATGAAATCCTTTCTTCTGTTCTTTAGTGTAGATTTAGTATATCATTTTCTTTTAATATAATACATATCATAAAATAATAAATCAGCCTTCTGAAACATGGAGCCAAGATTCCCATCTCTTCCCTCGTCCTGCAAACACCACCACAGAGTTTCCCATGATTTATTCCGTGGAGATCTTCTGCCTCATTTGTTGGGAGTCAATATTTTGCCCACGAGCCGTGGGAGCCCTGCAGAATGTGGAGGTTCATTCTGGAGCAGCTCCCGTTGGCATTTCTTTAATGAACTCATAATTTATGGGCTGTGTTTTACATCTGCCCCCCCTGCCCCCAGAGCTTGTTCCAGCCAGCTCTGGAAGAAATGAGCTGTGGAGCTGTTACTCTCCTTGATTAAGTCAATAAAATCCATTTGTCTTGTTAGGTGAGGAGCTCCATTTGGCCTCCCAGATTCTGATTTTTTTGGGGGGGTGGAAAGCAACAGCCAAGGCAGTGATAAAATATGTGAGAATCAGAACTGAGCAGGCAGAGTCTGGAATTGAGGTGGTGATCTGGAATTCTCAGATGGTGACAGTGATTGTTCTACTGAAGAACCTTTTGTTGGTTTTAGGTGATGGTTTTAATGATTTGGGTGGTTTTTAATAAATTATCATTGCTGTGAAAGACAGGAGATGCTTCATGTCAGGATCAGCCAGATTTCTGCTCCTTCATCCCAAAAGATCACATTCCTTTGTTTCCTTTGTTATAACCTTCACAATATCATCAAGGCCTGGGTTTTTATTTTCATTTTTATTTTTATTTTCATTTTCACCTATTGTGATTCTCAAATTACACCTTAAAGGGCTCCTTCTCAAGGGTGGCAGTTCAGAGTTTAATCTAGTTTAATAAAACCAGTGTTTGTGCATTAACTTTCATCCTGATCATGAAAAAGCTCCTCAGCTTTCAAGAGAAATGTGGAATAGCATTAAAATCCAGCCTCTGTTAAGGTCCTGGTCCCTGGAAGTGTCCAAGTCCGGGCTGGACAGGGCTTGGAGCACCGTGGAAGGAACTGGGTGGACTCTAAGTTCCTTTTCAACCCACAGAGCTCAGTAAATGCAGCCCATGTGTGAGTCCATCTGCCAGCAGCATTGAGGCTTTGAGGTCTTTTGAATATTCCCTAATTCTGCTCCTGACCAGGCAGGCTGGGCCTGCTGGGAGCTTGGATGTGGAGGGATCAGAGCAGTATTTATTTATTTATTCATTTATTATTATTGTTATTATTGTTATTATTATTCCTCCTGTATGTCCTGGGCATCACCATGATATTTTATGAAAAATCCCTCCACCAGGATTTCTTCTCCTGGGAAGCTTCAGCTTCTCCATGTTTTGCTCCTCTAGAATGTGATCTCAAGAATTGTTTACCCAGCATGTGAATTGTTTTTAATTAATGACCAATCCCAGTCCAGCTGTGTCAGGACTTTGGTCAGTCACAAGTTTTTATTATTCATTCTTTTCTAGCCTTCTGATGTCTTCTTTCTTTAGTATAGTTTTAGTATAGCATTGTGATGTGATGTGATGTGATATAATATAATATAATATAATATAATATAATATAATATAATATAATATAATATAATATAATATAATATAATATAATATAATATAATATAATAATATAATATAATAATATAATCACACCAGGGGAGACACTTTCCTGAGAGAACAGTGCCCTGATCTCACTAAATTGCTTTTATCCCAATTTTGAGCACTGCCAAACCCCCAAAGGATTGGCAGGAGCAGAAGGACCGGACTCCTCTGGAGTTCCTCTTCTGCATTTTCTCCCTGTGCTTTTGAGTGTCTGTTCTGTTCCAACTCCCCCACAGAACCAGCCTGGGGATTCCTGATTGCATCACAGCAGGATAAAAGCCAAATTTGGGCTGTTTCCTGTGATTATTTGACGTGAGCCAGCGCTGACACTTGAGAGCAGGCAGAGTTTCTGAACACAAACATCCTCAGAAAACTTTTCACTTTGGAATGTCTCCTTCAGAGCTTTCCAGCGTAAACTCCCAAATCCCTCCTGGATCAGAGCTGCCTCGGAGCTGTCAGGTTTTGGCTGCTGCTGTTGTGCAATTGCTGATTCACAGAGCAATAAACCCCCAGGACTTTGGATTGGAATCTCTGAAAACAGAAGCAGCGCCGAGGAATGGATTTCACCTTGCCACGAGGAGCTCCTGGCAACTTTTAGAGTCTGTAGAGACAATTCATCTTCCTCTCCCTTGTAACTGCCGTGCTGAAATCCCATTGTGAGGCCATAAAAAAAGGGAATATTCTCATTTAAGTCGGAGTTTTTGCATCAGATCACCTTTTTAGAGCTCTCTTGGAATGCTGTGTGCTCATTGCACAGGCACCGTGGTTCTGAGCCAGTTTAACCAGTGGTGGGTGGCACGGTGACAGCTGCTAAATTGAGATAATTCGATGTTTTCTGATTAGCAAAACCACAAAAGCCAGAGGTGAAAATGCATTTTAGATGCTCTGGGTGCAATATCTCTGTTTGTTACGAGCCTTTCGGTGATGAATCAGCTCTTCAGCCTCAGTGGGGGCCCAGCAGGGCACAGGCAGATGGAAAAGGATGAAATGTGGCTGAAGTGGGCAAACAAGGGATGAGAGAATAGAAGGATAATTATTCCCATTTTGTGGATGGGGAATGAACACCCAGGAAGGTGAAGGGATTGATTGAAGAATCATTAAGTGCTCATCACTAAACCACGGCCTCAGGTGCCACATCCAGAGGGTTTTGGACACTCCCAGGGATGGGGATTCTAGCCCTTCCCTGGGCAGCCTCTTCCAATTCCTGTTCCAGTCCTTGTGGGCTGTCCAATCCTGCAGAGCTCCGTCCTCCCCTGGCCTTGATCCAACAAACAGCTGGAGCAACTTTGGGTCTTTAATTCCTTGGAGTTTTAGGGAATCAGGAGCTGAACCAGAATTCCTGTTGGGTCCTTAAAATCTGATCTCATCCACCAACTCAAGGAGTAGTTTTCCTCCCATTTCTCAGCTTTGCTGATGCATTTGGAGGCAGCAATTGAGCATATTCTGGGGGAAAAAAAACAGCCCCAGATGCTTATTTCAAAAGGGAAGAAAGCAGCATTGTTAAAGCTGCAGTTAAGTCGTTATCTCTTCTTATTACTGCTGCTTCTTTCAAGAAGTCTCTCCAGTTTGGCTTTCAGGGAAAACAAACCCAGAGTGGAGAGCAGAGCTGGGGGCTGCTGGGCCATTCAACATCTGGGGCTTGGGTGGCAAAGAGAAAGGGAGAAATCTATGAACTATCAAAATGTTGTTGGCTTTTCATTCCCAGATCAATGTGGGATCTCTCAGCGCATCACAAAGCGAAATGGTGCATAATATCACAGTCCTAAATTGGCCCAAATTATTGTGTTTTTAAGCCAAGCCAGCTTTGTTTAAATAATGGCTTTGCCATGGAGATTTGTCTCATTGATTGGATACTTCGGAGTGGCGGAGTGAGAAAAATGAATTTGTGTCAGGCTGAATTACAGGTTTCCATATATTATTTAAACGTTGCTCTTTACCTCTCCCTCTGTCAGTCATCATTTCCTTGCAGATTGCTCTATTTTTAATATTTCTCAGAGTTGAAGGTTACTTTCTTCTCCAGCAGCAGCTTTGAAGCAAATGTTATTTTAGTGGTGATGTTAATAGTAATTAATAATTGCGGGATTTGTGAATGTGTGTCTTGCTGTTCTCCCCCTCAACTCTCCTGAGACCCCACCTGCAGAGCTGCCCCAGCCCTGGGGACACAGCAGCAGCACCTGGAGCTGCTGGAGAGATTCCAGAGGAATCCATGGAGCTGCTCCAGGGCTGGAGCCAGCCTGGGAGAGCTGGGGGTGTTCACCTGGAGAGGAGAAGGATCCAGGGAGAGCTTCCAGCACATTCCAGGGCCTGGAGGGGCTCCAGGAGAGCTGCAGAGGGACTGGGGACAAGGCCTGCAGGGACAGGAGCCAGGGAATGGCTCCCAGTGCCAGAGGGCAGGCATGGATGGGATCTGGGCAATGAGGAATTCCTGCCTGGGCTGGAACTGCCCGAGCAGCTGGGGCTGCCCCTGCATCCCTGGAGTGTCCCAGGCCAGGCTGGACCCTGGGGCTGGAGCAGCCTGGGACACTGGGAGGTGGCCCTGCCATGGCAGGGGTGGGATGAGATGAGCTTTCAGGTCCTTTCCAGCCCAAACCATTCCATGATTCCATTATTTTCAGGCAAGAAGTTTTTCTCTTTGCATTAACTGCTCAGCTGGCTTTCTGTCCAGTACCCCTGGGCTTGGTCAATCTGCTGCTCCCCTTGCTGTAGGATTCCCAAAGGGAATTTGCAGCACACAGTGGGACTGGAACTGGAAACCAAGAGTTGGAAGTTACAGAGCTGGAAGCTCTTTCAGCCACCCTCACTGCTCAGGGAGATCTCCTCCTGTTCCTCCTTTCCATGGTTTTAGGAGGTCCCCACAGAGCCCTTGTTCAAGTCCTGTGAGATCCCACATTTCTTGTTCATCACTGGAGTGACTGAGCAGGAATGAGCTGCTCTAAAAGCAAACAGTCAATACCTGTCACTTTTTCATCAAACCTTTAAACATTGCAGGAGAAATGGATTGTTTGAGATTCCAGAAGGGGGGCAAGCAGAGAGGGCAGAGCTTCAGGAGATCTTCAGGTAACAGTTTGCAGATCCAAGTGCCAGGAGAAGCAATTCCTTCCTTTTTGCAGGAAAATTGTTGGCCCTGGGGTTGTTCCTACAGGAACCTGAGCTCACGTACAAAAGGATGGAGCACATGAGATTCATTCCCTTTCTCTTTTCCTCAGGTTTAAAGATTTCTTCCCAATTAATTTCCAAGAACCAGGGCAGGTGAGAAGACCTGAGATGCTCTTGTTGTTCTGTTCACCTGATGGGTTCTGGAAAAGGAAGGAGGGACTGAAGCTGCATTTTTATTGTGGAGCTGGTATTTAATAGTCAGGAGTGCTGCAGGTGTAGCCTGGAAAGGAAAATTGCAGATGGAAAGAGGAAAAGAAATTCCAGATGGAAGGGGAAGAATTTTCTACTGTCCAAGTGAAGAAACATTCTAGGGAGAGATATTTATCTAGTGATCAATAATCCATGGTCTGAGGGACACACTCCTCCTGACAGGAGGCTGATCCAGGGTGGGATTGGCCTCTTCTCCCAGGGAATGATCAACAGGGTGAGAGCAAACGGCCTCAAGGGGAGCCAGGGGAGGCTCAGGGTGGACATCAGCAAGAAATTCCTCATGGAAAGGGTGGGCAGGTGTAGGGGGATACAGTGTGGGTGAATGAAGGTGGTACAGAAGGTGATCTTATCCCCAATGAGTTGCAGCTGGACCAATCACTAAAGATCAGAAGCAGGACTGATCTGAACAGGCCACACCTGTGGGCAATAAGGACAAGTGGTATAAAAGAGTGGGTTGGTGGGATCTGGGCTCAGATGGCTGCTGCAAGGACCAGGAACAGGCAGAGCTTGGAGGAGCTGCCTGTGAGAAACATGGAGGAGGTGTGGAGCTCTGGGGATGTGAAATCCTTGCACTGTAATGAGGTTAGAACTCGTGCTAGCTAAGGTAACAAATGGTGACCCTGATGTGATTCGGGGCTAAACTATATTGCCCTGTGGATTGGGGATGACCCGTGGATTCAGGACTAAACTATATTGCCCAGTGGATTTGGGACTAAACCATATAACACTGTGTGTTTGAGGAAACAGGGTTTGAATACCAAACTATTGGCAAAATGTATCAATTGCAGCTATTGGTGTTTGTTAAATATCAGTGTAAAAGACCTTGAAGATAAGTGCTTTGTAAACTGGGAACAGCTATAGAACTGAAGTAACACTTAGAAATAGATATCTCTGCTGTAACATGCTGTTTGAACACCTGTATAACTCTTAGTTCTAAATGAAATGTACAAATATGTCATAATGTTAATTTATTTGAATATGTACTTCTGGAAATGCTGCAACTCTGTGGTTAAAAGAAAAAGGGGAAATTGTAGGGGGATACAGTGTGGGTAAATGAAGGTGGTACAGAAGGTAACCTTATCCCCAGTGGGTTGCAGCTGGACCAATCACTAAAGGTCAGAAGCAGGACTGATCTGAACAGGCCACACCTGTGGGCAATAAGAACAAGTGGTATAAAAGAGTGGGTTGGTGGGATCTGGGCTCAGATGGCTGCTGCAAGGAGCAGGAACAGGCAGTGCTTGGAGGAGCTGCCTGTGAGAAACATGGAGGAGGGGTGGAGCTCTGGGGATGTGAAATCCTTGCACTGTAATGAGGTTAGAACTCGTGCTAGCTAAGACAACAGGCAGGCACTGGAAGGGCCTGCCCGGGAAGGTTTGGAGGCGGCACTCAGGGCTCTGGGGACGAGGTGGGCATCGGGCACTGGATGGTCCAGGAGGGTTTTTCCAAGCTCAGTAATGCTGGGTTTGTGTGGGTGCAAACCCAGCTGGGGGGCAGTGGGTTTACACCAGTGGTGTCCAGTGGGACCAGGCCTGTTTAAGGTCTTTATCACAGATGTGGATCAGTGTAGTAGGATAGAATATAAGAAAATAAAGATGGTGGAGAAAGCAATCTCACCCCTAAGGAGTTGCAGCTGGGCCAATTATCAAAGATTAGGAGTAGGCCAGACTTTAACAGGCCACAGCTGTGACCAATGAGAAGAAGAGTGCTCTAAAAGAGTGGGGTGGCTGGGTGAGAGGGGAACTGGAGTCAGTTGGCTGCTCTGTGAAGAACAGAGTCAGTGCTCTGAGGAGCTGCCCACGAGAAACACCGAGAAGGTGTGAAACTTTTGTGATAAGGAGACAACAGCATGGAACCCCTGCAATAAGGTGACAACAGATCAAGGGCACCTTCAGTCAGGTCTCAGATCTCACTAGGCTGGGTGGGATGTGCATCTGCCAGAGGGCAGGGAGCTCTGCAGAGGGATCTGGAGTGGCTGGAGCCATGGGCTGAGGGACAACAGCACCACGTGTTGCCTTGTGCCCTTGGGTGACAGTCACACCCAGTGCCACAGGCTCCGTCCCACAGCTGGATTTTGGATGGGAAAAGCAGTTTATTGTGGGGGGATAGAATGTAAGAAAGTCAAGACGGTGCAGAAGGTGACCTCAGCCCTGAGGAGCTGCAGCTGCACTAATCACCAAAGATCAGGAACAAGCCACAGCTGTGTCCAATAAGGATGAGTGCTGTAAAAGAGTGGCTCAGCTGGCTGAGGAGAGTTGGAGTTTGTTGGCTCTGCTGTGAAGAGCTGCCCATGAGAACTCACCAAGAAGGTGTGGAACCTTTGCAGTAAGATGACAGTGGTTTGGAGGAGCACAACCAGATGTGCTGCAGCCAGACATCTCCCTCGTGTCTTCTCCCAAGGCCACCCCTGGGGCTGCCGTCCCTTGGGCTGGGACATGCCTCAGTCCTCTCCCTGTTAGGGGAAGTCACTCCCTCTGCATCACTCCTGTTTGGGAATAGCTGGATATTGACAGTTCTGTCTTGCAATCAGAAATGCTGGCACAGTTCTTGGAGCAGCCAGGTCCAGTGGAAGGCGTCCCTGCTCCTGGCAGGGGTTTGGAACAAGATGAGCTTTCGGGTCCCTTCCAACCAAACCATTCTGGGATTCATTCTGTGAAAATTCACTTTTTTTCAACTAAAACAGCCTCTGAACGAGGCCAGTGAGGGAGCAGTGCTGAGTTCCACCATCAAGGTGCTCTTTCCTGCAGTTGTGGCCGTGGTTTTGTGTTCTCTCAGTTGACACCATTGATAAAGTTTTGCAGGGAATTCTGAAAAAACCATAGAATTTCGTTTTACAACTCATTGCAGAGGGTGAAATTGTTTGTATTGAGCTGGGGTGGAAATGCTGGGAGTGTTTGCAGGCAAAAACCTGAAATTGACCATCCACTTTCCTTGTCCAGCCTCGCTAAAAAAGCAAGAAACAAACCAGAGTTAAATGAAATTTTAATTTGGTTTCATAGCCAGAAAGAGCAGGTCGATGTTTTGTGAAACAGAGGGGAAAACTCTTCTTGGAAGGATTTTCTTCATCTTCAAAGTATGGTTTATTGTAAAACTTTATTACTTAGAGTTGAATTCAGTGAAAAGTTTTAAGTGCTGACAGTTCCATCCCATCCCCTGTGTTTAAAATCTCTGAATAATCAGAGATTATTCTGGAGAGATGATTGCACCTGGTAATTACCTTTACAGACATTATTGAGCCCTCTCACTGCACCTGCTGATTCCTCCCTCTGGTCAAACAGTTGAGAATAATGCAATAAGCATATTTTAATATTATATTTTTCATTTTCTTTGTCTCATTAATGGTTGTTCATCTCAAAAAGTGGAGTAGTTTGTTTGACCTGCACCATACCTGAACACTATAGATCTTGTTTGAAAAATAACACTATTTTTCAAGGCTAAAAATTCAATACTAAAAATGTGGGTTTTTTTCCTTCAAAAAAATCATGATTAGCTGGAAGAGAAATGAAGAGAGTGGTATCTGCAAACTCAGGAGTTCTTCTGCACTATTTATGCTTCTTATCATATCTGAAACAACCTAGGAAATCAATTCCTGCAATTCCTATCCACGTCAAAGCAGGCTTATCTCCAGGAGCCTCCTGGAAGTTGTTCTTGTCTGCTTGAAAGCAGATGGATCTGGAGGATTGGGATACAATCCCTTTCTCCTGTTACACTTGCAGGTGATGTTGTGGAATGAAGTCGGGTTTTTTTCCCCCCACGGAAGAAGGGTGATAAAAATTGCTCTTTAAATGGTTCCAATCAAAGCAGCTTTGTATAAAAGTTTTTTGAGATAAGGGCAGAGCTCAGTGAGATGGGCATTGAACAGCTGGAAATGAGAGAGGTTTTGTTTGGGTTTAGAGGTTGGACTTGAGATGGTCAAGAAATCAATTAGAGCCAGGTGGAGAAGAGAAACAAAACCAAAACAGATCCGCAAAAATTCCTTTGGCCAGAATGCTGAGGTGAATCCAGAGGAATCCACGGAGCTGGAGCCAGCCTGGCAGAGCTGGGGGTGCTCACCTGGAGAGGAGAAGGCTCCAGGGAGAGCTTCCAGCACATTCCAGGGCCTGGAGGGCTCCAGGAGAGCTGCAGAGGGACTGGGGACAAGGCCTGCAGGGACAGGAGCCAGGGAATGGCTCCCAGTGCCAGAGGGCAGGCATGGATGGGATCTGGGCAATGAGGAATTCCTGCCTGGGCTGGAACTGCCAGAGCAGCTGGGGCTGCCCCTGCATCCCTGCAGTGTCCCAGGCCAGGCTGGACACTGGGGCTGGAGCAGCCTGGGACAGTGGGAGGTGTCCCTGCCATGGCAGGGGTGGGATGAGATGATCACTCAGGCCCCTTCCCACCCAAACCATTCCATGTTTTAAAAATAAGGAATTAAATGCAACCTCTTTGGGAATGTAGGAGATAAAACATTCACTTTTCTGGACAAGGATCTCCCTCCCTTCACAGAGATCCAGCTGTTGCTCACTGTGGGTGACACCAGTGGGGGTTTTCTTCCAGGCTTTACTTTCCCTTCTTTCCTTCCTTCTTTTTTTTGTTCCCAGTCACAAATGTCCAGCAGGATATTGGGTCACTTAATTGCGTTTTGTTTTTCTCTAGCTGCTGTTCTTATCAGCAGCACAAGACTCAGGGAGTTCAGTCAATACTCGTCTAATCAATTAAAAAAATGACAAAGAGTCCTGGTAATTAGGGCAAAGCTGCTGCTTATGATTTTTCAATTATTACTTCAGCTTCCTCCTTCTCCAGCATCTCCAGAAAATGGGGGCTGATTGAAGGAGGGGATCTTGCTCGAGTGAGGATGTGTCAGAATTCCACAAATCCAAGAGGAAATTGAAATTGGGGCTTTTTGTTTCAGCACATGAAGGGGTTCTCAAGGAGAAGAATGGAGTTGATTTTTATTTTTCCATGGTGCCACGTGGAGCAGCTGTGCCATTCTCTCTTTACCTGTTTGGCCTCATTTTCCTGCCCCAGAACTTCAGCTGTCCTGGCAGCAGCCCAGGGCTTGGATGTCTGGGAAGATCTCTGGGAATGGAGGAAGACAAAAAGTTTTGAGGGATGTGTTGCTCCTTTCTCCTTGGCTTTGGAGCATCCATGGATTTCTGAGGCCACTTATTTTCTGGATAGTCTGAGACCCAGAAGGGAAGGGGGAGCTGATGTTTTTTCCACCCCAAAGAAAAACACTAGCAGGGTTTTTGGTTTTGGGAATGGGAGGGAAAAACCCCATAAACCCACGTGCTGCAGTGCTGAATCATCCATAAAAATGTTCCGTGGCCTTTTCTGATCCCTTCTTTGCTCAGCCAGGGAATGCACAGGGAGGGTGAGGGATGAGATCCTCACAGCTGTGCCAACAGAGCCTCTCTGAGATGGTGCAGGGCTGGGCTCAGGTGCCACCTCTCCCACCCAGATCCTGCCTCCCTTGGACAGGGAACACCCAGCATCCAGAGGAGCAGTCTGGGTGGCTGGGAGAGGTCGTGGGAAACTCAAAACTGACAGGGGGAAAAGCCACAGGATGGTTTGGGTTGGAAGGGACCTTAAAGATGATCTCATTGCAGCCCAATGCATGGCAGGGACAGCTCCCACTGTGCCAGGGTGCTCCAGGCTGGCCTTGGGCACTGCCAGGGATGAGGAGCCCCAGCTGCCTCTCGGTTTTGGTGTGTGGAGGCACCTTAATGGTCCTTCCCTGGCAGCCTGGGCAGGACTTTCTGCCTTCAGCACTGCTCTGCAGCAGGGAAAAATCTGTTCCATTGTCCTGCACTCTCTTCCCTTCTCCATGAATTGCCTTTTACCCCAGGGCTCAATAAAAGCTCTGGTGTTCTTGAATATCCCTTTCCAAACCAAAGGAATGTTCATTTCCAAAGTAATTATAAAAAATCAGCTCTGCTGGAGAGGAGCAGACCTGAGCTGGTTCCAAAGGGACTCAGAGCTCTTTCCAGCCTCTCTCCATCCTTCCAAGCCATGGAAGTGTCCCCTCTGTTATTCCTGCATCCAGAGGAACCAGAATATGGATCCCACACAGTCCTGGCCTTGAGCAGCACCCTCTGCCCACCAGAGATCTCACCACAGCCTTGGGAAAGGGAGGAAGGAACAGGAGGATTTCTTGGATTGTTTGGGCTTTTTTTTTTTTTAATAGTTGAATCTATCACACTTCCTTTTACCCCTGTTTCCAAAAGTTCTGCTTTTCATGTGGGAAGTGTCGGAATTAATTTGGAAGTGTTACTGAGGAGTCCTGGTAGACACAGCTGTAAAAGCACCAGGACCTGCAAAAGCCCCCAAAGAGCTGTCAGAGCTTGGCTCTCACTGGAGAAATCTAAAATTTATATTTTTTTCCCTTTTTTTTTTTTTTTTTTCCTTCCCCCAAATGTGCAGAAGCTTTTTGTCATTTCTCACGATTCCAAGGCAGCTTTTTAAAAAAATCTCAATTTGCCACGTCCTGGGTGCTGTGCTCCTGCTGTGCTGCCATATGGTGGTGACCCAGGTGTCCCTGCTTGGTGCCAGTCGTGGCTTCCTCGTAGGGAAGGAGGGGGAATGATGGAATTTTAACGAGGAGCTGCCCCCTCCTTCCCCTGCTCTCCCCAAGGCACAGACCATTAACAGACTGAACCCTTCAAAGGTGGCATCCAAGGTGTCATTTGTAAGATTGTCACATCACTGCAGCCCTCAATTTTCTCCCCTTGGTCTGAAAACCTTAATAATCAGCCAAAGCTCGGGGTCTGTAGCTGCTTTTTGTATGAGGGAGAAAGATGGGCCCTTCCCCCCATCCTGAAAATTCAGTTGCATGTTTATTTTGAGACAAAAAAAAAAAAAAAAAGTTGCCAGATATTTGGCTGTTGATGGCCTGGATGAGCCACACAAAGAAATCCTGGGTCAATATTTTTGGAGTGTTGTGGCCACTGATCTCAAGACCCTAAAATTTCCTCTCTTTAAGATCATCTTTGCTGTTGATTAACAGACACAAATTTAAAGTTATTCTCTCTAAAAGCCTCTTGTTGCCCAGTGTGGATGCCAAGTCCAATTCTCATTTGTTGGGTTTAAAACTGAAATAAAAAAGGCAACATCGGTGTTTGTGCTAAGAAAGAAAAAAAAAAAAAAGAAAAAGTTTCTCTGAGCACATGAAAATAAAATGAGATCCTGAGCTGTCACTGAAACGATGACAGAAATCCGTGGTTCCTTTTGCTTTTCTGTGGGAGACTCAGTTCCCACAAGGATTTAATCTTGGTTTGGATAAATCTGGACAAATTCTGGCTGAAATCATATTCTGGAAATGTGTAATTTCCATTAGTGAGGTCTTTGGGATGCACTGATGGTGACAGAGCAAACGAGGAGCCTCAAATCAGCTGAGCCATTCCTGCCTCTCATCTCCTGCCTGGATTTGCCATCCTTATTAATCACAATTAAATATTGAGGGGAAACATCCTCATCATAGAAACAAAAGCCCCAGGTTGGAAGGGACCCCAAGGATCATCAGCTGCAACCTTTCCTGGCAAAGCCCAGCCTGGACAAGGTGGCCCAGCAGCCTGTCCTGCCCAATCTTGAAATTCCCAACCTGGGGAATCCACCACTCCCTGGGGAGAATATTCCAATGGCTGCTGGTTCTCCTTGAGAAAAATGTTCCCCTTGTGTGCAACCAGAATCTCCCCAGGAGTAACTTGTGCCCATCAGCTCTTGTTTTATCCACGTGGCTCCTGGGAATAAAGGATTTTCCATCATTCCCAAGAAGACAGTTTGGGATGGTGTTTTCCAGAAGAGAGCTGGGTGCTGGAAATGGGTCACCCAAAGCCTGTGGAGAGGTTTCACAGAATCCCAGGCTGGGTGATGTTGGAAAGGACCCCAGTGGGTCACTGGTCCCACTCCCTGCTCCAGCAGGGCCATCCCAGGGCACAGGGCAGTGTCTGGGAATGTCCCCAGGGAGGAGACTCCAGCCCCACTCTGGGCTCTGCTCAGGGCTGGGCCCTGCCCAGGGCAGCACTTCTGCCCCACATCCCGGGGGAATTCCTGGGCTCAGTCCCTGCCCGTTCCCCTGGTGCCACCACCGGGCCCGGAGCAGAGCCTGCTCCATCCTCTGGGAGCTCCTGTGGCCATGGATCCCCAGGGATGGGCTCCTGTGGCCATGGATCCCCAGGGATGGGCTCCTGTGGCCATGGATCCCCAGGGATGGGCTCCTGTGGCCATGGATCCCCAGGGATGGGCTCCTGTGGCCGTGGATCCCCAGGGATGGGCTCCTGTGGTCATGGATCCCCAGGGATGGGCTCCTGTGGCCATGGGGATGGGCTCCTGTGGCCATGGATCCCCACGGATCCCCACGGATGGGCTCCCTTGGCCATGGATCCCCAGGGATGGGCTCCCTCAGCCATGGATCCCCACGGATCCCCAGGGATGGGCTCTCTCAGCCACGGATCCCCACGGATGGGCTCCTGTGGTCGTGGATCCCCACGGATGGGCTCCTGTGGTCGTGGATCCCCACGGATGGGCTCTCTCAGCCGTGTCCCCCTGCCCTGAGCAGCCCCAGCTCCCCCAGCCTTCCCTGGGCACGGAGATGCTGCAGGCCCTGAGCCATCCTCACACCCCTCCTGTGGGCCTGCCCCAGCAGCTCCAGGTCCCTCGTGTCCAGCGGAGCCCACAGCTGGACACTCCAGATGTGCCTCACAGACCTCCCTGTCCCACCTGGGTGAGGATCTGGGGCCCTGGAACCAAACACCATTTTGAATTAGCACAGATTTGCAGATGTCACCACGCCGCTGAGAAAAATTTCCTGCAAATTCCCATTTTCTTCGGGAAAACCTGGCTAGAACTTGTTTATCCAGACTATTAATGGCAAAATACCCCCAAATTAAGGTATTTCTGTTTGATCCCTCAGTAATGCCACTGCTGCTTTGACTTGCTAATGTCTCTCCACGCTGCCCTAAACTCCTGCAAGCCAAACTAAAAGAACTAAACTGCTTTCCTGTGTGTTTAGAATGCATTAAGGTTTTATAATCTGTTACACAAACCCTTCCTCACTGCTGCAGCTGGATTTGCTCTGATCACCTCTATTCCATCACTTCAGAAAGCATCCTTGATCCAAAGAAAAAGCCTTTTATCCCCTTCTCTGATCATCCCTTTGCTCACAGTAGGTAAAACAAAAGGCTGAACGCCACCCCAGAAATCCTTTGTGCCTTTTCCCGTTTCCAATTCCCTGTCAGGGATTTCTCCCAGGATAAGCAAGCGTTAAAATCCTGCTTTAGCCCGGCTGAGGTTGGTTTTTCTCCCAGTATCTTGTGCTTTGCAGGGAAGGTGGTGGATGCTGCGTTCAGAATTCGATTGTTTCCGAGGGAAGATTTGATTCTGCTGGAAGTTATTGAGCGTAATAACATTTTATTGCTCTTTTTAAGCAGCTCAGAGTTTCTTGCAGAGGCTTTGACAGAAGGAAATGTGAGAGGAAGAGAGGGTGGTGGAAAGCAGGGGGCAGCTGTGGAAAAAAGGCAAATGGGATCTAGGGAGGAGTTTCATTAGGAAATTAACGAGGTGTTAATGAGGAGGGTTAATGTCTAGCACTGGACTGGTTTGGAACTTTCCCTGTGGTACCTGGGGCTGGTTCTGGGTGTTCAGCTTTACAAAAGGGCTGAGAAGAGCTCTTGGAAAGAGCAGAAACTCCTGCAGGAGCAGAGTGAAATGAAAATATTGAGTGGCTTCTGTTAGGAAAAGGGAAAGGTTGGATCTGGGCAAGCTCCAAACTCCAGCCAGAAACAGGAGAGGAAAACTCCAGGCCAGGAATTGGAGAGGGAATCCCCTCTCTGCACACAAAACATAAAAAACATTTGGGGTTTTGCCCAAAATGTGCAATTCCCCCCCCAGATTGTGGCTGTGCATCACAATTTTTCTGGTACCAAAGTCAATGAAATTGAAATTAGGGTCCACCTGAACCTGTGCCCAAGGCAGGTTGGTTGATTTTGGATCCTGATTCAGTCTGTGCTGCTGAATAAAACTTGTTCTGTGGAATAATCTGAAATTTAGGAACTTGTGCAGGATAGGATAAAGGTGGGGGAAAGAAAACATCTTCCAGAGGTTCTGTTTCCATCAGCTGGGATGGAGGCTGAATCCTGGTGCAGTGATAATGCTAAATTACCCACTTGGACATCCAATATCTTATTAAAATATCATAAAAAGGAGTTTTATATCCCATTTCTGCTGCTGTTTTAATTTAATTGGAGACGATTCCCTCTAAACCAGCACTGATTAAACAGCTGCACCTGTGTTTATATTATCCAACTTATTACTTTTATTTGGAATATTTACTGTGCCTCAGATGAATTCTCTGTTGTTTAATCTCTCATTTCTTTGGGAGGTTTATTTACATGATTTCCTTTCTTCCCCCATACCAGGCTCCTTTAGGTTTTCTTTTCCCTTTTCCTTTTCCTTTTCCTTTTCCTTTTCCTTTTCCTTTTCCTTTTCCTTTTCCTTTTCCTTTTCCTTTTCCTTTTCCTTTTCCTTTTCCTTTTCCTTTCTCCTTTTCCTTTCTCCTTTTCCTTTCCTTTCTCCTTTCTCCTTTCTCCTTTCTCCTTTTCCTTTCTCCTTTTCCTTTCCCTTTCTCTTTTTCCATTGGATGGAGCTTTGAACAACCTGATCCTGATAAAGATGTCCCTGCCCATGGCAAAAAGGGTGGATCGGGTGACCTTTAAAGGTCCTTTCCAGCCCATTCTGTGATTCCAGGAATCAGGAAATACCTCCGTAATCCTCATTTCTGGTTTTAAAGACCAAGTTCTTTGGGGCCAGGGTGGTTTTCCAGAGATTATTTGTGTGAAGACCCAGCTTTTTTTGGGATTCTGTGGGTGTAACACAAGTGGAACTGGAATTCCAGAGTCTCTGGGATGTGTGTGTCCATCTCTTCCTTCATTCTCTGGGCTGTTGGGGCTCTTGTGGTCATGGACAGCAGCCTTTCATTTCAGCAGCTTTTTAATTTTATTCTATTCCTCATAAATTCTCCATCCTCTTAATCACATAGATGCTGACATGGCACATGTGGCCATCAAAACACACCAAAAAAACCAAGTTTAAAATGAAATAAAAAACCAACTTTCCTGCTTTAGATCTGAAGATCTTTGACAAGGAAGTGCTTCTGTTGTGCCAGAGGGGAACAAAAACATCCCATGGTGGGAAACACCCCCAGAACCCGGAGCAAACTCAGTGCCTGCAATTGCAGATCACACCCTGAGTTCCTGTGCTCCTTCCACAGGAAGAAGCCTGATCTCCCAGTTTATCCCCCAGAAATGAAATAAAAAACAAAAAGGGAAGGGAAGCTGTGGCTGAATCAGTGCTCCTCGAAGCCTGCAGGCACCGTGGTAATACAAATCATAAATTGGGAAATAATGAAGAGCAGAGTGGTGGTGAGGAGCTTCGGGCTGAGAACACGATTGATAAACACAGAGTTTAACATCAAGGAAAGAAATCCTTTGGGGCTTCAACCTTCAGTGATTGTGGAGTGTCAGGAAAGAAATTACCATTTTTGTTGTTGTTGTTGTTTACCTCAGAAAATTTGGGAAGAGATCGAGAATGGAAGAAAAGATGCTCCAAGGAGCCCTCCTGGAAAAAGTCCAAGCATTGCAAAGTTCCACAGATGAATTGATTTAATTAGGCTGTATCAACACTGCTGCTGCTGCTTCAGAGACAGACTCATAAAAGATATTAAAGATGCAGTTGGGGTGTTGCATTTTTGTTTCAAAGATGCCCACGAGCTCCCCCCTATTCCTTTCCCTTTATTTTCACTGATGAAAAAATGTCTTTACTGGCTGGAAATACTTAAACAGGGACAAAAACAAGGCAAAAAGAAAAAAATCCTCATTTTTGTGCTGCATAAATTATTTAGGAGGAAATTACAGCCTTAAAAGATTGAGGATGAAACTGGTGTGGGGGAAATGGTGTTGAGCAAACAAAAAGGGGTCGTTCTCCTCTCTGGAGGATCTGTGTTGGTGCCAAGGTGTCCATCCAGATATTGGGGAATATTTAGGGTGGGAGGATCTTCAGATTGTTGGTGACCCACCAGGGATGCTGAATTCCCTGGAGTTCATTCCACAGGGACAAGAGGGGTTTTTGGGAATTTGCAGATAAGTCTTGAGCCTTCATCTCTCTCCTCACAAACACAGGGATGGATAAAACCCCCGAGGGAAATGAGGGTGAGCTGGGAAAAGGGGAGGTGTAGGAACTTCCAAGCCTTGGGGTGAAGGACTCAGAGTCATGGACAAACCTCTGCTTGACTCCAGGGATTTGTGGGAAAACCATCTGGTGAAATTAGAGGTGTGTTTCAGAAAAAAGTTGGGTTTTTTCCTGGAATAAACCACTTCCAGTTGATCATGGCAGTCTTTGTGAGGGAGCTTTCCAAGTTGTTTTGGTGGTGTTGGAGACACTTTTTGTCCAAGCACTGATAGGACCTTGGGAATTATCCCATGCTGTGCTGGAAGAAGGATGGGAGAATCCTTCTTCATGCAAACTTTCCAGGCTTATTGACTGCCAGAGGGAAAATGCCAGGAAAATCCAAGTTTTCCATGCTCAATGCCACAGGCCTGAAATCAGTGACTGAAGTCAGGACTTTCCATTTCAACATGAGGGAATTCCACCTGGACACAAGGGAAATCTTTCCTGTGCAGTGACAGAGCCCTGGAATTGACTGTCCACAGAGGGGGTGGGATCTCCTTCCCTGGGGAAATTCCAGAGTTGTCTGGATGCAATTCTGTGCCAGGGCTCTGGGATGGCCCTGCTGGAGCAGGGAGTGGGACCAGATGATCCCACTGGGCTCCTTTCCATCCTGGGATGCTGTGAACATCAGGAAATGTGGTTTTCCTGTGAGGCCAGGTGGCCCAGGGAGGTTGTGGAGGTTTTATCCTTGAAGATCCCCAGAACCCACCTGGACTCAGTCTTGGACAATCTTGGACAATCCTCCACCTTCAGCTCTTCCCTAACTCCATGCCTCGACCTCAGGGTGCATTTTCCAGGCTGCCAGAACAAGAGAAAGGGTTGGAGATGACAAATTGATCTTTTATATTGTTTTAATTCAGGGAATTGGGAATGTTCCTTCATGACCCTGAAACCCATTCAGAGTTTTTGTGCACAGCTCCTCCACGCCGTGGAAAATCGACAGGGATGGGGCAATGCAGGGAATTCCAGGCAGTGCAGGGAATTCCTCAGCATTTCCTGGGCTCTGTGTGTGTTTCAGAGGGGCTGGGCACAGCCTGATTTCTGCTCTTCTCTACCCAGAATTGTTTTATCCTCTGTAAAAAGAAAAGCCACGTTGCGAGGCGCTGCACAATTCCTTTGTCATGCGTTTTGCTGTGCTGGTGTATTTGTTTAATTAAGTTCCTCGCTAATTAGAGCTGTATGTACTTGTGTTAATTATTATTTGTTTAACACAATCAGCAGTGTAATTCTTTTCTGAGAAGCCACACACTTTCCAGTTCAGCTAAATTACTGATTCCGTGGGCTCTCCAAAAGAATAGTTGCTCTGTTTTTGTCAAATGAGAGGTTGCATTCTTTAATGTGAATGAAATTCAATTTAGATTACCTGAAAGTTCACATAATATATTGTATTTTTAATTGGTGATTAAGCCAAGAAAGAAAAAGCTGGTTTGATTTGTACCTCGGCACAAAGATGTCTATTTTTTCTGACTGGATTACAAAATTGGACAGCTCTGCTATTTATCACCCTCCAAGACCTTTTTCTGTCTGACAAAGAAAAAGTACGTTTGTCTCCAGGCTTTGGAAAGAAACTGCTTTCTCGTGCTTGAAAAATGTAACCCTGTGCAACTTCTGACCTTTTACCAAGATTTTAATTAATTTTTTTAAAATGCAGAGAGCTATAAACACATTACACAGCCAGAGCCCTGTCGGGGTTTTAATGCTGTGCCCATTCCAGGGGAGAATTTCTGTTCAGTTCCTAAAAGAGAAGGGAAAGTGATGCCATAAATATCCTTCATCACGTTCCAGGAGGGAGTTAATAACCAGGTATTGTTATTTATCAGTAGGGTTGGTGTTCATCCACACGTCCCCACCCTTCTGGGTTGTGTCTCTCTGTCCGGGAAGTCTTTGGGGCTTTGATTTCTGCAGGTCGTGGCTTAAAATTTGAGTTGCTGATCAATTCTGCAAAATGTGTTTGGTATTTGGGGGAACCACCGTGGATCAATGTGTTTTATTTGGGAACAACAGGACAGCAGGAAAAGGAGGAAGCAACTCCTACAGGAGGAGCAGGTGGGGGAAATAATTCTCCTGAAGGAAAATATAAACATGGCCAGGATTATGGAGGGAGACAGGGAGGATTTGTCCTCATCCCAGGAAGGCTGGGGATGCTTCTTTGCGTTTTTCAGGAAATGTGGCATTGAATGGGAACTTTATCAGCAGAGGAGCAGAATATTAATGAGTGTGAGGAAGCTAAAAAACCCTTCCTAAACTCTGAAATAAAACTGGGCAGGAAATGCAAACTCTCCTGGAGTCCTCTGTAATTCACACACCAGCCAGTCAATTAAACATTCACTAATTGCAGCTATTTTCAACTCTGCCACAAAACCAGCAGAAAGGTTTTGTTTAGAAAGACAAATCCAGAGCTTGGCTGGTGGTTATGTGCATCCAGTGGTGGCATTTTCCACCTGTGGTTTGAATTCTGCCCCGTGACTGAGTTACCTTGGGAATAGAGGAGTGAAAGCAGCCAGAACTGCAGAGTGCTTCCACAGAATGGCCCGAAGTGCTTTGCTGAGCAAATGTTCCAAATGCACCTTGTCTGCTCATAATCACCATGGAAAGTGTGCTGGGAAATGGGCATTTCACAGAAAGGAGGGGTTTGCTCCTCCACACAGAGCGATGGCACGAGGGCACTGGTGGATATTGTGATTGAAAAATCACAGGGGGAAGAAAAACATGAAGGACATTGAGGAATCTCAGGAGAAAATACAGAGAAGTGGCAGAATCAATAATGAGGTTAATGAGAGCTGCTGGAAATGCCCTTTGGTGGGAATCACTGTTTCAGGAATCATTTCCAGCCATCAGCCCTGTTGCCTTCCCACACGAGGAGCACCTCAGGGATGTGAGCCAGTTCCCAAAATTCCCAAAACCATCACGGTTCACTGGAGGGTTCTGCTTCACCTCGATGTGTTTTTCTCACAGGGGTTGTGTGGAAAACATCAGGTGGCCCCCTCAGTCACTTCTGCTGTCCACTTGGAGAAGGGGATGAGAATAGTTCACTGTATAAGCATGAAGGGAAAGTTAAATCAAGATTTCTTTGGTGGAATCTTGCTGATGGTACCCTCAGGAGGGAAGGATTGATTCCAATCACTCGTTCCAAATCTGGAAGGAATTCCAGAGCAGTTGGCAACAAGGTCAGAACTTCCCATGAGCATCACAGGTGTCCACAGTGAATGAAGGGTTAAAACAGACACCAAAGAATCATGGAATGGTTTGGGTGGGAAGGGACCTGAAATCCCATCCAGTGCCACCCCTGCCGTGGCAGGGACACCTCCCACCATCCCAGGCTGCTCCCAGCCCTGTCCAACCTGGCCTTGGACACTCCAGGGATGCAGGGGCAGCCCCAGCTGCTCTGGGAATTCTCTCCCAAGGCTCCTCACCCTCACAGGGAAGAATTCTCTTTTACCCCCTTCAACTGATACCTGAATCCATAAATTTGTCTTATAGGTGACTCTGTGCAGCTAAGGGGTTGCTGTCACCAGGAACTCCATGAGGAGGTTCCCATCCAGCTCCTCTGCTGTGCTTTCCTTTGCGCTTGCAGAAACAGAGCTGGATTAATTTAAACCTGTTCTAATTAATGAAAATGAGACAGAACTAAGGTCTGACTGTGCAGAAAGCTCAGCTCCACGTCCAGTGTGCTTGTTTGGATGGAATTGTTTCATTTGTCCCCCCTGGCTCTGCAGAGCTCCCACTTTCCCCTGTGTCTGGTCTAATCCTTCTCCTTAGGACTGCCTACAGCAAGGAGGAAGAAAGGAAACACTTTTAATCCATCACTGATTCCAAACAGGAGGGTTTAGGAATTGGGGAGGTAGGGAATGTTTAATAAGACAACAAAACTCACTCACCAGCTCGTCTCAAGGCGGTTTTTAGTATTCTGGAGGAAAATTAGCAGATCCAGCATGGCTGGGGCCCTGACATGTGTTTGCTAATGACAGTTAATTAGGGGCTGTCTGCAGCAATCATGGGCTGTCAGCCTCATCCCGCTGGAAACGTGAGGGACACGAGAGCTGCCTCCCCCCTCCTCCCCTAACTGGGGTGGTTTGCCAGGATTCACTGTGAATATCCAAATATTTGACACTGAACAGAGCCTTTCCCACATGGTGGGCAGGGCTGGAATTCCTGCTGGGCTGGGCATGGTGAGAGGGATGTGATTTCCTGGGATATTTCTGAATTTCTCCCATCTCCAGCCTTGCTCAAGGATTGCTTCTCAGGATTCCCTCTAAAAACTGGGAGATGTTTAATCCCACACGACTTTGGCAGTGGTGCTCCTTTCCTCTCCAGCACGGGGGCATCTTCATCCCATTGTCTGGGAAATGGGGCTCCAGGAGGGAGGTAATCCTGCTGTCACTCATTCAGGCTTTTGTGGAATTCTGGAAATCCTGATTCCCAGCAATTCCTGGTGCTCACTCTGGTGTCTCAGGAAAATTGGCTTCGGAGCAGCTGCAGCGTAGAACCAACATCTCCTCCCACTTCATTTTCATCTCAGTAAATCACAGAATGAGATGAAGGGACCTTCAATCCCATCCCATTCCAACCCAAACCACGGGCAGGGACACCTTTTCCCATCCCAGGCTGCTCCAAGCCCTGTCCAGCCTTTCCTTGGACATTCCAGGAATCCAGGGGCAGCTTCTCTGGGCACCCTGTGCCAGGAGAAGAATTCTCCTGAATTTTTCCTCCCCAAGGCAGAATTTCCAGATTCTCCTGAATTTTTCCTCCCCAAGGCAGAATTTCCAGATTCTCCTGAATTTTTCCTCCCCAAGGCAGAATTTCCAGATTCTCCTGAATTTTTCCTCCCCAAGGCTGAATTTCCAGATTCTCCTGAATTTTTCCTCCCCAAGGCAGAATTTCCAGATTCTCCTGAATTTTGCCTCCCCAAGGCAGAATTTCCAGATTCTCCTAAATTTTTCCTCCCCAAGGCAGAATTTCCAGATTCTCCTGAATTTTTCCTCCCCAAGGCAGAATTTCCAGATTCTCCTGAATTTTTCCTCCCCAAGGCAGAATTTCCAGATTCTCCTGAATTTTTCCTCCCCAAGGCAGAATTTCCAGATTTTCCTGAATTTTGCCTCCCCAAGGCAGAATTTCCAGATTGGCCACCTGTTTTTGGATGTGTTGTCCCTTTGCTCAGCCCCACACTGCACTTGGAAGTCCTTGGAAGTGAAGTTTGATGTTGGGATTTCAAAATTTAGGGAGTTTCTCTTGGTTTGTGTCAAATCCTGGTTTGCCAGGTTCTTTGCCTGGTTTTTGCTGACCTTGAGGTTGGGTGGGACAGAGTTGTCACCTCCAGGTGATGTTCTGGAGGCACCTTCAGGGGGTTCAGAGAGTTCTTTTGGGCCTTTGATTTAAGAGTTGGACTTGATGATCCTTGTGGGTCCCTTCCCTCTCAGAATATTTGTGAATCCTCACCCTCAGTTGCCTCTCAAAAGGCCCAAGTAAGGGAATCCCAGAGTGGGGGAGGTTTTGGTTTGGTTGGGAATCCAGAGTGACCTGGAAATCACAGATGGATCTGGAAGACACTGAACTGGAAAATCTCTCCCAGGAATTTTAGAGCAGGAAAATTCCCCTGGCTGGATTTCTCAACACTCTTGAACACCAGGACTCTTGGCAAGTGTCCTGCAGCTCAGGGTCACTTGGAATTGTGGCTCCAGAGCAGTGATGGTGACAAACTTTGGGTCTTTTTACATCAAATTTCGCTGTCATTTCTCCATCTAATCCCTTACTAGGCTCTAATATTGCTCGTGTCATGTCAGACTTTTTCAAAGTTCATTTAAATAAAGTGCTGACAATATTTTCCTTCTAATTTGCCCCTTTCCTGGCTGTTCAGAGATCGTTGTGGCATTAATCAGGATTTCATGGTCAGGCCCTGCTCCTCCTTAGGAGTGATGCAATTTTGCCCCCACTGTGCCTTCCAACAAGGAATCTCCAAATATCCCTGGGATGTCTCCCACTGCTCCAGAAGATTTGATAAAATGGAGAGCTGATAAAATAATCAAACAAACCCTGTTTATGCATCTCTGAGAGGATAATTCATGCACTGGTGAGCGCCAGCAATGGGAAATTACCCTTGGAGCTGAAATTTCCATTCCAAAGTTGCATTGTACTTTTGTTTTTGCTGGCAGTGAGTTTCTGCTTGAAATTTATATCCAGTTGCCACTTTTACTGTACAAGCAAGAACCTTGAATACAAAATATTTAATGCACTTGTCTATAAATTGATATTTTGTAATAGTTTACTCGATGCTGCTGAATTTTACATTTTGTCTCTGGCTTCTCAATAGCTCAGACGTACAGTCCTTTATGTGAGGGGTGTTTTTCTTAAATCTAAATAACAAAACCAGCAGTTGGAAATTGATTTTCTGGGCATTGTTCAACATCTTCTCATCCCCCTGTACTCTGTCATCGTCCCTCGCTTCGGGGGTTATTTGGAATATAAAAGAGTGGGAGATAAAGCAGGAAATTTGAGGTCTGGTTTTTTTTTGCTGGATTCTTCATGGAAAGGGCTGGAAGAGGTTGGAAGGAGCTGCCCAGGGCAGTGGGGAGTCCCCATCCCTGGAGGGATTTCAAAGCCATGTGGATGTGGCACTTGGGGACACGGCCAGCGGTGGCCTTGGCACTGCTGGATCTTCCAGACTTCTGTCTTTGCTTCTTTCTTTTTTAATTTTGGGTATCTGTGCTGGGTGGGACCCTTGTCTGCCTTTCATCCATTCATCATTTTCCCTAATAATCATTAATCCATGAGATATTTTGGAAAGGAGTTCGTGTCCAAATTTTACCAGGAGGGTTTGTGCAGAACCACCCCGAAGGTCAGGAACAGGTTCAAAGATCTTGGTTTCTCCTCCTGCTTTGGTGGTTTGACCTTCATGAAACCTTCAGAAATCCTGTTTGGGAAGTGCAGGAATTCCCTGTGTCTGGAGGGGTTCGGGGGAACTCCATGGAATGTTCCAGGCCAGGCTGGACAGGCCTTTGAGCAACCTGGGGCAGTGTTAGTTGTCTCTCCTCCATCCTTCTCTCCATCCTTCCCAAGCTGCCTTGGAAACCTGACCAAGCTCTGGCAGAGTTTCAGTTTTTTTAACTGTGACCACTTTCTGCTCAGGTGGAAAGGAAATCTCTCTTTCCTTGCCTTTTTTCTCATTAATTTAATTTTTGGGTGCTCAGTTCTTTGAGCAAACCAAGGAGGTGAGAGGAGAGCACAGCAGGGGGGTTAAAGTACGAGGGGCATTATTATTATTTTTTAATTAACTTTTCTTGACTTCATTCAGACCCTGCTCTACTGTCAACATGAGGTTTTGTGAATCCAAGGAGTGCTGAGGATGTTTTTGGATGGAGATCCAGTGTGGGGCCTTTTTCATGCTGAGTGCATCTGTTGAGATACAAATCCATTGCTTTTCCATATTCCATACCCTGATCCTAAAGCAGGGATTAATTAAATGGGTAAAGAAACACAGAAGGTTTTCTTTTCTATTTTGGGTTTTTTTCTATTTAATTAAAACCTCCAATCAAATAAATTTTTTTTTCTTAGGTCCTCCACTGGTCCAGGATTCAGATTTTAGGCTGATTTCTTTAACTTGATCTTAAACTTTTGCAGTTATTTTTTAATCAGAGCATCCCTGAGCTTTGCACGTCCTCAGTTTTCATCTAATTCTGCTGAACATTGTTAATCACTTTTGGAACTTGCTTCCCACACCACTCTTCCATGGAATTATGTATTCTGTATTTTGTATCCTCTCTCCTCATCCCCATCCCATCGCTCCAGCCTCACATCCCATGAATATCCCCACTGGTTTCATTCCCACAGCGCTGGGGGACTCTGGTTTGTGCTCGCTGCTGGATGGAACTTTTGGGTGATTTATGGGATTTTCCTTCCTTTTGGGTGATTTATGGGATTTTCCTTCCTTTTGGTGATTTATGGGATTTTCCTTCCTCCTGTCCCCGTTTTTGTACAAATCCAGGGACCCCTTGAGACCCCTGGGTGGATCTGTTGGGAATGCCAAAGGTGCCTCTCCCCCAAGCCCTTTCTTCCTCCTCCTTGATTTATTTTCTCCACAGCCACTGACCAGAATCGTTCCATTGCCATTCTGCCATTTCTCCTTTTTCCTCGCTTTTTGTCCCCTTTCCTCCCACTTTTTGCTCCCCTCAAAACCTCCTCCTGAGAAGTGCACGTCTCCCAAATCCCTCAGCTTTCAAAGATAAGCCGAGATCTGGAGCTACTTAGGTAGAGCCTATCTCAAATAATGCACGTTTGTGATACGGAAAGAAATATTTACAAACCATTGAATTCTCGGAATTGGCAGAATCTGGGGCTTATTTAACATTTTCCATGGGCCCATCTGCTGCTGCTGTGCTGCTATCAGTGCAATTATGATTTCATTGATAAGGGGATGGGGGTGGAAATAAATATATAGAGAGGGAGGAACTGAGAGGAGTTTTTTCAGGTGTTATTTCATTGGGGCTGGGTGCTGAATGCTGATTTCAAAGGGGGAAAATCCAAGGAGAACAAAGCTCTTGGATTCCTCTTCCTGCTCTCCTCTGTCTGAGGAATGTGGCAGAGGTTGGGATTCCATCTGTGCTCAGCTCTCTCCCCTAAATTCTGTAATTAAATGACATCACAGAGGTTTAAATCCATCAGCTGAAGTCCCATTAAAATAAAGGAATTTGAAAATCACCTAATTCCATGGGGAGAGGCACCTTCCACTATCCCAGGTTGCTCCAAGCCCTGTCCAACCTGGAACACTTCCAGCTAAAATCAATATATTCTGAAAATGTATTTCTTTACAAGAAAAAGGATCAGCATGATCATAAATTTGGCCGAATAATAAATTATTCACAGCATTCAAGCACTATTAGTTAGAGGGAAAAGATGAAATATGCAGAGGACTGAAATGATTCACACGGGGCTGGATGAGTTAGGACAAGTATTAGGATTCCTGGTGCAGTTTTTACAGTGCAGGTCAATAAAAATTCATGGAAAAAATCCAAACTAAAACTGCTGCAGCATCCATCATATCTATGAAGCTGCATTGCTACATTGTACACATATTTTTCCTCCCTCTTTTTGGTAATTGAAAAGAATTGGGAGTTGTAAGGAAGCTGAGCACAATTTACAGCGCAGGTGGCCACAAAGGCAGAGTTTATATCAGAAAAAGCCACTCGTATTTTCTCAGATTGCTGCTGGATGTCTTGGTGGTTCCCAGGATTTATTCCCACCTCTTCCAGCTTCCCAAGCTCGGGGCTCTGTCGTGCCCTGAAGGAATATAAACACAGACATGGGGCTTTATTTGCAGGGAGACTTGTGAATTCAGACTGCAGGAATTCCCACCCTGGGTGCTGTGACATCCTTGGAACCCAATAAATGTGGGGGTTTGCCACATTTATTGGAAAAGCACTGGAGAACCACGAGCTCTGACTGACCCCGTGCTTGTGGGATTGTAACTGGACTAGGAACTGACTTTGACTGACAGGGGAGAGTTAATTAGGCTAACGACTTCCTGGTGCTGTGCCTCTGGAGTGTCCCTTTGGAAAATCCTGAAGTTCTGAGTGTGACCCCCCAATCCCATCCCACAGATCCCATCCCATTATCCCATCCCATCCCAGCAGGAGTGGTGCTGCCTAGCAGGGCAGGGTGTGGATGAAATCCTGCTAAATCAGCCCATCTGTTCCTTTACTTAATTAGTGGCAGTTCTGTCAGGAATGGGAGATTCCCCATCCTTGATGTGATTATGGACACGTTTCAGTGGAGGGTTCCTCTTCCAGAGTGTAAAGATGGGAGAGCTCAGAGCCAGGGCCTGAAGGGGCTCCAGGAGAGCTGCAGAGGGACTGGGGACAAGGCCTGCAGGGACAGGAGCCAGGGAATGGCTCCCACTGCCAGAGGGCAGGCATGGATGGGATCTGGGCAATGAGGAATTCCTGCCTGGGCTGGAACTGCCAGAGCAGCTGGGGCTGCCCCTGCATCCCTGGAATGCCCAAGGAAGGATTGGAGCACCCTGGGACAGGGGAGGTGTCCCTGGAATGAGCTTTGAGGTCCCTTCCCACCCAAACTGCTCTGGGATTCTGGGATTTGGGACACTCAGAATCCATCCCCAGGGATTTGGATGGAAAATGGGGAGAGAAAAGAGAGGAGAAGGGAAGGGAGACCCTTCATGGTTTTCTGAGATTCCAAGTGAAGCCCCTGGGTCCATGAATGTCTTGGGGAGGAGATGGATCCAATGTCAGCCTGGGAGAGCTGGGAATGTTCCCCTGGAGGAGGGAAGGATCCAGGGAGAGCTTCCAGCACATTCCAGGGCCTGGAGGGACTCCAGGAGAGCTGCAGAGGGGCTGGGGACAAGGCCTGCAGGGACAGGAGCCAGGGAATGGCTCCCAGTGCCAGAGGGCAGGGATGGATGGGATCTGGGCAATGAGGAATTCCTGGCTGGGCTGGAACTGCCAGAGCAGCTGGGGCTGCCCCTGCATCCCTGCAGTGTCCAGGGAATGGTTGGACAGGACTTGGAGCATCCTGGGATGGTGGAAAATGTCCCTACCCATGGATGGGGTGGAACTGGATGATTTCCCAGATCCTTTCCAATCCAAACCATCCCATGAAGAGTTCCCAGATGCAGGGAAGTGCTGTGCACGTGACCTTAATGTGGAAAAGGATGGGACCCTCCCTTTCCAAGCACTGATTTGTGGCAGGGAGAGGACGAGGACAATGGCAGGGTCACCACTTTGTGCCTCTCATTATGGGCTGGGAATTCTCTGCCACCTCACAAATACCTGAGCAGCCTCTTCCAGCTGGATGTGAGAGGAATATTCCTGGTCAATACCCTGAACTCGGGTCTGTGTGTAAAGATAATTTCTTGTCAGACCAAAACCAGCCTGTGATCTGATAATCTGTAATTAAGAGCCAGAGTGTGCCTCGCTCTGTCCTTCCAGCCCCGTTTTCCACAATTCCCTGTTGGAAGAACCAAATCTGCTCCTCGTGTGCCACGTGTCAGCCGTGCACTGTGATTATGGGATAATCAACCTGACACACACATGAACGTCCAGGGACATTTCCCAGGGGCAGGAAATCCTTTTCCCACTGGCAATAACAGCCCTGGATGTGTTTGTGCTCTTGTTTGCAGCAGCTTTATTGGGTAATGAATGAAGTGTGATTTGTAAGGATCACTCCGTGGGCAGGAGCCAAGTGTCTGGGCAGGAGACAGCAGCTGTCAGGAATTCCTCCTTCCAGGTCTGAGGATCAGGAGGTGGGGAAAAAATGAAATGTCAGCCACAAATGGGAATTAATGAAATTAGTTTGATTTGGAATAATATAACTGCTGGTGTTGAGGCCATTGGAGCAAATGCCTTCCCTCTCTGGAGAAGAGGAATGGGATCCTGAATGGAGGCACAGCATCCAATTTGTCCAGATTTGCTGCCTCCAGTTGCACAGGGCTGTTGCAAATCCGTGCTCCAGGTTAGCCTGGCCCAGACCCTGCCTGCCAAATGAGGGGGATGATCCAAGGCAGTGCCAGATCCCAGCTTCTCATCTCTGTTTCTTCTGGAAGCTGATTCTGTTTTCCCCAAACACATCCTGCAAAGAGCCCTCCTTGGAAAAGGAGCCCACTGAGCCTCCTCTCAACCCTCCAGAGGAGCCATGAAATCCTGGTGGGGTTTCCTTGCCATAAATTCCTTCCTGTGGGGAACCTCCTGTCATGTTTTTCAGCATTTTGAGCCAGAGCTGCAAACTCTGACTCTGTGGCCAAGGTGTGAATTTATGAATGAGGAGAGCCTGGAGCACAGCTGGGTCTTTGATCACTGGTTCTTGCCTTCCTAAATGGCAATATTGGTGTGTCCCCTCTGAGCTCAGCTTTTCAGCCAATAACTAATGGAGGTGATTACCTTGGAGCTGTGAGTAGGTTGAAGTCACCTGGCTGATTTGTGATCTCGACCTCAAAAGTGCAGAATTGTTACCCTGGCAGCCCTTTGGAAACAGGATCTTTGTGTTGCTGTGCAAACACCTGGAGCTGAACACCACAGAATGGTTTGGGTGGGAAGGGACCTTAAAATTCACCCCATCCCAGCCCTGCCATGGCAGGGACACCTCCCACTGTCCCAAGCTGCTCCAAGCCCCATCCAGCCTGGCCTTGGGCACTGCCAGGGGTCCAGGGGATTCCATCCAGCCTCAGCTGCTCTGCAGAACCTGCTTGTTCTGCTCTGTGGTGTTGTGTGCCCAGGGTGGCTGAGAAAGTAAAGTCCTCGTGCTCCCATTGATCCCTTGGGGTGTGGGATTCCTTACCTGGGTGTCCTGGAGGGATTTGGGTTGTCCCTGCTCTTCTGTCATCATTTCCATGGGACTGAGGGTGGCTAAAACCAAACTCTTGTGCCTAGGTGGGCAAGAGACCGATGGCACCTGGGCTGTGCCAGCCCCAGTGTGGGCACAGCCTCAGGGCTGGGACTGTCCCCTGAGGGACACCCTGGAATCCTGGGGACAGCGCTGGACAGGAGAGACCTGGAGGGGCTGGAGAGTGGGGAGAGAGCTGGAAGGGTCTGGAGAACCAGGAGGGGCTGAGGGAGCTGGGAAGGGTCTGGAGAACCAGGAGGGGCTGAGGGAGCTGGGAAGGGGCTGGAGAACCAGGAGGGGCTGAGGGAGCTGGGAAGGGGCTGGAGAACCAGGAGGGGCTGCGGGAGCTGGGAAGGGTCTGGAGAACCAGGAGGGGCTGAGGGAGCTGGGCAGGGGCTGAGCCTGGAGCAAAGGAGGCTCAGGGGGACCTTGTGGCTCTGCACAAGTCCCTGCCAGGAGGGGACAGCCGGGGGGGTCGGGCTGTGCTCCAGGGAACAGGGACAGGAGCAGAGGGAACGGCCTCAGGCTGGGCCAGGGCAGGGGCTGGGGGGATTTTGGGACAATTCCTTCCCCAAAGGGGTTGTCCAGACCTGGCACAGCTGCCCTGGCAGGGCTGGAGTCCCCATCCCTGGAGGGATTTAAAGCCCTGTGGAGGTGGCACTTGGGGACAGGGTCAGTGGTGGCCTTGGCAGGGCTGGGAATGGTTGGATTCAATGATCTTGGAGGACTTTTCCAACCTAAATGATTCTGGGATTGTCCTGTCCAGATTCTCAAGTCAGGCAGTAAGGTTTGGAAATTATTTGGGATCTGTGTTCTTCTACTCCATCCCATGTGTTTCAGGGCCACACCAAGAGTTTTGGGTACCCAACTAAAACGTGAAAAAGAGGGTTACCTGATGAAAGAATGAACTTGATGTTGGCTGGGATAGAGGGAATTCATGCTCTGCCAGAGATTTCTGAAGGGATGGTGTCTTGCTTCCAGCTGTTAAATGAAATAGTCTGGGAATTCCACAGGCTTTTCTATAGAACTCTGTTTCTCCAAATTCTTCCATGGACACAGGTTATGGAATGTTCAGCTGGGCCTTTTCTCCATGTTGGACGATAGAAAACCCAGCTGCTGTGAGAGGACACTCAGAATCACTCCTCACACTGCCCTGGTGGTGCCTCAGGCTGTGGTGTCCCTAACAGGACACCTCAGCCTGTCCCAAGTCCTCCTGGAGCTCCACCAAGGCACTCCAGCCCTGTCTCCAGGTGGGCTCTGGAGTTCTGACCTTAATTTGGTTTTTTCTTCACCCTGGTGTGTTTTTAGGATTTAACTGGCTGTCCCCACTCCCCAGCTGGGATGCTAATGAGGGATTGTGCCATCTGTCCAGTGATTTATGGGGATGTCAGCACGAGGCAGACAGGACTAATTGGAGTCACAGGCACAGTGATGGTGCAGCCAGTCTGGTCTGACCCTGGCTCTTGCAGGCTCACAGAATCTGCCTGGCCAAACCCAGGGCCTTTGAAACCTCTGGCTGGTCCCAGTTGTTCTTCCAAAGCCATGCCTGCATTCCCATTCCCAATCAGAATAAAACAATGGAATAGCCCCCAGTTTGCCCGTTTGTAAAGCTGTCCCTGCAGCTCCTCTGTTACCAGAGCCATTGGAAAGATTTATCCTCAGCATATGTTGCTTTTTAAAAGGGGCCAGATTGAGAGCTGGGGGGGCTGGAGCACGAAGGATGAGCCGTCAGATCCGACTGAGGAAAAAAAATAAAATAATGGGAATAATAAGGTAATTTTTACAGGGCTGTTGTGCTCGGGAGGAAATGTGAAGTTGTGGGGGGTATCATTACATTCCAGTGGAGGTCAACAAACAGAATGTAATGGGACATTAAAGGAAATGGGATTTAATAATAGGGAAAGCTGAAGTTAGAGAACTTCATGTTTCACTTGGTTAACAGGGTGACATTATATGGTGTACAGTAATTATTGCTGTGATACCCCAGTGTTTTACACACGTTTAGTGCTGCCTGACAGTGTTTGTGTGGGATGGGCAGGAATTCCTCTGGAATGCTCAGGATTGTTTAAAATGGTTTTAAAGCAGGGCTGGGTGAATTTTCTACCCTGCACGGGGCAAAGTAGTGGAGAAATGGTGTTACCTGTTGTGGGGAATAAAGCCTTGACTTTGCTTTTATGTAACTTTAAAAAGGGAGAAATGGTGGAATGCCCCAGGTTTGGCTCCATGCCCTGGGTTCACATAAAACATCACAGACCTTCAGAGAGAGGGATGGATGGAGCACTTGGGGCATTTATCTCCTGTAGGACTGGCTTTAAATTACAAGTGGATCGAGGGAGGGTGATTTAGTCCAGCGGTCATTTTGGGTTATCATCTCCATCTCAGAGCAATCTTGTCACTTGCAGGCAGCTTGGCTCCACCTCAGTCTGGTTTTGGGCTGGAAATTTAGGGATTCAGGGATGGGAGAGGAGAAATTTGATACAGAGAAGCAAAGAGTGGCTGGAATAGGAGCTGGGTTTGCTCAGGTCTGTATAAAGTGAAGATAAATCAATTATTAATTTATTTTGTTGGTGACAAAGGATGAAGTAGGAGCTCATCAAAGCTGGATTTGAGGCTGAAGGTGAAGCCTGGTGCTGGGCTGGGCTGGACATCCCAGCTCTGCTCCCCAGTCCTTGGAAAAGCACTTTTACATTTCCCTAATCCCTGGATGTGCACAGTTGGGTTTTTGGTAGTAATCCCATCCTCCCCTGCATTTTGGAGCATCTCTGGCTTTGCAAACATTCATTCATGGGGAAACTCAGGCTCTGTGCACCTGAAAACCCCAAAAAGGTCCTCCATAAATGAGGAAGAGACAAAACCATTCTCTCCCAGGTTTCCTGCTTCCAGGTTGCTGTTGTAAAGAACCTGCAGCTGCTTTGGGGGATGAAAAGCAGCTTCGTGGCACAGAGGGAGTAAAGCTGCTCCCTGTTTGTTCTGCAGGTGAGCTCAGAGGCCTCGTGGTGTCCTCAGGGGTCTGTAGGGGGTGGGCAGGGTCAAAGCCCCTCCTAAGGCTCCGTGTGGGTCGGTGTCTGGGTTTGAACAGCCAGGTGTGTGCTGAGGAAGGCAGGAGCCTCCCCTGACATGGAAAATGCAAACCCCCTCCTCTGAATTGTTATAAATTTGAAATTAAGGGGCTCTCAGGCAAAGATATGGGAGCAGGAATAACAGTTCTTTATCAGGAAAATGAAAAACACAAATGCAATGGTACAAATAAAGAAACCAACCCAGTGGCAGAGTGAGAGCAGGAGCTGAGCCCTGTGTGTCAGGGTGGTGGCACAGTCCCATCCCAGGGGGGCTCAGGGTGGTGGCACAGTCCCATCCCAGGGGGGCTCAGGGTGGTGGCACAGTCCCATCCCAGGGGGGCTCAGGGTGGTGGCACAGTCCCACCCCAGGGGGGCTCAGCCCTCCTGCAGTGCCAGCTGTGGTTCTGCTGGAGCAGGGATCCTGCACAAGGGGGGAGTTTTCCTCTGCAGCTCCAGGGCTGCTGGAGATGGGCCTGCTCTCCCTCTGGGAATGCAGGGCAGGAGAAAGCTGCTCCTCTGGGAATGCAGTGGGCAAAGGCTGCTGGGCTGTTCCCAGCGCAGATTGGATCCAGGTAGGAATGCTTGGCTCCTCCCCTGGGCGGAGCATCTCCCCATGGGATGGTGGAATTTGATCAGCCCTGCAGGGACACTCAGTGGCCATGGACAGAAGGGATCTTCTGGAGGGAGGGTTGGCTGTGGGAGAGATAAAGAAAACTGCCCCAGGAACAGAGATAACTGCCCCAGTGAACAGAGATAACTGCCCCAGGAACAGAGATAACTGCCCCAGGGAACAGAGATAACTGCCCCATGAACAGAGATGACTGCCACAGGAACAGAGATAACTGCCCCACCTCTGACCCATGGGGATAGAACACACACCCCACCTGTTCCACCCTGGGGGGTTTCAGCACAGACACCCAGAGCTCTGCTGGAATGCAGCTCCTGGAGGGAGCCAGTGCCACCCCCTGTGCTGTCCCTGCTCACCAAGAACAGGGGTTTGTCTCACAGAGTCTTTAGGGTCCAAACAAAGCTTGAGTTTTATCAGGTTTGATCAAAAACCTCTGCCAAGATGTGGAGCCAGCTGGGGCCATCTGCTCTAGGGGGGTGAAAGCCAACAGCAGTCCCAGAATGGTTTGGGATGGAGGGACCTTAAAGCTCATCCTAAGTGAGCTCATCCTAAGTGCCACCCTATCCATGGCAGGGACTCCTCCCACTGTCCTGGGCTGCTCCAGCCTGGCCTTGGACATTCCAGGGATCCAGGGGCAGCCCCAGCCTCTCTGGGAATCCCATCCCAGCCCCTCCCCACCCTCCCAGCCAGGAATTCCTTCCCCATCTCCCATTTTCTGTCAGCTCAAACCCATTAAGCCATTCCTTCAGTAAAGCAGCCCCATTCCCTTGTCCCACACAATGTTTTCCCAGTGTTTTCTCCCAGGGCTGTGATGCTGTTACAGTCCTGTCACAGTGACAACTCCCAGTTTTACCACTTTGCTCCTTTTGGAACTCCTTTTCTCCAAGAGAGTCCCCAAACTCCTGGCTGCTCCTCGTTCAGATTTCCCTCACTTTGGGAAAGCCCCACCTGAGGATTGGCAAACCATGGGATTGCTGCTGGTTCCTGAATTTCCCTCCCGCCCTCACAAGAGATGAGAGGATGGAGAGCAGGAGCTCTGAGCATCCCTCCAACCACACCAGAAACTTCCACTGGGTGGGTCTTGGCATATTTGGGAAGGAGGAGGGAGGAATCTGAGCTGCAGGGCATTGGTGAACATCTCCAGATCTGATTAATTCTGCCTCTGCCTCTCCTGGCCCCAAACACAAGCCAATATTCCCCTCTGGAGACATCAGAAGAAACTGCACCTTGAGAGAGCCCCGTTACATCAGAAATTTGTGTCCTTCAGGTGGCAGCTGAGCATTAAAAAACAATATTTTTAGCAGCAGTTGAGAGGTAAATTTTAATTTAATTTTTTTTTTTTTTTTTTTGGTGGGTGTTTGCAGGACCTCAGAGACAACGAAACACTGATTTTTCTGTCACACCTGCAGGGGAAGGAGGCATTTCTTACCTCAATCTCACGGCTGAGCAACCACAACACAGAAATCGATTCTTTAAATCTTGTATTTTTTTTAGCTGCTGTTAAAAAAGAGAAGTCCTGGGCTCTTTCATCTTCCAGCACTAAAGCTCTCGGCTCTGTGGGGACACAGAACCTTTTTACAGTAACCAAAAGAATTATCTGGAGTGGTTGAGCCTTTTTATGGTTTGGGAGTTTGTGTTTGTACAGGGGAAGGACTGAATTTGGTGATTTATCCAAAATAACCCATTAAACTCAGCTTGGGGTTGTGGGAACAACTCTGGCTGGTGCTGCCAGGTACTTGTAATTAATTATTAATTAATAATTTAGAGAAAAACAGCCCAAATGTCATGTTTGCTGTTAGCAGCAGTCATTCCTCTGGTTGTCACCTCCCTGGATGTTTTCCAGGCTATTTAATATTTTAAAACAGCAGAAAATTGATGCTTTTTGTCTGGTATTTGGTGGGTTTTGGTCTGGTTTTGTTATTATTTAAAACACACCTAAAGTAGCAAAAGCTTCCTTGAGTCTTCCAGAGCTGTGTACACTTCTTTTGGTGATAATTTTAATTTTAATCACATTTTGGGGTCACCTAGACAGGATCTTAAATCTTTGTCCCTCTATTTGGGGTGACTTTGTGCAGAATCAGCTCTATTACCTTGCATGGCCACATTGTTTATCAGCAAAGTGTGGAACATCAGTCCTGGGGTGACTGATCATGGACCAAAATAATTCCCTGCAGTGAAGTTTTTAGGCAAAACAATGTGGTTTTTGTTACTTTAGGATCTGATTGATTGGTCTTCAGTGGCAATGATCCATGTGCTGCCGTGGATTATTTGAATTTAATTGCATTTATTGCGTTCAGCACTTGTGTAATGATCAGGATCTCTTGTTCTGGGAGCGTCTCCAGGCCTCACTTTGCCCTTCCAGGACCTGGAGGGGCTCCAGGAGAGCTGCAGAGGGACTGGGGACAAGGCCTGCAGGGACAGGAGCCAGGGAATGGCTCCCAGTGCCAGAGGGCAGGCATGGATGGGATCTGGGCAATGAGGAATTCCTGCCTGGGCTGGAACTGCCAGAGCAGCTGGGGCTGCCCCTGCATCCCTGGAGTGTCCCAGGCCAGGCTGGACACTGGGGCTGGAGCAGCCTGGGACACTGGGAGGTGTCCCTGCCATGGCAGGGGTGGGATGAGAATCTTCCAGGTCCTTTCCAACCCAACTCTTTCCATGATTCCATGGACCCTCTCCCAAAATTCCCACTGTTGAGGTGAGGTGGCTCCCTGAGTGTGTCAGGGACAATGTGGGATCTTCCAGGCTCCTCTCTTGGTTTAATGTTCCCTCAGACTTTCCAGAGCTCACAGTCCTGGATATTTCATCCCTAATTTCCTTGAATCTGGAAAACCATTTTGGAATTTTCTGTTCTGTCAGCAACTGGGATCCAGCTCAAGGGGTTTCTGATGTTCCTTTAATATTTCCTTGCTCTGTGGCAGCTCCCCAAAAGGTTCATCCCAGGTACTGGGATGTTTCCTGACTAAGGCAGAGAACAGTTCAGGATCACACCCAAATGAAATGTAAATTCGGGCTGAACATCAGAAAAAATTGTCTTCATAAGGTTCTGGAATATTTGATATTTTTTCCTGTCATTCATTTGTTTGAGGAGGGGATTTCAGATGTTATTACCATCATCATTAAGGCGTTGATGCTCTGCACTCCCAGTGCCTTCTGTTTCTTTTAATGATCCTTCAGAAGACATCTGAGAACGAGGAGGCAGCAGAAAGCCTTGGGAAGGCAGGAGTTGTAGGTTTCTAAATCAATCCACGCAGCTTTTTTAGGTTTTATGCTTTTTATCCCACACTTCCAGCTTAGGTAAGACAGTGCTCACAGCCAATTAAGTTGTGAGTTAGAATGAATTAAATTTCCTGAAATGAGGCGCTTTTCTTTTTTTTCTTTTTTAATCCAAATGACTGTCATTTACCAAAAGCTACTTCATTTCCCTGAAAGTGCTTTTCTGTCTAAGGGGAATGCTTAATTGCAGCCACAAATCACCTCAAATGCTTTTATAGGAGGATAAAACAAGTTGAAAATTGTGCATGGTTTCAAAAGTGCAGGTTCTGAATTCAGGATAAGGTGCATATTTCTATTTTGTTTTTCCCCTTGGCTGCTCTGTTGAGGAACTCCATCCTCACTGTGACACCTCCTAAAAGTGTCCTTCAGAGCAGGGACATCCCTACGAGCCTTTTTTTAGGATTTCAGGCAATTCCCAGGAATATCTACAAGTGACCATGATCCAAAATTTGGTGACACCCCTCAATTTGAATTTTTATTCACACAAAGCATTTTTGTATTTTGAAGGAGGGACACAATTGATGGTTCTGAAATCAGCCTGGGAGAGCTGGGAGTGCTCACCAGAGAGGAGAAGGCTCCAGGGAGAGCTTCCAGCACATTCCAGGGCCTGGAGGGGCTCCAGGAGAGCTGCAGAGGGACTGGGGACAAGGCCTGCAGGGACAGGAGCCAGGGAATGGCTCCCAGTGCCAGAGGGCAGGCATGGATGGGATCTGGGCAATGAGGAATTCCTGCCTGGGCTGGAACTGCCAGAGCAGCTGGGGCTGCCCCTGCATCCCTGGAGTGTCCCAGGCCAGGCTGGACACTGGGGCTGGAGCAGCCTGGGACACTGGGATTGGAATGGGATGGAGAGGAAGGCCCCTTCCCACCCAAACCATTCTGGGATGCTGGGATCAAGGAGGATTTTTATGGAAGGATTTTTATGGAAGTTGAGGGTGGAAAAGGGAAGGGAGACCCTTCCTGGAGTCCTGAGATTCCCAGTGAAGCCCCCAGATCCCAAAATTCCTTCCTAGAGAGGAGTTGAGCTGGGGATGGATCCAATCCCAGGCTGGGAGAGCTGGGAATGGAGGGAATTCCCTGGGAGAGGGAGACTGGGGTGGGATTTTGGGAAGGGATTCCCAGAGCAGCTGGGGCTGCCCCTGCATCCCTGCAATGTCCCAGGCCAGGCTGGACACTGGGGCTGGAACAGCCTGGGACAGTGGGAGGTGTCCCTGCCATGGCAGGGGTGGAATAAAACCCTTGAGGTCCCTTCCAACCCAAAAAAATCTGGGATAAATAATTGATTTATTTATGGGATATTAAAATATTATAAATATTTATTTATTTATTTATTTATTTATGGGTTTTTATGGGATAGCTGTGGGTCAAATTACCTTTTTTTTTTTTTTTTTTTGACACATAAAAGTCCCACGGACGGCTTGGATGAGTAACAGAACGTTTTTGGAGAGGACTCCTAGGATGTATTTTCTCCATGCTGTTAAACACTTTCTTGTTCTTTATGGAGCCTGGATTCTGTTGGAAAGAGGCAGCCAGCAGCATTTGAAATTGAAATAAATAAATAGCACAGCGCGTGCCTGCGTCTGCCAGGCAGAAATGGGGAATATCTGCTGGCTCCTTGATGGCACCCAGCATTTCCCAGTGCAAACTCTCATTTTCAGTTTCTTGTGCTTTGGCTGATCCTTTATTGCCAGCCGGGGCTGGGCTTTTAGAGAAATATATCTGAGATATTTGGGTTTTCTCTGAGAAGGAGGAGAAATTCCGGTTGATTCTGGTGAGATTTCCTTGGGCTGGGAATTTCCATCTCCACATTTCTCAGCAAGAGGAACTGTTGGATAAAGGGCGAGGAAAATAACCCCAAATTTGGCTCATTTGGACACCTTGAAAGAAGTGCAGTGCTCACACTTCTGCTTCATGGCAGCCAGAATTCCCAGTGGACACAACTCCAGCTGAAACTCCCAGTGGACACAATTCCAGCTGAAATTCCCAAAAAACACAATTCCAGCCAAAATTCCCAATGGACACAATTCCAACTGAAACTCCCAGTGGACACAATTCCAGCCAAAATTCCCAATAAACACAATTCCAGCTGAAATTCCCAATGGACACAATTCCAGCCAAAATTCCCAATAAACACAATTCCAACCAGAATTCCCAATAAACACAATTTTAGCTAAAATTCCCAATGGACACAATTGCAGCCGAAATTCCCAATAAACACAATTCCAACCAGAATTCCCAAAAAACACAATTCCAGCCGAAATTCCCAATGGACACAATTCCAGCCAAACTTCCCAAAGGGCACAATTCCAGCTGAAATTCCCAAAGGACACAATTCCAACCAGAATTCCCAATAAACACAATTTTAGCCAAAATTCCCAATGGACACAATTGCAGCCGAAATTCCCAATGGACACAATTCCAACTGAAACTCCCAATGGACACATTTCTAGCCAAACTTCCCAAAGGACACAATTCCATCTGAAACTCCCAGTGGACACAATTCCAGCCAAAATTCCCAGTGGACACAATTGCAGCTGAAATTCCCAAAGGACACAATTCCAGCCGAAATTCCCAATGGACACAATTCCAACTGAAACTCCCAGTGGACACAATTCCAGCCAAAATTCCCAATAAACACAATTCCAGCCAAAATTCCCAATGGACACAATTCCAGCTGAAACTCCCAGTGGACACAATTCCAGCCAAAATTCCCAATGGACACAATTCCAGCCAAACTTCCCAAAGGACACAATTCCAGCCGAAATTCCCAATAAACACAATTCCAGCTGAAATTCCCAATGGACACAATTCCAGCCGAAATTCCCAATGGACACAATTGCAGCCAAAATTCCCAATAAACACAATTCCAACCAGAATTCCCAATAAACACAATTCCAGCCAAAATTCCCAATGGACACAATTCCAGCCAAACTTCCCAAAGGGCACAATTCCAGCTGAAATTCCCAAAGGACACAATTCCAACCAGAATTCCCAATAAACACAATTTTAGCCAAAATTCCCAATGGACACAATTGCAGCCGAAATTCCCAATGGACACAATTCCAACTGAAACTCCCAATGGACACATTTCTAGCCAAACTTCCCAAAGGACACAATTCCAGCCGAAATTCCCAAAGGACACAATTCCAGCTGAAATTCCCAATGGACACAATTGCAGCCGAAACTCCCAATGGACACAATTCCAACCAGAATTCCCAATAAACACAATTTTAGCCAAAATTCCCAATGGACACAATTCCAGCCAAAATTCCCAATGGACACAATTGCAGCCAAAATTCCCAATGGACACAATTCCAGCCAAAATTCCCAATGGACACAATTGCAGCCGAAATTCCCAAGGGACACAATTCCAACCAGAGCTCAGCAAGAGCAGCCAAAGGCCAGGCTCGTTCCCGAGCTGACAGCTCTCTCCCTCTGCTGTATTTTGGGCTCCCAAATCTGCTGGGCTCCTGGCAGAGAAACACAGGATGACCAAGTGGGATTGGGAACCATGGAAAATAAGAGGTTTTTTTTTTTTTAATTATAGCATTTTTTACTTTAGCTGCAGCTAGCTCTAAATTTTCTGTTCTTTCTGTTTCTAAAGCCTACTTTCCCAGCTTTCTAAAAATCTTCTTACCTTCTCTGATTGCCACAAACTGGTGGTGAAATTCCCACAAACAGGAGGGATGTGATGGGATGAGAGGGTAGGAAGAGGGAAGCTGGGAAGCAGAGAGCCCTGTGGGACTCGGTGGCAGAAGAGTGTCTCTTGGTGTCACATTTATTCAGGTGACAGTTGGGCTTTGCATCCCTAATTCATGGAATCCTGGAATGGTTTGGGTCGGAAAGGACCTTAAAGATCATCCAGGTCCAACCTCAACACCTCCCACTATCCCAGGGTGCTCCGAGCCCCGTCCACCCTGGCATTTCCCACTTCCAGGGATCCAGGGGCAACTCTCCCTTCTCTTAAATACAGAAAAAAAAAATTCATGTTTTCCATTTTTAATCTCTTCTTAATGGAATTCTGAGTAACCCTGCCAGTCCAGGACACAGAGGGTGCGGCAGAGCTGCCATTCAGTGTCCCAGAAGGATTCCTGGTGGAACTCTCACCTGCACCTGGAACTTTGTGCCTCATGCCTGAGCCCCCTGGTCCTGTGCCCAGTGGGATTTTGAAGGCTGAAGCTCCAGAGTGGCTGCCTGGGGTGCGGAGCAGTGTGGTGTGGCTTTCACATTCTCTGGAAAAATCCCTTCGCCCAGGGTTTTCTCCTGAGAAGCTGAGACGTCTCAGAGAAAAGGAAAACAATATTATCTCATTTGCCTCTGCTGTGTTGTGCTCATGTGGAATGTGTTGGGAGATTGTTCACCCACAGGTGATTGTTCCATTGGTTTCATGTGAATTGTTTTAATTAATGACCAATCAGGGCCGAGCTGTGTCAGACTCTGGAAGGAGTCACAAGTTTTCATTATTATCTTTTAGCCTTCTGTCTGTATCCTTTCTCTATTCTTTAGTATAGCTTAGTATAGCATTCTTTAATATAACACAGTATCATAAAATAATAAATTAGCCTGCTGAGAACACAGAGACAGATTGATCATTCCTGCCTTCGTTGGGGTATCCCAGCAAATACAATGGTGTGGGACTCACTCTGCCTGCTGGAAATTTGGAGAGGTCATCTCTGAACCATGGCAGAGCCCAGAAAATGGGATATCCCAGTTGTCCCCTGAGGCTGTGAAAAGTAACTTGTCCCACTGGATTATCACATCCAGGAACTCCTGGGTCGTTCCCTGCTGGAAGCCACACTCTGACATCCATAGTTCCTTTTTCTTTACCTTTTCTCTGCTCCCATTTCCCTCGGCTGAGATCTCTGGGATTAAATGAGGACTTCCCTGGTTTCCATTCCCACGATCATTTCACCAAACTATCCTTGAGCATCCCAGCTGAAGGTCTCCCATCCTTATCCTCCAATTCTCCGTGCCCTGCACGGCTTCATTTTTAATAACTTCCTGCTGCTGTCGAGTTGAAATCTGCTTCCTGAGCTCCTGATCATTTGTTCTTTATCACAAGTGATGCTGAGCACTCACAAATCCCCCCTCAGTCAGGGCTGCCTGGCAGCTCCCTCCTAATCCCTGATTATTTTATGGTTCCTATCAAGGAAAACAGGGATATGGTTTGATCCTGACCAGCATTAGGTGAACTCTTGTCTTGTCTGTTCCAAAACGTTAAAACTTCACAGGACACATCAAGGAGAAGTTTTCTGGAGATGAAGGCACGGATCTCTAGGAAGGATCTGGATTGATGATTAATGCCAGGCACTGGGAAGCAAAAATTCTCGGTGCCAGCATTTTCCAGTGCTGCCCTTTAGTGGGTGGTGCAGGAGGCACTGGGGAGCCCCATCGGGGTGCTGTGGGATGAGGAGATGCCCCTCCTGTTGTAGGTCAGCACATCTGAGCTCTGGTGGTTTGCACCTGGCCATTCTCCTTCTAAAAAGCTTTTTTACTTGATTTAGCCATTTTGGAGCATTTTCTGGATTTTAGAAGTCAGGGATCCATGGGCATCCAGCAAAGTGACAGGAACAACTTCTAAACACTTTTAAAATCCAGAATATGCTCCAAAATGGCTAAATCAAGTTTTAAAAAAGCTTTTTAGAAGGAGAATGACCACGTGCAAACCACCAGAGCTCAGATGTGCTGACCTACAACACGAGGGGCATCTCCTCATCCCACAACACCCCGATGGGGCTCCCCAGTGCCTCCTGCACCACCCACTAAAGGGCAGCCCTGGAAAATGCTGGCACCAAGAATTTTTGTTTCCCAGTTTGAAGCAAAAATTGGATCAGTTTGAGCTTACGAGCTTCTCTTTCCCACCTGAATGGGGTTTAATAGTAAAATTCACATTTTGAGGGAGTTTCGTGCTCTGTAAATAAACTTATAAAGGAAGAGTGAGAGATTTACTGACAGCCATGAAAGGGCACAGAAAATGAGTTCAACACAGTCCCATGACCCTGGCAATGTCCCCTTGAGGACATGAATGGCATCACTCAGAGCTGGTGACATCACTCTGATATTTCAGGGATCAGCTCCATGGGGTCTCTGCTCTCCTCCCAGAAAACTCCACTGTCTCCCTGTTTTACAAAGCTGATTCCCATTCTCAACCTGTGCAATCCAGGGAATGAAGCTGCCTGCCTCTGATTCCCTCCCTGCAGCATCTCTCTCTCCCTTTGGAGAGCCAGTCTTCCATCTGAGCTCCAGAGGGATCCCCCCACGGGAGCTGCATGTCCAAAGGTGTCACTGCAGACCCATGGAGCCAACAGGGAGAGGATTTAGGGAGAAAAGAGCTCAGATTGGAAAGAAATCATCCATGGGAGATGGCTCCTCAGTCAGTGCTGGGAAGGGAAGCGCCTCCTCTGGAGTGAGGAACGTGGAGGTAGAAAATGATGGATGGTTGAGCAGATCTGGTTGGAGGGCTTGGGAATAGGGTCAGTGGTAAGGAATAAAATCATGGAATCCTTGAGGCTGGAAAAGACTTCTAAGATCATCAAATCCAACCATTGTTCACCACCAAACCATGTCCTAAGTGTTCTTTGTCAGGGATGGTGACTCCACACTTCCCTGCTCTGCTTCCTGACCACTTCTCAGTGCCTAAATTATTCCTAATATCCAGCCTAAACCTTCCTCAGCACAACTCGGGACAGCAAATCTCAATCCATTATGGCTCCTGATACTCAGTCCCTGATTGTTCTGCAAGGAATACCAATTCCACTGCCTCAGATGTAGCTGACGAGGTAATTTCTGGAATAAACTCCTCCGTGGTAAACCAGATGGCAGCACAGAAATAAAGAGAGTTTGCAGGAGATGGCAAACATTTGGTGCTAAAATATTCCCAGAGTCATCCTGCTGCTCTGCGTGCTCAGGAATGGGATCCTGGGGTGGAACAATAAAGGGTGATAAAAATACACCATAACACAGGCGTCCATCATGCAGGAGGATAATGCCATCATGCACAGAAATTGCTTATTTTCCATGTTTTTTTCTGGATTTTGAGCTGGAACATTCTGTTGTTCAGTTTAGAGGTGGGGGAACCCACCTGTGGGAATCAAGTGGCCACACCCAGAAGGAAGCTTGGCTTTTTAAAGGGATTTGTGGTGTCTTGGCTTTTTTAATGGTGATTTCATTTTTATAAGGATATATTCCCAGCATGTCCCAAATGGAAAAGCCAAATTTTTCTATAAGGATATCTTCCCAACATGTCCCAAATGGAAAAGCCAAATTTTTTAATAAGGACATCTTCCCAGCATGTTCCACGTGGAAAAGCCATATTTTTTTTATAAGGATATGTCCCAGCACATCCCAAATGGAAAAGCCAAATTTTTCTATAAATCTCCCCACAATGTCCCACATGGAAAAGCCAAATATTTTTATAAGGACATCTTCCCAGCATGTCCCAAATGGAAAAGCCAAATATTTTTATAAGGGCATCTTCCCAGTGTGTCCCAAATGGAAAAGCCAAATTTTTTAATAAGGACATCTTCCCAGCATGTTCCACGTGGAAAAGCCATATTTTTTTTATAAGGATATGTTCCCAGCACGTCCCAAATGGAAAAGCCAAATTTTTCTATAAATCTCCCCACAATGTCCCACATGGAAAAGCCAAATTTTTTAATAAGGACATCTTCCCAGCATGTCCCAAATGGAAAAACCAAATATTTTTATAAGGACATCTTCCCAGCATGTCCCAAATGGAAAAGCCAAATTTTTCTATAAATCTCCCCACAATGTCCCACATGGAAAAGCCAAATTTTTTAATAAGGACATCTTCCCAGCATGTTCCACATGGAAAAGCCAAATATTTTTGTAAGGACATCTTCCCAGTGTGTCCCAAATGGAAAAGCCAAATTTTCTTGAATGAACAAACAGGAATTGTGCCTGGGATGTGGATTTTCTCTCATTTTATCTGTTCTTCTCCAGCAATTTAGTGTTTGTTTCATCAATTGTTTGTATTTTATCTTTTTTTTTTTTTCCTAAAGCTACCTTGTGGACCTTTTCTCCTCTTCATTCCTCAAGCTGGGACAGTCCATGGTCATTCCCACACTGCTCATGTGTGAAATGTTGGAGTGGCAAAGGCAACAGCAATAATCTAAAGCATCTTCATTATTTAATTACAATTTATTTACTTTAATTACAATTCCTCCTTCCCCAGGTTTATCCAGGAGATCGAGCTGGCCATGGAGCTGGGCCCAGCCAAGCAGTGCCCTCTGAGGGAGTTCCTCACCATGTACATCAAGAACATCTTCCTCAGCCAGGTCCTGGCCGAGATCAACAAGGAGATCGAGGGCGTCACCAAAGCCTCGGACCCCCTGAAAATCCTGGCCAACGCTGACACCATGAAGATCCTGGGAGTGCAGAGGCCTCTGCTGCAGGTGGGAGCTGAGGGACCCCTCAGGACATCCCTGGTGTCCATGCCCAGCCATGACCTGGTGGTGTATCCAACAGGGAAAAATGTGGAGCTGCTGGAGCAGGTGCATGGAGCTGCTCTGAGAGCTGGGGCCAGGCTGGGAGAGCTGGGGGTGCTCACCTTGGAGGAGGGAAGGATCCAGGGAGAGCTTCCAGCACATTCCAGGGCCTGGAGGGGCTCCAGGAGAGCTGCAGAGGGACTGGGGACAAGGCCTGCAGGGACAGGAGCCAGGGAATGGCTCCCAGTGCCAGAGGGCAGGCATGGATGGGATCTTGGCAATGAGGAATTCCTGCCTGGGCTGGAACTGCCAGAGCAGCTGGGGCTGCCCCTGCATCCCTGCAGTGTCCCAGGCCAGGCTGGACACTGGGGCTGGAGCAGCCTGGGACACTGGGAGGTGTCCCTGCCATGGCAGGGGTGGCACTGGGTGGGATTTAAGGGGAAGGAATATTTTCATGTGTGTCTCCCTGAGAATTTCTGGGGACACCTGCCAGTCACAGAGCTGTGCCATCAAGGTAAATAAATACCCATTCCAGGCTCCCAGGAGGAGCAGGGATTGGATCCCTGGGAGCAGTGATAAAAGCAGCAAGTGGTCACCCCAACTCCATGGGGAACAGGACAGTGTGGAATCACACCCCAAAATTCTGAATTTCATGTTTTGCCTGGGACTGCAAGGAATGGCCGGGCTCCAGGGCTGTCCCTCAGGGCTCTGCTCACTCTGCACTGCCCACACGGGTGAGGGGACAGGGTCTGGCACCAGGGAATCTGCAGGTGACACTGGGCTGGGAGCTGTGTCCATCTCTTGGGGGGCAGGGGGCTCTGCAGGGAGACCTGGAGCAGTGGCAGGGACGGGCAGAGTCCAACAGGAGAAGTTGAACCAGTGCAAGTGCCCAGTCCTGCACTTTGGCCACAGCCACCCCTGCAGTGCCACGGGCTGGGGATGGTGTGGCTGGGCAGTGCCAGGCACAAAGGGACCTGGGGGTGCAGGTCCACAGCCAGCTGGGCACGAGCCAGCAGTGTGCCCTGGTGGCCAAGGAGGCCAGTGCCACCTGGCCCAGGTCAGGAATGGAGTGGCCAGCAGGAGCAGGGAGGGCACTGTGCCCTGCCCTGGCACTGGGGAGGGCACACCTCAGTGCTGTGCCCAGCTCTGGGCACTGGGGAGGGCACACCTCAGTGCTGTGCCAGCTCTGGGCACTGGGGAGGGCACACCTCAGTGCTGTGCCAGCTCTGGGCACTGGGGAGGGCACACCTCAGTGCTGTGCCAGCTCTGGGCACTGGGGAGGGCACACCTCAGTGCTGTGCCCAGCTCTGGGCACTGGGGAGGGCACACCTCAGTGCTGTGCCAGCTCTGGCACTGGGGAGGGCACACCTCAGTGCTGTACCCAGCTCTTGGCACTGGGGAGGGCACACCTCAGTGCTGTGCCAGCTCTGGCACTGGGGAGGGCACACCTCAGTGCTGTGCCAGCTCTGGCACTGGGGAGGGCACACCTCAGTGCTGTGCCCAGCTCTGGCACTGGGGAGGGCACACCTCAGTGCTGTGCCAGCTCTGGGCACTGGGGAGGGCACACCTCAGTGCTGTGCCCTGCCCTGGCACTGGGGAGGGCACACCTCAGTGCTGTGCCCAGCTCTGGCACTGGGGAGGGCACACCTCAGTGCTGTGCCAGCTCTGCCCCTCAGCTCGGGAAGGCCCTTGGCACACTGGGCAGGGCCAGAGGGGCAGCGAGGCTGGAGAGGGGCTGGGAGCACAAACCCTGGGAGGAGCCCCTGAGGGAGCTGGGGGTGCTCAGCCTGCAGCAAAGGAGACTCAGGGCTGCCCCCATCCCTCTCTGCACTCCTGAGAGGTGCCTGTGCTCAGCTGGGCTGGGCTCTGTCCCCAGCAGCACTGACACACCCAGAGCACACAGCCCCGAGCTGTGCCAGGGGAAATTCAGGCTGGAGAGCAGGAAAAAGCTTTTCCAGCAAGGGGGATAAAGTTCTGCCATGGCTGCCCGGGGAGGGGGTGCAGTCCCCACCCCTGGGGGTGTTTGACCAGCCTGGATGTGGCACTGGGTGCCAGGCTCTGGCTGAGCCCTTGGGGCTGGCCTGGACTCTGTGACATTGAAGGTCTCCCCCAACTTTGTGATTCTGTAACTGACTCTGGCTGTTGGTCATGTCAAGCTCTTCTAATCCTTTGAAGTTATTCCCTCTTTCCTGGGAAATCCTCTCCTCAGGGCTGGATAATATAACAGAGTCCTTAGGAAGCAGCACCTTTATCCCAGGGTTTAGGTGGCCATTTTCTATCCCAGTTTACAGCTGTAAATTATTATTATTATCCACAGGGATATCATAATGCCATGCAATAATAGGAATAAGTGTGTTATAGTTACCTTTTCCAGAATTTCTGATGGATGAATGGTCACTAACTGTGTCTGTCTGGGTGCAGCAGGGCTGGGTTGGTCCTTTCAGAGCCAAAACAAAATCAAATTCCAGAACAGCATTTCCAGAAGTCCCTGGAGGGGGGAACAGCTTCTTTAGAAAGGGGCCAAAATTCTCTTTGCAGGAGCTGAATTGATGTTTGGGGGCTGCACAGAACCCCTGGATTGTTTCCTTCCCAAGCTTTACCAGCTGGATAAAGTATTTTTTTTTTTTTTGTGGTTCATGCCTTCATTTCTCATGAAAATGTGTTCTATAATATCAATATATTTCCTTAAAGCTCATTCGGGGTTGAAGACTCAGAGTGGCTTGGAATTTTTTCTTTCAATTCCTACAGTTTGTTTCTCTTGATGGATGGAAATTATTTTGAACTGGAATTATTCTTGGTCAAACTGCCTGTGGTCAGGAGGTCTCCTTGTTCCCGACATCAGAGAAGGGTAATTCTCTGAACAGAGAAGAAAAATTGCTGCCTCTTTGAACCAACTCATCCAAACAGCTCCCTAAAATAATCCTATTGATTTTCCATTAAAGGGGCTAAAAAAAAGGGCTATTTCTGCATGACAGTGCTGGAGCCTGGAGTCTTTGCCCCCATCCCCTCGTGGAGATGATGGAAATGTGGGGGAGGAAGCTCTCCCCCAGTTTTTTCCCTGTTCCTGGGTTCCTGGTTTAACCACTGTTGGGAAGGATGACAGTTTGACAAGAAGGTCTCACAGATGTGTGTGCCTAGCAGAAAGATTTTGGAATGTGGAGTCTGATGTAGGAATAGAGCTGGAAGCAAGTTTTGATACAGAAAAAAAGAATTGCTGAGCCAGTCTGACTGGCTAACCAAGGAGGCAAAGGGTGAGTTAGTTAGAAGGGGTTTTATGGCTCAGAGCAAAGGATAAACCCACCCCAAACCAGGAGATGTTTTTACCAAGCAGGAAGAGAGCACAGGCAGACAAGGCAGCAAATGTGGCAAGCAGAAAAAAGGTCTCAGAATTTTCCACTGCAGGAAAAAACTGAAAAACAACATCTGGCTTAAACCATGATGTACTGACTGTGAGTGACTGGAGAGCAGTGCCATGAATATGGGAATGACAGGAGTTATGGTAGGCTGTAGGTAAAAGTTAAGGTATAGATTGGTTCTACTGTATTAAGGTGCTCAGCAAAGAAAAATTTATAATTCAATGTAACCAAACCCAAAGGGTCTGCAGCCCTGCCTGCAGCTGGAGCTGACAGCTGTGGGCACAGCTCTGTCACCCACGGCCCTGGGCTGCTGGGACATCTTGGATACAATAAACTGCATTTTGGATAGAATAAACTGCATTTTGGATACAACAAACTGCATTTTGGAGAGCCCCTGGAGTCCCACATCCCTCATTTCAGCTCTTACAAACCACCCCACTCTTTGCTGTCCCAGAGATCTCTCTGAAATCTCTCCGGCTGGGATTGGAACAGCACTGGGGAATTTATCAGCCCCCACCCACAAAGCTGCTTTGGGATCACTATCAGCACATGTTTGAGCTGAATTAGATGAGAGATAAAAGGTTTTCAAGCATTGTGTCCTCAGGGATGAATCACCCACTCCTGTAAAAATTATCCTTAAAAGCAAAAAAAAAATTGTCCTCTCTAAATATTCCATTTCACTGCTTGTTTTCCATTCTGCCCTCCTCGAGTGTAACACACTTGAAACCCTTTTCCTTTGCAGTGAAACTCATTTGTCTCAAAATTATTCAGCATTAAATTTCAGGCTGTAATTGTTTAAATCGATCCTAAATTAGGCTACAAGTGCCTCGACAGCTTCTTGCAGCCTGTTCTTGTAGGGTTCTCAACGAGGTGATAAATCTTCCCACCCAGGTGGTCACTGGCCTTAAAAACCTGTTGCTCCATCTCCAAAAAAATCCAAATTGCTTCACTCTGGAGTAGCAGAGTGGGATTTTTCCTTTCCTTCAAAGCCTCTGTTGTTTCTTCTCTCAGCATGGTGTGGATGATGCTCCTGATACTTTTTTTGGCCAAACTCCAGCAGCTGAAAATCCCCAAAAAAATTAATAAAAAACACTCCTTAAAAAAGTCCGGGTGTGCAGCTGTTTTGGAGGTTAACGACTTGCTGGAGCTAATTACCACAGCACCCACTCCAAGTACGGAGCCACTCCCTTGTGCCTTTCCAAGGAGACATCCCTGAGAGCTTCTGGAATGTTCTCTTCCCATCAGATGAGTGGTTATTAAGGAGAAGGATGGTGCCAGCCAGCAGCTTTCAGTGCTCACCAATGCTGATGGCTCCACGCTTTGATGGAGGCTGGATGTTGTTATTTATTAGTGTAAACAAATTAATTGTCTTTCCAGGCTGGCTCCCTGCCAGCTGCATCCATTAAGGAGCAGGCATGGCTGATCCATGGGGGTTTTTCCCATTCAAGGATAATTTTAAAGCAATTTTAATAGTTCTGAGCCTCATATTTCAATTCTTTTTTATGCAGTGGCGTGGTGTTACAACCACGATGTTTTCAGCTCTTGTTTGTGTGTTTCATGTCAAGAGGGTAAAACCCAGAATTTGTGCTAAATCTCCTTTTCCAGCTTCAAATGAGAGACAAAATCATCTCTTGGTGGGAGTCTGACTCTCCCTGTCGCTTCCAGCATTTCTTCAGATAATTTCTCCTCTGGGGGGGAACATTCAGAGCAGTTCTGCCTTTTGTGGAAGCTTTCAGAAGGCTCCTGTGCAAGTCAGCTGCACTTCACTGAGGACTTCTGATCTGCCCAAAACCAATTGCTTTAGGCAGAGTGTCAGGGGTTCAATTTATTTTAAAAACTCAACTTTCACTGGCACGTTCAGTGCATCCCAGGGCAGGGCAGTTCTGCGGGGACATTTGCAAGCAGTGCCCGTGGCAGGCAGGATTATTTCAGAATTATTTTTGTCCTCTTCATATCTGCAGAAGCAGAGCCACGCTTCACAAACCATCCCACAGGTGTGAGTCATGTCTGACCTGAGGGGAACAGCCCCGTGTTTGAGGTCTCTGCATCCCTGACATCCCTGGGTGTGCCGTGGAGCTGGTCAGGAACTGGACAGCCCTCGTTTGCTCAGCGTTGAATCATTAAATTATGGATATTTTGGGTTGGAAGGGACCTTTACAGGGATTAAATTGGGAGATATTAAATTGGGGGATATTTTGGGTTGGAAGGGACCTTTAAAGGGTTGGAAGGGAATTTTAAAGGGTTGGAAGGGAATTTTAAAGGGTTGGAAGGGACCTTTAAAGGGATTAAATTGGGGAATATTAAATTGGGGGATATTTTGGGTTGGAAGGGACCTTTAAAGGGTTGGAAGGGACCTTTAAAGGGATTAAATTGGGGGATATTTTGGGTTGAAAGGGACCTTTAAAGGGTTGGAAGGGACCTTTAAAGGCCTTTCCTTCCAGCCCTGCTGCCATGAGCAGGGCCACCTTCCACTGTCCTTGCTCCAAGCCCCATCCAACCTGGCCTGGAGCATTTCCACTGAAAGTTGGGAGCAAAATGTTGATGCTGGTCCTCTCTGGGGCCACCAAGGTGTTTTGTTGACCTCAGCATGACTCTGCCATGTTCTTCCCTGGGAGGGTGGGCAGCCCTGGCACTGGGTGCCCAGAGAAGCTGGGGCTGCCCCTGGATCCCTGGCAGTGGCCAAGGCCAGGTTGGACACTGGGGCTGGGAGCAGCCTGGGGTAGCAGAAGGTGTCCCTGCCATGGCAGGGGTGGGATGGGATGGCCTTTAAAGTCTCTTCCAACCCAAACCATCCTGGGAGCCCATGAAGGAACCCCACTCTGGCATGTACAGCTTATTTTCAGTGCCAGCTCATCGAGCACTCCCCAGACCCATAAATTCCTTGCCTTTCCATTCCTTGTCATTTACTTAATTTTCTTTTTTTTCCCCCCTCTTGCTTTCAGTTTTTCCTCAGAAGTTGGGAGTCAACCACACCTATCTGCCCCCAGCCTCCACCCCAGGCCTTGACTGATTATTTTAATTACCCTGAGAGCCCTGTCAGGCTCCCCCAGCAGCAGCATTGCTCTCATAAATCCTCATTTTGCCTCACAGGGTGGTGTCAGCCCAGCCCCTGTTACCTCCCTGGCCACAGGAGAAGCCTTTTAGCCTGGCCACCCTCCTGCTCCTTGGAAGCTCCAGCTGCACATTCCTCATTTCCAAAGTCATTAAGAATCCCTGGCAGCAGAGCAGGGATGCTGAGGCAGAGCAGCTTCTCCTCCCCGCTGAAAATCCCGTGTGGAGTCACAGATCCAAGGGCCACAGGAGGGACACTCACCCAGTTTTCCCTCTGTCCTCCAGCTCCTTTTTTTTCTGCAATTTTAAGGGCGTGCTTTGCCTTCTCTGGGGTGGTTTTGGTGATGGTTGAGCTGGAATCCCAGGAGGAAACTGGAAAGGCAAAGTCTGATAAACTCCATTTAAAGGAAGCTCTGCTGCTCCATCACCAGGAATGTCCTCCATGGAATCCCAGGATGGTTGGGGTTGGAAGGGACCTTAAAGCCCACCCAGTGCCACCCCTGCCATGGCAGGGACACCTCCCACTGTCCCAGGCTGCTCCAAGCCCTGGCCTTGGACATTCCAGGGCTGGGACAGCAAAACCTTCCACAAACTTCTCTGGGAAACCTGCTTCTTCCATAACTCTCTTTTCCCTAGGAGAGTTTAATATTTGCTGTTCCAAAACACACCAGAGCTTTAATTTGGGGCCTTGGCTGGGCTGGGCTCTCCTTCCCTCTCCTTGTTCCATAAATCCAAAATAAATCCTCCGCTCCATAAATCCCAAATCCAGCCTGGAACAGTCTCCCATGAAACACTTGATGGATGGCTCCTGGAGAAGGAGCTTCCCTGTGTTCTGCCAGGCTCCTCCAAAATCCCATTATTTCTCTCCCCTCGCATTTTGAAGCCCGGCCCCATTTCACTGAGGAAGAATAACTCTCATTCCCGGGTTTTGAAATGTTTTCCTAATCACAAGTGCTGCATGAGAAGAGCCATCACATTTTGAATAATTGATGGCTACTTTATTGAGTTGTCAGCACTAATTCATCCTCCTTTTGAAGCGCTGCGCCGTTCAAAGGAGCCATCCTTTCACAACGTGCTCATTTTTCCAGCAAAAGCTCATTTTTATGATCACTTTTTTTTTTTCTTTTTCCCTCCCCCACTGTGGAGTGTAATTGTAGCTGAGAGGGAGGGATGAGGCACCTCCCAGCACCCTCAAAAATGCCTTTATTCCTGCTCTGGCTGCTCATTTCTCTGGCTCCCTCCTCTCGCAGAGGTTTAATTATACCTGTTTTAAAAGCACATTTTGAAATCTGACACCCAGCTCTGGCGCAGAACAAAAGAGACATTAATCTATTGTTGGAAGGGAAGGTAAAAAGCTCTTTTTGTGTGCGTGTGCGTGGCAGGGGCTGCCCCTCCCTGACAAGCACTGGTTGGGATTTGGGAGGCAGGGTCTTGTCAACAGGGGAATTATGAACGGAACAAAAATGCAGGAATGCTGCCATTCCACTGGAATATTCCTCCTGGCCTCTGGAATCTTCCTCCTGAAGTGGATCAACTTTGCAGCTGGAAGGCTCTCAGTGCTCTAATTTACATCTGGAAGAACTGAGGGAAGGCAGGAAATTAAAAGTTTCCCCCTCCTGGTTCTAATCTGTAAATAGAGCCTTTCAATTAAAATAAAATAAAATAAAAATAACAAAATAAGATAAAATAAAATAATAAAATTAAAAAATAAAATAAAAAATAAAATAAAAAATAAAATATAAAATAAAAATAAAAATATTTTTATAGAGCCTTTCCATTAAAATAAAATAAAATATAAATAACCAAATAAAATAAAATAAAATAATACAATAAAATAAAATAATACAATAAAATAAAATAAAATAATATAATATAAATAAAATATAAATAAAAGAAAATAAAATAATTAAAGAAAAAAATAAAATAATTAAAGAAAAAATAAAATAAAATAAAATATAAAAAAACAAATAAGCTAAAATAAAATAAACAAAAATAAACTAAAATAATAAATAAAATTAAAATAAAATATTAAAATAAAATAAATAAACAGTCTCTCTCACACACAGAAAGCTGTCAGAAGAGTAAATTCTTTTTTTTTTTGCAAATAATTTGCTTTTGTGCTGGGATTTTTGCTTGGTGTGAGCTGCACTTTAAAGAAGGGAAAAGCTTTTCCCTCTCCCCATGAAGTTGTGCCAGGTCTGGTCTTCCTGGGGCTGGTCCAGGGTTTCCTGGGGAATTCACACCACTGGGATGCACTCTTTAATTAAAATATTTAAGGACTTTGTGCCTGTAAAGAAAACTGCTACAGGGTGTGAAAATTGAGGAGAGCCCTGGCCAGGGCTGGTTTAATTAATTCATTGATTAATTCTCTCTTTAGCTCTATTTTTTTATCATTTAGGGGTGGTGTCAAACGTGGTGTTGAGGGACAGGTTGAACCCTTTGGGCATTTCCTGTTTAATTCCTGCTCTGTCATTTCCCACCACAAAGTTAAAATTTTATTAATCCCTGTCCTCCTAATTAGCAAAGAGATGTTGGGGATGCTCCATCCCTGGAAGTGTCCAAGGCCAGCTCGGAGCAAGCTGGGATGGTGGAAGGAGTCCCTCCCATGGCAGTGGGGCAGAACTGGGTGATCTTTAATTTCCCTTCCAACCCAAATCCCTCTGGGAGTCCATGACCCATTTTCCTGGAATGTGAACTGCCAAAATGTGTAGGAGCTGGGGTTTTAGAGCTCCAAGTGCTGGACAAGTCATGGACCTGAAAATAAAAACTCAGTGGGAGTAATTTGGGCTGTCCCTCGATGTGTTTTGATCAAACAACAGTTTGGAATTCCAGTTGATTATTTTTCTTAAACACTGGACCAACAAAGCCTTTTTTGAGGTCCATTCTGATTTAGCAGAAAGCTGAGCTGTTTTTCAGAGGACTCAGGTTTATCACAAGCCAATTCCAACTTCTTCTCACCCAGAGTGGTCTTGGCAAGGATGGTTTGGAAGGACTCAGGATCTAGCAGCCAGGAATTATTTACTTTTGTGGGAACTGAGCTGCTCAGCACCACCTCGAGCATTTGACCTCACTTTTGTACCCTGAGGTCTCCCAGAAAATTCTCCTTGAATTCCTGTGAATTCCCTACAACTCCTCAGCTCTGAATTCCTGTTGGTAAGGGAATGGCTCCTGGGACACAGAGGTGAGGATGGGATTTGTGTGACTGGGGGTGAAAATCCTCCCTTTTCACACAGGGTGCCCTGTGCAACTGCTGTGATTCTGCTCAGGGATAGGAGCTTGTGAAAGATTTTAGCCAACAAAAAAAAAATACTTCCTGAAGGGTGTTTAATTGGCTCTTCACCTGGGGAGAGTTCAGGAAACTCCTTTTGGGAAGTTGATGCAGGCACATCCCTCAGCCTCCTTCGTACTGCTGAAGTGGAAAATCTGTAAACACAGATGGACCTCGTGTTGCAGCAACCACTGAAAATTTTAAATTCCTCTTTCCTCCCCAAAAATTGCCCTTTTTTTTGCCCAGAGATGGACCCAAACTGTTTCCTGTGCTGTACAGACCCCAGGTGGGTGATTATCCCACTTCTCCAACACTTCCCTGTTTGCATGTTCTGCATAAGGCCGGGTGCTTTTCTGGATAAGACAGAAATGTTTGTTCCACATAGATATAAAACAAAAAGCAGTAACTGAGTAGTATCCTGGTAGTAACTGAGTAGTAACCCAGTAGTAACTGAGCTAGTCCAGTTTGCTGTTTCTGGGTGAAACCGAGTGAAACTCGCTGCCGTTAACTGCAGCAACATCGGAGATGAATTCCTGCCGTTCCATCCGCGGGAGATTCATCTCTCCTCGGCTCTCTTTGCATTCCAAGGGCTCTCCCATGAGCTATCTTAAGTGCCACCTGCCTGCCCAATAAAGCCTGGAATTCATCTGTGGATATGACAAAAAGATGACAACAAACACGACAACAAACACGACAACATTCCAGAGACGAACGATCTCCGCTCCGAGTTAATTCCCGTCTCCCGGCAGGGCTCCGCGGTGACCCCGCTGGGTTTGGAAGCTGCTGTTTGGTTAATAGATGAATGTTTTGTGTGGATGGCTCCATCTCAGCCAGGTTTGGCTCCCTGGCCTTCCCACTGAATGCCTGCATGGATTTATCCACAGGACAATCAGCGGAGCATGGTTAGAAACGGGAAAACAGCGGGCGATAAAACAAAGCGCTGCTCCCCCGCCATCCCTGCTGCCTGGGAGGCCTCTCAGAGATGCTCTGGCTGCTGGGAAGGGGAGATGGCTCTGTCAGGAAATGATGCACAAGTTCCACACGGGAGGGGACGATCCATGGCCTCATCCAGCCCATTTTCCAAGCAGGATTGCTCGTTACGGCGCCGGCCGGGGATTGAACAACGGCAGCACCGCCGTTATCAGACATCTCCCGTCGTGAGCTGACCCAGTGGGTTTTGCACTTCCCAGTTTGATGCCTTTTATTCTTTATTCCTCCTAAAATGTGGTTTTTTGGTGGGAAAGGACAACTTCTTTCCCACGCTGCTCTTTTGGTGGGTTTTGGGAGTGGGGCTTTGCCGTCACACGGGGCTTTGCAATGACAGAAATCCCAAGTTAGGAGCAGGTGGTTGCTAAAATGCTGAGTAGCTCCTTCAGTTATTTTTACTTCTTTCCAACAGGTCAGGGAGTGGAAATACTCAGTGCTTAGTGCAGGAAACTGTGAAGTGCAGCTGAATAATTTTTGTTTTGGTTTGGTTTGTTTCTTTGGATGAATGGGCAGGTCTTTGGGAAAATTGTGATAAAAATGGTTGGGTTCTGAAGGAAGCAAAGGTGTCCTTGATGTGTGATTCAGGATTTGTCTTTACTACAAGGACATGGAGGGAGAGGACCCAGGGAATGGCTCCCAGTGCCAGAGGGCAGGCATGGATGGGATCTTGGCAATGAGGAATTCCTGCCTGGGCTGGAACTGCCAGAGCAGCTGGGGCTGCCCCTGCATCCCTGCAGTGTCCCAGGCCAGGCTGGACACTGGGGCTGGAGCAGCCTGGGACACTGGGAGGTGTCCCTGCCATGGCAGAGGTGGCACTGGATGGACTTGAAGGTTCCTTGGAACCCAAACCATTCTGGGATTGCTTTGGGAGTGTCTGTGTCCCATCTATGAGATTCCCAGAGAATCACAGAATCCCTGTGACTGGAAAATCCCTCCAAGACCATCCAATCCAACCTGTGCCAAATCCCCACCTTGTCCCCAGCCCAGAGCACCGAGTGCCACCTCCAGGCCTTCCTTGGACACCTGCAGGGATGGAAACTCCACCACAGGTCCAAGTGATCCCATTTCCACGCTGGTTTAAACTGGTGTGGCCGAGCTTTCCTAGTGGAGAAGGTCAGTCTGAAAGGGAAAGTGCCCCGCAGCCTCTGGCATTTTCCAAATCCATCCCTACTCCAGAAATTGGGACACATCCTCACACCATGGCTCCTCCAGGGAATCATCTTCCTTTGGGAACTGCCCCACCCTTGGACCTGCCACCAGGAGGGGCCTGGGGAAAGAAGAGACCACAGAAAGAGAATACAGTGGGTTAAAGATGTTCCAGTTTGGCTCCCAGCCCACGGATCTCTTGCTGTAATTCCCGCTTCTCCTGGCAGGATCAGAGGCTGGTGTTGCCTGTTCTCCCCCCTCCCCAGCTCCGAGCTGTCATTCCCACATCTCCGGGGGTTCAGGGTGGTCACTGAGGTTTGATGAGCTCCATGTTAACACGAGCTGCTGGGTCCTGGGAGCTGCCTCCACGCGCGAGGAATTCCCAAATAATCCTTTGGAGACATCAGGGATGGAGCTGTGATCTCCTCGGGCTTTGATGTGTGAGCACAAGGCTGAATTTATTGAGTAAATCACCAGTGATGCTGGCACGTGCCGCTGCCCTGAGTTTTCTCCTGTCTGTGCTTTTTTGGGGCAGGATTCAGGCTGGATTTTCCCTTTTGGGAGGTGCAAAGGCTCCCCTGAATCACCCTTAAATTGATCAATTCAACCCCAGCTCACACCACGATCCAAAAATGCAAAATTGGTTTGGGTTTTTGCTTTTTGGGTTTTTTTGGGTTTTTTTTTCTTTTTTTTTTTCTTTTTTTTTTTTTTTTTTTGGTAGATGCAAAAAAAAATATAAACCAAGAGACTAAGTGAAATTACAGTTTTTTTTTTTGGTTTTTTTTTTTGTAATCTGCTTCATTTTGCAGCACACAAGGCAATTCTCTTCGTAGCTTCCAGCTTGGGAAACTCTCCCTAATGCCAAGGGTTCCATAAAGTTAAAATTCAGCAGGATTGAGGACATTTGGGTTCTGTTCTTGTGTGGAGACCTCCATCACCTCCCACTTCCAAGTGGTTTTGCTTTTTGAGCCATTCCTGGCAGGAGGAGCAGGGAGGAGCCCTCAGCTCTGCTTGGGTTGTGCCTGGAGGTGCTTGGCAGGCCCCTCCTTGCTGAGCTGCCCTGGGATTTCTCCATCCCAGCACTGGATTGGTTTGAAATCCTTTGGAATCAGAGGAGGTGGAGATTGGGAATTCCAGTGTCTTGCTTGTCTTGGAGTTCAGTTGTTCCAGCACTGGCCTGTGCAATAAAATATTGAAATTCAATATTTTATTCTGCTGAAAGAATGATCTGGGGGAAGAATTTTTCTCCTTCCTGTCCTTTTCCTAAGCAATTCCTCTCTTTCCATGATTTTATGTATAAATTGCATTTCAGCACTGGGATTTCTTAATGAAAATGGAAATTTCCCACTGGAAATGTGGAAAATTTTGCCCATTCTGTTGAGAAACACCCAAAGAACCAAATTGTCACCCTCTGGCCACCTCTGGCTTCTTGTATGGAAATTGGGGTGGAAATTCCCCTTTGGAAATATTTCTCTCCTTTAAATTTAAGACCAGCCTTAGCCCTGCATAAAATCAGTGCACAGAAGATAAAATTTCACCTCTCTGTCCTTTTCCTAACCAATTCTTCTCTTTCCAGTGATTTTATATATGAATTGCATTCCAGCACTGGGATTTCCTCGTGGATATGGAAATTTCCCACTGGAAATATAAAAAATTTTGCCTGTTCTGTTGAGAAACACCTGAGGAACCAAATTGTTAAATCTGGCCACCTCTGGCTTCTTGTGTGGAAATTGGGGTGGAAAGTCCCTTTTGGAAATAATTTTCTCCTTCAAATTTAAGACCAGCCTTAGTCCTGCATAAAATCAATGCAGGGCTAAGGCTGGTCTTAATCAGAAGATAAAATGGTGACTTTAATCAGAAGATAATCTAATCAGAAGATAAAATGGTGAATTTAATCAGAAGATAATCTAATCAGAAGATAAAATGGTGAATTTACCATCCCAATCCCTTTGGGATGCCTCAGAGGATGAATCCATGGCAAAGCCTCTGCTCTTTCCCCATGTTTGCCAGGGATTGCTTTGGGGAGCCAAGAATTCTTCCTTAATTAGAGTTGGGTTAACGAGGGGTGAGGCAGAAATGTGAATTTTGGTGCATAAAGGTGAATTTTGGTGCATAAAGGTGAGGTTTGAGCTGCTTTTGGGATCCCCCCTGTAGCAGAATGTCACTGCTGGTGACATTGGCCTGGTCACTCTGTGTTCTGTCACCCCTACAAATGAGACTTTTAGACAAAAATCTGACACATTGGCTTCTCATTCCAGTGAAATGACATCGTTGTGAGCCCAGGAGCTCAGCCTGGCTTAGCTCAGGGTCCCCCTGAAGCCTTTCCCCTCATTCCTGGATGTCACCCTTTGTTTTCCCTTGATCTCTTGCACTTTCACTAATTTTGTTGAATTTAGTTCATAATTGCAGCCTTTGCACTGGACAGCACCAATCCAGGGGCACAGCAACGGTTTCTTTTGGGAGCTCAGCCCTGCTAAACCTTCCTCAATTGGTTTTTTTCCCCAATTTCTTTTAGTTTTTCATCATCCACCTGCCTTTGCTGTGGTCACTGTGTCTTCCCAGGAGCACCACTGAACATTCATATTCACCATCTCCAGCAAGACATTTTTAATAGATAAATATATTTTAAATACTGGCATTTCGAAACTGTGGAAAAAAAAATATATATCTCAGAGCACATAAAAATAACACTGAGGGGTTTTATTCTCCAAACTGGGCCAGCTGTATGAAAACATTTATTAAAAACCAGCTCCCAAACGGAGGGCTCTGCTCCTGAGCATCATTAATTCCGTGCTCCACGTCCCATCTGTGCCCTGCTGCAGCTGCTAATGATGTTCTAGAGCAGGCATGACAAAGGAGAGGGAAAGCTGCCACTCACCACGGGGGAAAGAAATTTGTCACCTTGCCACCAGCTCACCTGTAATTGGGGCAGTTGTGTAAAAAACCCCGAGTAAAAGCCACTTGTGGGAATATTCAGGGATGGGGGTGAAAATGTCAGGGATGGGTTTTTTCCCAGCTCCTACAGCACAAACCAGGCTGGGAATCACTGGCTGCCAGTCCCTTTTCCCTGCACCAATGGTATTGATTAATAAAGGGGGAGCCTGGCCCGTGCTGGCACTTGTAAGTGATAAACAGCCCTGCAGCAGTGCAGAGGGTGTATTAAAGGCTAAGAGCTAATGACTTTTCTGCGGGATGTAACACATTAAAAGCAGCGGGAAGCTGCAGCTATTTTATCACCTCACTAATGTCCCTGACAACATTCACTTGGTGGGAGTGGATGGATGGGAATCCATTTGGAGGAGTAAATTAAAATACCTTAAAAAATGCCTTTAATAATAGCTCCAGAACTCAGCGGGATGGGAGAAGGCAGAGATACAAAAGCCCAATTAAATTATCCCCTCCATCTCCCTGCCAAGGCACTGATGTTCCTGATTATGCTGGGGCTGCTGGATCATTCCAGGAGGGTTTTGGTGTCTCAAGTGAGGGAATGCTGGCAGGGCTGGAAGTTGGGGCTGTCACAAACTTCCCCCTGTGCCCAAGCAAATTTTCCCTTCCCTGCTCCTCTGCACTGCGCACGAAATGGGAATAAATGATAAAAAATCCTTGTCCAAGTGACAACTTTCCTATTCCCTGCTTTTTAAGTTTGTAGCAAAGCTGGGTTTGGCTCCTCCCAAGGGGATCAGGGATTTATTGGTTTGAAGATTATGGAAAGGCATCTCCTCACGTGCATACTTCCAGTCCAGCTGGGGTTTTTGGAGGCATTGAGTCCACCTTGGCAGGGAATCCCTGGATTGTTCAGCACTGGCACAGCTGCCCAGGGAAGGGATGGAGTCCCCATCCCTGGAAGGGTTCAAAAACCCTCTGGAGGTGGCACTTGGGGATGTGGGTTGGTGGTGGCCAGGGCTGGTGGTTGGACTCGGTGACCTGAGAGGTCTTTTCCAACCTTAACCTTGGTCCTGCTGAGTTCCAGCCCCTTTCTGGGATGCTGGGAAGCTCCTGGGTGCTGGCTGAGGGTTGATGTGCTGAGAATTCCCATTTTGTGGGGAATTCAGGAGATTTGAACTGTTCTGGTGAGTTTTGTTTGGACAGATTGACTTTGCTGGTGCTGGAGAATAAATGCCACCTCTTTTAGATATCCCAGGGTCAGAGCTCCTGGGATGGGGCTTTTGTTGGGCTGGGGGTTTTAAGCATAACTTGGGCATGGAATTTGAGTTCAAAATGGAATTTGGAGTTCAAAGTGGAATTCCTGTGGAATTTGAGTTCAAAATGGAATTTGGAGTTCAAAGTGGAATCCCTGTGGAATTTGAGTTCAAAATGGAATTTGGAGTTCAAAGTGGAATTCCTGTGGAATTTGAGTTCAAAATGGAATTTGGAGTTCAAACTGGGATTCCTGTGGGATTTGAGTTCAAAATGGAATTTGGAGTTCAAAGTGGAATTCCTGTGGAATTTGAGTTCAAAATGGAATTTGGAGTTCAAACTGGGATTCCTGTGGGATTTGAGTTCAAAATGGAATTTGGAGTTCAAAGTGGAATTCCTGTGGAATTTGAGTTCAAAATGGAATTTGGAGTTCAAAGTGGGATTCCTGTGGAATTTGAGTTCAAAATGGAATTGGGAGTTCAAAGTGGAATTCCTGTGGGATTTGAGTTTAAAATGGAATTGGGAGTTCAAAGTGGAATTCCTGTGGGATTTGAGTTCAAAATGGAATTTGGAGTTCAAAGTGGAATTGCTGTGGAATTTGAGTTCAAAATGGAATTTGGAGTTCAAAGTGGAATTCCTGTGGAATTTGAGTTCAAAATGGAATTTTGAGTTCAAAGTGGAATTCCTGTGGGATTTGAGTTCAAAATGGAATTTGGAGTTCAAAGTGGAATTCCTGTGGAATTTGAGTTTAAAATGGAATTTGGAGTTCAAAGTGGAATCCCTGTGGAATTTGAGTTCAAAATGGAATTTGGAGTTCAAAGTGGAATTCCTGTGGAATTTGAGTTCAAAATGGAATTTGGAGTTCAAAGTGGGATTCCTGTGGAATTTGAGTTCAAAATGGAATTTGGAGTTCAAAGTGGAATTCCTGTGGAATTTGAGTTCAAAATGGAATTTGGAGTTCAAAGTGGAATTCCTGTGGAATTTGAGTTCAAAATGGAATTTGGAGTTCAAAGTGGAATTCCTGTGGAATTTGAGTTCAAAATGGAATTTGGAGTTCAAAGTGGAATTCCTGTGGGATTTGAGTTCAAAATGGAATTTGGAGTTCAAAGTGGAATTCCTGTGGGATTTGAGTTCAAAATGGAATTTGGAGTTCAAAGTGGAATTCCTGTGGAATTTGAGTTCAAAATGGAATTTGGAGTTCAAACTGGGATTCCTGTGGGATTTGAGTTTGAAATGGAATTGGGAGTTCAAAGTGGAATTCCTGTGGGATTTGAGTTTAAAATGGAATTGGGAGTTCAAAGTGGAATTCCTGTGGGATTTGAGTTCAAAATGGAATTTGGAGTTCAAAGTGGAATTCCTGTGGAATTTGAGTTCAAAATGAGAATAAATTCACCAGATCTGCCAGCAAAGTTCACCCAGTGACTTCTCCACCCAGTAATTTCCTCAACGAGTCCATAATTCCATTGGGAATGTGGCAGCTCTCCCAGAAGAGCACCTGGGCTTGATTTTGAGGCTGTGAGGGATGGAGAATCCAGCTCACCCAGCCATTCCTGTGGTTAATTAAGAGACACAGAGCTCATTTCTGCTCTCCTGTGGTCCAGCTTCAGCTCCCATCTGCTGGATCTCCTCATGGCTGCCCGGGAAGTCTGGAATGAGCTAAAAACAAGGAGCTTGGAAAGGATTCCAATGTCACAGGGGTTCAGGAGGTAACAAAGGAAAGGGGCTTTTACCTTTTTCTGTGCAGATATCATCAAAGTGTCATGAAAGAGAAGTCCAGGTCATCAGGGCTACAAAGAGCAGGCTGTTGGGTGGAGCATTTCTCCTTGGAAAAACTCTCCATGTGGAAAGCCCCATCTGGAGCACAAGTTTATCTCCAATTTCACAAAGGATGGGATGAAAATCCCCCTTCACCCACACCCCATCCTTGTGCCTCCTCCAGCCTTCCCCAGCTTTGGGATTTGGCCTCTCATATTCCAGAAAAGCCACGAGTGTCTGAGCTCCGTGGGGTGAATTTGAAATCACAGAGCTGCTGATTGATTTTTGAATCCTTGCAGAGTTTGCAAACCCCCGTGGCAAACTCTGTGCTTTATCAGGGTCTGATTTATTCTGCATTTACTGGGCTTGGGCAGGGCTGGCCCCAGAAGTTGTTAACTTGGTGTCCCAAATATTGAATAGAGTGTTTAGAGGAGGGAAACTCTTCTGCATGGCCACAGCAATGAGCAGATTTTATGGTTCATGTTCTCCCTTTAAAAAAAAAAAAAAAAAATGTACATTTTGCTCTTCATCAATATTCCAGTTCACTGGAGCAAAGCTTTCCTGGATCACACAGTGCTAGGTAAATAAGATTTATCCAAGACCTTGTCTGTGCCCTCATTTGGCTCCTGCAACATCACATTTAAAGCAGGGAGAGAATTCCAGCAGATCCTGGGCTCACATCCGTGGGGTGAATTCACTCAGCACCTCTCAGGATAAATCCCATGAAAATTAAAATATCCCCTGCACTGAAAAAAGGAAAAATTCCCTTGGAGTTAAGAGGGGAAGCAAAGCTGTAGTAGGGTGTAGAAAACAAGAGTAATGGGCAAAAAGTGATTCTGGAATGATGGATTTTCCTGGGAAAAGGCTGGGAGAGGAAAACAGCCTGTCAGATTGGAGACTGTCAGGAGAGATTTTGCTGCTAACCACGGCTTTGAATGGAATTGAAAAAAAACTCCAGCCCTTTGTAAAACCTGGGTCTGCCAGAAAGAAAAGTGGGAAAAGGTGTTATCACTCCCTGTGGGATAACCACTGATCAGTGGAAGAGGGAATTTAGATTCTCCTCTTCCCTCTGTTAGCTAAAATAAATTAATTTTGTTGGTTTTACACCTCTATTTTATTGTTTTACTCCTTTATTTGGTGCTGGAATAGGGCTCCAGGCTGGCTCCCCATGGATCCAACTCTTCCCATCCCCACTCCCGTGGCTCAGGGCTGCTGTTGGCTGTTTTGGAGCCCCCAAAGAGCACCAAACAGCTCATTTATCCCAAAATTCCAGCCAAACTGGCTCCCCAGCTCCTGCTTTTCAGGTTTCAGTGATTCCCATCTCTGACTCTGCTCATTTAGTCAGAGTTCTTCCATTTTTGGGAGAAATTTGGGCAAAAATCCCCAGTTTTTATCTTCCTTTCCCATTGCCCTCCAAGGCCCTGACAGCACTTGATATTTATTAGCACTTGATATTTCTTAGGTATTTATTTATTAAATACCTGGGCAGGTATTTAAGTTTAAGGAACCTGTGAGGGATCAGATAAACTCCAGCTTAAAAATTAGATCAGGCTTTGCTAATTCCTCTCCTCCAAGGCAGCCCTCATCTGGTGCCTTCCTCTGCCAAGGCATCTCAAAGAGATAATTTGTGATGGGCAACAAGGGAAAATGGACAACTTTTCCAGTGCCAAGGTCTCCTCCTCCATCTGCTGTGGTTTGGTGAAGACATTTCTGAGCAGGATATTCCCATCTTCTTTCTGAACAGGATATTCCCATCTTTTTTCTGAGCAGGATATTCCCATCTTTTTTCTGAGCAGGATATTCCCATCTTCTTTCTGAGCAGGATATTCCCATCTTTTGTCTGCTTTCCCCAAGGAAATGCAGCCAGGGAATGGAGCTTCCCCTTCCCAAGGCATGGGAAAAGCTGTGATTTCTGCAGAAAAAATAAAAATTGAAATAAATCAAGGGGGAAGATTGATTCTCTAATCCAGGTGCTCCTCACCAGCGAGCTGGAAAATAAAACTGTGCACTTCCCATGGCTGGAAAAACCCCAGGGAGGTGGGGTGGGGCTGGGAATAGCCTGGGATGGTGGGAGGTGTCCCTGCCCTGGCAGGGGTGGCACTGGGTGGACTCCAGGGCCTCCTCCAGCCCAGACTGTTCTCTGATGGTGTGCAAAAATGAACCGTTGGAGGTTTGAGCTGTGCTTGGAATTTCTGCTGTCGAGGACTGGTTGAACATTGCTTTTATTGTGCTGAAATTGTGTTTTAAGGAACCCTTAAAGAGCAGCTCTGTTGTTTCACCTCCAGTAAAACTCCCTTTCTGCAGGCACTTTGAACCCTCTTCACTCGGGGTCCACAGGGCCAAAATCCCAAAGGAAGGGCTGAAATAATACCTGCCAAATATAGATAGAATATATAGATATAGATATAGATATAGATATAGATATAGATATAGATATAGATAGATAGATATAGATATAGATATATAGATATAGATATAGGCATTTTAATTTATACAGATATATATATTTATATATTTTTATTTATATCTATATCTATCTATCTATCTATCTATATATATATGGATAATATATATCATATCTATATGTAGGAATATATTGGGATCATACAAAAATATAATATAATATAATATAATATAATATAATATAATATAATATAATATAATATAATATAATATAATATAATATAATATAATATAATGTAATGTAATGTAATGTAATGTAATGTAATGTAATGTAATATAATATAGTATAATGTAATGTAATGTAATATAATGTAATATAATATAATATAATATAATATAATATAATGGAATATAATATAATATAATGGAATATAATGGAATATAATGGAATATAATATATAATATATAATATATAATATAATAATATAATATAATGGAATATAATATAATATAATATAATATAATATAATATAATATAATATAATATAATATAATAATATATATTATTATATCCATATTGTAGATTCCATTATATTATATCCATATATACATATTCCATTATATATGTGATTATGGAATTATATAATTCCATATTATGGAATTATGTACATTACATTAATTTTATATATTACATTATATGGAATTATATCTATAGAATAAATAATACAATATTTATAAATAAATATATATTTCTATATATTTATAAATAAATATAATATTTATATGTGTAATAAAATCCATAATATTGCATATTATAGAATTATATACATTACATCCATATATACATGTTCCATTATATATGGAATTATGGAATTCAATACAATGGAATTACATGCATTACATAATTTTATATATCACATTATATGTATAATTAATAATATAATATTTTAAATAAATACTTATATATTTATAAATAAATAAAATCTTTATATATGTAATAAAATGCATAATATTATATATTATGGAATTATATATATTACATCCATATATACATATTCCGTTATATATGGAATTATTTACATTACATTAATTATATATATTAGATTATATAAAATTATATATATAATAAATAATATAATATTTATAAACAAATATTTATATATTTTATATAAAAATAATATTTATATATGTAATAAAATGCATAATATTATCTATTATGGAATTGTATATGTTGCATCCGTATATACATATTCCATTATATATGGGATTATGGAATTACATAATTCCATATCATATTAATACATTAATTTTATATATTACACTATATGGAATTATAGGTATAATAAATAATATAATATTTAGAAATATATATTTATATTTTTATATTTATAAATATCTATAACTATTTGTAAATATATAATATTTTTATGTGGAATAAAATGCATAATATTATATATTATGGAATTATATATATTACATTTGTATATATGTATTCCATTCTATATGGGATTATGGAATTATATACCTTACATTAATTATATCTATTACATTATATGGAATTATAGGTATAATAAATAATATTTATTTATAAATAAATATTTATATAATTAGGAATATTTATAAATAAATATAATATTTATATATGCGATAAAATGCATAATATTATATATTATGGAATTATATATATTACATCTGTATATATGTATTCCATTCTATATGGGATTATGGAATTATATACATTACATGAATTATATCTATTACATTATATGGAATTATAGGTATAATAAATAATATTTATTTATAAATAAATATTTTTATAATTAGAAATATTTATAAGTAAATATAATATTTATATATGTAATAAAATGCATAATATTCTATATTATGGAATTATATATATTACATCCATATATATATATATATTCCATTGTATATGGGATTATGGAATTATATAATTCCATATTATGGAATTATATATATTACATTATATGGAATCATATGTATGTTAAATAATATATTATTTCTACAAAAACATTTTATATATTTATATATTTATATATTTATATATTTATATTTCTGTTCTTATAAATATTTCTAAATAAAATATAATATTTAGATATGTAAGAAAATACATAACATTGTATATTATGGAATGATATATATTAGACCCACATATACATATTCCATGATATATGGAATAGGTAAATTCCATACACTGCTGAGCAGGAATTCTGCCTGCCCTGGAGCAGCTTTCCATGTCCTGGAGCTCCAGCCCAGCTGGGAAGAAGGAGGGAATCACGGGCTAATGGGAAGTGTTTGCAAACCCCATCATTCAAACCCCACAGTGTCCGTGGCCAGCGGTGCTCTCTGCTTTATCCTCATCCCCAGCACAGCCCAGGGCATCAGGATTTATTTCAATCTCATTTTTTTATTTTCTATTTGTTTTTAGCAGCCTCTGTGAGAAGCTCGCTGGAGGAGTGGTGAAGCATCCCTCGGTGGTGTTGGGGTTCAGGTGTGAGGGGCTGGATCCTGTTCCCGGGATGAGTCTCCTTGTTAGTCGGGGTTGTTTTTAAAGGCTCCATTGAAGTGCCTGGCTGTAAAATGAAGCTTTGATCACATCCAATAACGAGTCCAGATGGGGCAGAGGCACCGGGGTGCTGCTCTGGGATCATGGGTGAGCTGCCTTTCATTCTGGGGCCTCTCAGAAGCTCCAGGGCTGGCCCAGCTAACAATCCACTGTCCCCAAAGCCTCCTCAGACAGGGTGTCCCCAGGGAACACCCTGGGGCTCTGGGAAAGGTTGAGATGTCTCAGGGAAATGGCCATTACCTGCCTTCTTTCAGATGGTAATTCCCTTTCTTCTCCTTTTTATTTTCTATTTTTTTTTTTTAATCATTCAAGTAGCTTTGTGTTCCCTTTAAATCAGAAAGGTTTATTCTAAAATCCAGATACTTTCAGGGGTTTGCTGAAATTTTAATGTTGTGGAGGAAAATAAGTGGAAAAAACTCCATAAAAACCACAATGCTTTCTGTTTTAACACCCACTGGTGGGTTTTTAGGTTGTTGTTGGTTTCCAAGTGCTGAGTTAGGAAAACAAATTGAAATGAGCTGGATGGAGGGCAGGTTTGGTCCCTCCTCGTGTGGTTTTGTGTCCAGCCCAGCAGGAGTCACAGGAGGGTTCCTGGCAGGACAGATCCTGCTCCTGGGGAGCTGCAGGACATCAGCTGATACCATGGATCTGCTGGAAACCCCACCCAGGGTGGGAAAAGGAAAAATCTGATTATCCACCCAAAAAGGAAAGGAATGGCTTTTGTCTCCTGTTTGCTACATGAGCCAGGGAGGATTTTCTTCTCTTTTTTATTCCTGAGGGATCAATGGTGACTTCAGTCCCTCAGAACACTTCTCAGCCCATCCTGGGCTTGGCTTTAATCTGAAACCACATCAGGCTCTGCTCAGGTGAGACCCCACCTGCAGAGCTGCACCAGCCCTGGGGACACAGCAGGACCTGGAGCAAATCCAGAGGAACCCATGGAGCTGCTCCAGGGCTGGAGCCAGGCTGGGAGAGCTGGGGGTGCTCACCTGGAGAGGAGAAGGCTCCAGCCAGAGCTTCCAGCACATTCCAGGGCCTGAAGGGGCTCCAGGAGAGCTGCAGAGGGACTGGGGACAAGGCCTGCAGGGACAGCACACAGGGAATGGCTCCCAGTGCCAGAGGGCAGGCATGGATGGGATCTGGGCAATGAGGAATTCCTGGCTGGGCTGGAACTGCCAGAGCAGCTGGGGCTGCCCCTGCATCCCTGGAGTGTCCCAGGCCAGGCTGGACACTGGGGCTGGAGCAGCCTGGGACACTGGGAGGTGTCCCTGCCATGGATGGGGTGGGGTGGGATGAGATTTTTTCCTCCAGGTGCAGTTGGGAGCCAAGAACCTCCCAGGAGCAGCACAGGCAGTGCCTGAGCCCTCAGGGAACCCCCATCCCAAGGATTTGGGAGAGTTCCCAAGGAGGACAAGGCTGGAGGGTGCTTTTTGAACCAAGTCAGGAACAGGGAGCAGAGCAGGATCAATTCCTGTCCCTCAGGGGCTGCTCAGCAGGAGCAGGATCAGGGATCAGGGTGATGCTGCTGTGCATTAGCTGGGAATTAATTCAGTGGAGAGGTGGAAGTTGGGCTGGTGGGGCTGTGGCAGAGCTGGCCACAGCCATCACACCCAGGTGGGGCTTGATGAGCTTGTGCTGAGAGTCACCTTCCTCTGATGAGCACAGAGGAAGGGGGGCTCTTTCCAAATCCCTGGGATCCTCCCACGTCATTTGAGCCCAGAATTTCTCAAATCAACCAGGGTTCCCAAAGGCTGCAGTATCTTCCTTTGCTGCAGTTCAGGAACAACCCTTCACTCCACTGAGACCATTAATAATTCAATTTATATCAGCCTGTGACTTCCATGACCTCCCCTCTGTCTTGTTTGCAGCAACAAAATCAAACACAGTGGGCAAAATAAATACAAATCTCCTCAGAAATCCCCGAATTCCTGTGGAGCTGTTGAAATCTTGGACGTCGTTGGATATATGGTCCCTCCTGCAGGCTGGAGGAAACCAAACCTGCTCCTCAGGGCTTTTAGTGTCACTCTGGCCTCTCTTTGGGGTGGCAAGGTGGGGATTGATCAGAGGTTGGGCTGGATGGTCTGGGAGGTCTCTGCCAACCTCAGTAATTCCAGGATCTGTAGGATATGGAGCAGCACTTTGGGCTGTGCGTCCCTCTGAAAATCACATTTTGAGGTTTCGCCTAATGAAGGAAAGACCTGGTGAATTTCAGGAAGTGGCTCAGAAACCCCAACTTTCAGAGCTGATAAACTCTTAAACCACTTTCCTCCTATTTCCTGAAATAAACAGGGCAGGAGATTTTCTCCTTTTGATGCCTTTATTAAAAGTGATCAGCTCCAGGTTGGAGCTGATCCAGCAGATCCCCAGTCCCCAGTCACACTGTCATCATTCCCAGGAGTGGCTTGGAGGAAGAGGAAAAGGCAGCTTTGTCCACTACAGGGCAGAGCTGGGGGTCCCATCCTCACCAGACCAGTTGGAGGTATATTCCCTGAATCCTGATTTCTTGGTTTGATATTTGAGATCCTCTGTCCAGCCAAAATCCTTTAGGTTGTGGTGAGGGGCAAAAAGGATTTTCAGTGTCTCTGCAGCTCCAGACCTCACCCCTGATGTCCAGACACTACTTTGATCTCTAAATTCCATATTGGCTCCTTGCTTTAGGGGTTTATTTGCTGAGTTTGGTGGGGGTCCTCTCTCGTTGCGTGCTGGGTCTGAGGTTATTTGCATGCACTCCCATGTCCCCTCCTTGCACTGTCCAGAAGAGCTCTCAACTTGGCTCCAGGCCGGGTGGTACTGATGCAAAAAGGAGAATTCTCAACCATAGATGGTTAACGACTGATACTTAGCAGGTGATTACAACATGCAGCTAACAAAGAACCCTCCTGGGCCAGCAATCAGCTCCCAGCTCAACTTGTAACTCTGCAACCCTTTTTAAAAAAATGAGTAACTCTTTTTTATTCATAACATTTCCTTTCCCTGATTTGTTCAGGAGCCGCTGGCAGAGCATCAGCTGCACCTCTGTGACAACAATTAGCAAAGCTGCACCTCTGTGACAACAATTAGCAAAGCAGGAGAGGGCTGAGATAAACTTCCCCGAGCTGCTGCTCACAGCTGGGCTTTTGTCCCCTCCCCAGAGCACGGTGATCGTGGAGAAGACGGTGCAGGACCTGATGGAGCTGATGCACGACCTGAGCGCCTACTCGGACCAGTTCCTGCACATGGTGTGTGTGAAGCTGCAGGAGTACAAGGACACCTGCACCCTGGCCTACAGGTACATAAACATCAGAGGTTTATGTCCAAAAAGGAATGAGGAATTCCTGGCTGGGCTGGAATTGCCAGAGCAGCTGTGGCTGTCCCTGGATCCCTGGCAGTGCCCAAGGCCAGGCTGGACACTGGGGCTGGAGCAGCCTGGGACACTGGGAGGTGTCCCTGCCATGGCAGGGGTGGCACTGGATGGTCCCTTCCAACCCAAACCATTCCATAATTCCATGATAAAGGGTGACCTCAGGTTGGTCACTAAGAGTCTAAAGTGTCCTCTTTGAAAGGAAAAATAATGGTAAAATAATTCAGATCCTTCATTTGAACATTCGAGCATAAACAATTTTATATGAATTAATTCTATTGAGATTTGAGTATTCAGGTCTCATGGCAATTTAGGAATTTCAGGATGAGAGGAAATGGCCCTAAGTTGCACCAGGAGAGATTTAGATTGGAAATTAGGAAAAATTTCTTCCCTGAAATGTTGGTCAGACATTGGGAGGGGCTGCCCAGGGCAGGGGTGGAGTCCCTGTCCCTGAGGGGATTAAAAAACCTGTGGATGTGACACCTGGGGACATGGGTGGCCTTGGCAGTGCTGGGAATGGTTGGATCCCATCCTAGAGGTCTTTTCCAACCGAAATGACTCAGTGATTTTAGGAATCAGTAGCCACAGGAATCCACACACACTGGGTTTGGTGAAGGTTTCCCAGGACAATTCTGTACACTGACAGGGAGTCACCAAATGCTCTGTCCTTGTCCCACTGGCATTTTGGGATCATCCATCCCTCATATTCCCCAACCAAAGCATGGAAGACTGGGGCACCACAATCCCACTGGCCATGGACATGTTTGGGTTAAACCCTTCAGGTCCTTGATTTATCAGAGATTTCCTGGGTGAATATCCATAAATAATTTCTAAGGACATCCCAGTATCCATCTGTAAAATGGCCCTCCTGGACAGGAAAACCAGGGTCGTGACTCATCCCTGGGATAAATAATTCCATTAAAAACCACCACAAGATGCTGCAGGAATGTGGGCTGGAATAGCTGCTCTACATCATGCCCTCCATGGCTATTGAGCCTGAAAAAGCCCTTGTGCTTCCTGACCAAGAAATTACTTCCCATTGCCTGATTTTATTCAGGAAAAACTTCATCCGGCAAACAGACTCATCATCATCATCGTCATCATCATCATCATCATCATCATTATTATTGACAATGGCAGTGAGCAGGGGCTAAACTTTGCCTGAACACCCCCCCTAAATCAGGAGCTGTGCCATTGTCCAAAACACTCCTTTTTTCACCCAAAACTTCCCTGCCTGGAGCCAGACAATGGATTTGATTTGTTTGGCTTGAACTTGACAGTGCTTCCTTCCTCCCTTTGCCATTCCTGGCTTTGGCACCTGCTGAGGGCTAATTAGGACAACGCTAATTTGGCCATCTCCTGATTGCAGCGAGAGGAAGAAACAGGAAACGTTCTGGTTGTGCTGCTGGCAAAAGACTGAAATAGAAACCCGGATCCCTTCCCGGGAATGCGGGGGAGCGGAGCAGCTCCCGGCCCTCCCGCTCCATCCGCGGGGATGCTGTGCCCTCTGCAGGGATCTGGGCTCCACACAGCCCTGCCCTCTGCTCCAAGGTGTTCCCTGGGCTGCTGGCATGGGTGAGTCCTGCTGTTGGCAGAGGTGGTGCTGGAATTCAGGACATCCCTCTGGCTGTCCTGGATTGCCCAAACCCCTGGCAGGGGGCTCAGAGACCTTGGCACAGAGCTCAGGACCCCTGTGCCTTGGATTCTGACCCATGGAAAAAATTACCAGCCTTGCATGAGGATCTGCAAGCTGAAATTAAAAAAACTTAGATGAAATAATAGTTAGTTTGTCACGGGATGAAAAATAGATTTTTTGGGGTTTTTAGAACGGGGGTTCAGGAGGCAAGATGGAGGAATCTGAGCATGTCCAGCCGTCCTCCTTCTTCTTCTTGGCCTCCATCTTCTGGGTGATGGTGGCACTTTTGGATTGGTTTAAGGTAGAAGCTCACTGTCTGACACAGGTGATGGGGATTGGGGAGTTATGGGAAATAATGCACAGGTAGGTTTTAGTATAAAAAGACAACACTGCGCCAAGGACAGGCAGAGTGCCTCTGTCTGACCTGCTGGACAGACCTCAACTGGACAGATGGGATGGTGTTCACAGGGGTCCCAGGATGAGGGAAGAGATGAGAAAGTTGACTTCATGCTTAGAAGGCTGATTTATTATTTTATGATCTATATTATATTAAAACTCTACCAAAAGAACAGAAGAAAGGATTCCATCAGAAGGCTGGCTAAGGATAGAAAAGGAATGAATGACAAAGGTTTGGCTGTGACCGAGCCAGTCTGGACAGCTGGGCTGGGATTGGCCATCAATGAGAAACAACCAGGTGAGACCAATCCCAGACCCACCTGCTGCATCCCACAGCAGCAGAGAATCTTTGGTCACAGTTTGTTCCTGAGGCCTCTCAGCTTCTCAGGAGGGAAAATCCCGAGGAAAGGATTTTTCATAGAACATGTCGGTGACAGCCAGAGAAAGAATTTTATAGATAAGAAACAATAAACAACCTTGAGAATGAGAACAGAAGAATCCTGACTCCTTCTTCGACTGCCAGGCTGGGAAAAGAGACTTTCTGACACACCTCGGGGTCACTCTGAGCAGCAGAAGTCCCGAGGAGGTGGTGGAGTCAGGATTATTCACAGCTCCTTAAAATCAGGATGAACTCCTGGGAGCTGGGAGTCGATCCCATCCAGCAAAACTGCCCCTGGGATGGCAAAGAGTGAGAATTTGGGAAGGCAGAGCGGTGTTTTTGTGGGATTTGTTCCTTCAGGGGGAATGTGAGCAAATGTGGGTGAAAAAGCACCCAAAGAGAGGCTCCTCCAGGCAGGATTTGATCCGGAGTTCTCTGCGGGAACAGCTCGGGAAGGACGTCAGCACTGGGAAGTGCACAGCTGAGATTGCTCATGTCTGAGCTCCGTTTGGCTCGTGTTTTCCAGGGATTTCAAAAGGAAAACATCAAACCTGAGGGGGCTGGGTGGGATTGGACACTGCTATAAATAGCAGCTCTGGTGTGTTGATTGATGACGAATGTTGGAAGTTCAGCGTAGGTGAGGTGCCTCCTGCAAGTCGCATTTCTGTCCAAAATTCCAATTCCAGTTTGCCACCCAAACTGTTTACAAACGTCAGCTCTGATTTCTGACTAATTGCTGAGGAGCTGGGGCTGAAAATGCAAATAAAATGGGAGATGGAGCCCCCAAACCTCCTGCCGTGCTGGCAGCACTTCCCAGTCGTGTCCAACCCCCGTCTCCAGCAGATTTCCAGGAGAGCAGCTCAGCTCCAGAGTTAAAAACCATTTTATGTTAAAAACCTGAGTACAAAACCGTTTTTGTGGGATTTTTGGAGATATTGAAAGGAGAAACATGCCCAGTTCACAGTTGCTGCCCTGAACATGAGCCCTTCTTTTAATCCTCTGCCAACACTCTGACAAAAATTGCTGCCTGAAATGCAAAAATTAATCTTTCCATGTTTTTCTACATAAATTTGCCAGTGTTATTCATGTCCACGTTGAAGTTGCACATTTTTATTGTGTTGTCCACTCTAAGCTCTGTCTTGTGTGTCCACTCCCCTCTTCCTCCTCTTCATCCTCACCTTGTTCATTTCTGAACCTCTCTGAAGGCTCTGAGTAAAGGAATCCCTCACCCAAATGAGTCTTTTTAGTCTTAAAAAGAGATGGGCATCACCAAAATGTGGTTCTGAGAGTTCAAAAATTATTAATTATTAATTAATTATTAATGATTAAATACTCTGGAGGTGCTCAGCTCCCTCTCTGGAAGCAGTTTCTGGTGACCAACCTCCTTTGGCTGAACTCTCTCAGCTAAATTTGGGGGGAAAAAATGGGAAATAACTGGGCTTGGATCACTCAAAATGGTGAAGAAAAGAAACCTCTCCTGCTTTCCAGCCAGGCAAAATAAATCTGAGCTCCTTTTTTACTGAGGAAGAGCAGAGTCATTCAGCCAAAATGGGGCAGCCAAGCAGGAATTTCTGATTCCCCGGGAAATGCTTTTCCCACTCATTTTGCTGCTTCTTGGTGGCATCTTCCCCTCCCTGCATAAACTTTTGGGGTTTCAGTTGCCTTTTTGACTCTTTTTTGGGACAGGGGTGTTCCCTCAGGCAGTGGGTGCCTGGTCCAGCTGCTTTTTAACCCTTGGCAGCCCAAAACATCACCTTGGCCGTGGGAAGAGGGAAAAATCATCCAAAAACCCAGCTGGCACGAGGCAGAGGAGCCCAGTGAGCCCCTGGGGCTTCCAGATGTTTCCTGCTGGAAAGCCAAGGCCCCCAGCTGTGTCCAGGGGTATTCCCATATTATTTCCCATAGGAGAAATGGTTCCAGAGTACAGGATTGGTACCTGGGAAGGTGTGACACACACCAGGAATTTGGGCTGACTGCCTCTCACCAGCAGGCTGGGAATGGGAAAGATTTTGGGAAAGACATGTCCAGGATGGCTGTCCCAGACTGATATTCCATATTTTATGGTGTCTGCTCCACCATAAAAGGGTTTTTCCCATCATTTTTCCACCCTCTGTCCTCTGAGGAGGATGGAGCAGCGTGGTGGGCACCTGGATCCAGCCAGGGTCAGCTCCCTGTGGCAGCAGCAGGAAAATCATGGAGGAGTTTGGGATTAGGGGAGTGGGGGTGGAAGGAGGAGTTTTGAGCTGGACTAAAAGATGTCCTGGGATAATTCCCTCAAGGACACAAATTGGATTGAAGGTACAGAGGGGGAATTGTGGCTGGGAAGCTGGGAAGGAAATGTGGGAAAAAGGAGTTGGGAAAAGCTGGGTGTCCAACAGAGATCAGGGATGTTCCAGCCTCTTCAGCATCTCCTTGATGAGGGGGTGGTTGGGGTAAAACCAACACCAAGAAAAATCAGGTGGTGTTGGAGCCCTGGGAAGGAGTGGGGGTGTAATTCCAAGGGATCCAGGCAGTGCTGGGGCTGTTCCATGGATTATTCTGGAGCTCGCTGGTTTCAGTGGATCCATGGATCTCTCCAGAGAGGAGTCCCCTGGATCCCTGGGATGTCCAAGGCCAGGTTGGACAGGGCTGGGAGCAGCCTGGGACAGTGGGAGGTGTCCCTGCATGGCAGGGGTGGGATGGGATGGGATTTAAGGCCCCTTTCCACCCAAACCATTCCAGGATTCCATGGACCCATGGGCACCACCAAAATGCGGGGAAAGCAGGAATCCTGGATTAGGCTCTTGGAAAAATCTGACCCTGGAAAAGAAGGACACCAGGCTGAGTTTGCAGTGTGTCAGAGCATCCCAACATCCTCCCAGCACCGACTCCACAAACAGTTGGGATTTTGAGGACAATAAGGATCATAAAACAGAGAGTGGCTCTTGTAACTCATGGGCACCACCAGAAGGTGAGGAAAGAAGGAATCCTGGATTAGGCTCTTGGAAACCTGGAAAAGAAGGACACCAGGCTGAGTTTGGAGCATTTCAGAGCATCCCAACATCCTCCCCCATCTTCTCCCAGCACTGAGTCCACAAAAACAACTGGGATTTTGAGGACAATAAGGACCATAAAACAGAGAGTGGCTCTTGTAACTCATGGGCACCACCAAAAGCTGAGGAAAGAAGGAATTGTGGATTAGGCTCTTGGAAAACTCTGTTTTATGATCCCAACATCCTCCTCATCTCCTCCCAGCACCGACTCCACAAGCAGTTGGGATTTTGAGGACAATAAGGATCATAAAGCAGAGAGTGGCTCTTGTAAATCATGGGCACCACCAGAAGATGAGGAAAGCAGGAATTGTGGATTAGGCTCTTGGAAAACTCTGACCCTGGAAAAGGCTGAGTTTGCAGTGTGTCAGAGCATCCCAACATCCTCCCAGCACTGACTCCACAAACAATTGGGATTTTGAGGACAATAAGGATCATAAAACAGAGTGGTGGCTCTTGTAACTCATGGGCACCACCAGAAGGTGAGGAAAGAAGGAATCCTGGATTAGGCTCTTGGAAACCTGGAAAAGAAGGACAATAGGCTGAGTTTGCAGCATGTCAGAGCATCCCAACATCCTCCCCCATCTTCTCCCAGCACCGACTCCACAAACAGTTGGGATTTTGAGGACAATAAGGACCATAAAACAGAGAGTAGCTCTTGTAAATCATGGGCACCACCAAAATGTGGGGAAAGCAGGAATTGTGGATTAGGCTCTTGGAAAACTCTGACCCTGGAAAAGGCTGAGTATGCAGCACGTCAGAGCATCCCAACATCCTCCCAGCACTGACTCCACAAACAATTGGGATTTTGAGGATAATAAGGATCATAAAACAGAGAGTGGCTCTTGTAACTCATGGGCACCACCAGAAGGTGGGTAAAGCAGGAATCCTGGATTAGGCTCTTGGAAACCTGGAAAAGAAGGACAGCAGGCTGAGTTTGCAGCATTTCAGAGCATCCCAACATCCTCCCCCATCTTCTCCCAGCACTGAGTCCACAAAAACAACTGGGATTTTGAGGATAATAAGGACCATAAAACAGAGAGTGGCTATTGTAACTCATGGGCACCACCAGAAGGTGAGGAAAGCAGGAATCCTGGATTAGGCTCTTGGAAAACTCTGACCTTGGAAAAGGCAGAGTTTGCAGTTTGTCAGAGCATCCCAAGATCTTCCCCCTTTTCCTCCCCAGCACCGAGTCCACAAACAATTGGAATTTTGAGGATAATAAGGACCATAAAACAGAGAGTGGCTCTGTGTAAGTCCATCAGGACCCTCCCCAGGATGCCCTGGAGTCGTGGGTGCCTGAGGGGCCACGATAAGGCTGGAAATAATTGAAGAGAGCAAACAGTGGACGTGGAGAGAGCTGAGCTGAGAGGGAGATCACGGGGAGTAATGGGATGAAACTGAGGAAAATAAAACACCAGCTCGGTATCAGGAGTTTCTTTATCCAAGAGCTGGATTTGTTCAAGTGTGAAATAGAGTCCCAAGGGAAGGAGAGTATTACTGCAGTCATTTAAATGTGCAGAGGACAAAGCCCTGGCTGATGTGTTCCCTGGAACAGTTGTCTTGCCTTGGCACAGCAATGCCCAGATATCATCAAACCCCTTTTCCATCTCAGATGTCAGAGCTGCTGGTGGAGCTCTTTTATCCCCCTCCATTTTCACCAGGGTGAAAAATAAAAGACCTTTTTTAAATTTATTATTTTTTTTCCCCTGAGTGGAAAAACACCACCTCCCTCCCAGCAGCAGAAGGCCAGACAGGAATGTTGAGGTCTTGTGTGGCTGGAAACAAAACTCAGCCTTTTGTGTGTGACAGATTGAACGTGAAACTCAGAGGGAAGGAAAACTTGTTTGTAAGCGCGTGTGACAAATTCGTTTTCACAAATCCTCTGTGGTTCCTGAGCTGAGCTTGTTTTCCTGGTGGATGGGGAAAGGGTGGGATGAGAAATGAGCTGTTCCCTTCAGGGAGGATCAGAGCTGGCTCCTGTCTCGGTGCCTTTCTCACTGTTTTCCTTTGCAAAACGCAGATGCTCGGGGTGCTGTTGTTTTTATTTCTATTTGTTCCCCAAATCACCCCCTGAATGCTGCTGACACCTCATCTCTGCCCCAGAATTCCAGCCTGGATCTGGGAGAGTGTGGCTGGAATGGCTCTGCCAGGTCCCTGTCAGGGGGTGCTGGGGTGTGGGGGTGTCTCTGTTGGCTCAGTCCATTCCAGCCTGGAGCCTGCCTGGGAGAGCTGGGAATGTTCCCCTGGAGAAGGGAAGGCTCCAGGGAGAGCTTCCAGCACATTCCAGGGCCTGGAGGGGCTCCAGGAGAGCTGCAGAGGGACTGGGGACAAGGCCTGCAGGGACAGGAGCCAGGGAATGGCTCCCACTGCCAGAGGGCAGGCATGGATGGGATCTGGGCAATGAGGAATTCCTGCCTGGGCTGGAACTGCCAGAGCAGCTGGGGCTGCCCCTGCATCCCTGGAGTGTCCCAGGCCAGGCTGGACACTGGGGCTGGAGCAGCCTGGGACACTGGAGGTGTCCTTGCCATGGATGGGCTGGAAATGAGAATCTTTAAGGTCCTGGATTGACTCCTCCAAATACAGCATCCTGTTTGTCTCCTGGAATTCCCAGTCAGGAATTCAGATCAGTTATCCTGCCAAAATCACAAACCAGGGAAGTTCTTCCCCGTTGGAACCTGGTGCAGTCCCTGACTCAGTTTCCCACATAGGATTTAGCTGGAATCTCCATCAGGAGATGCTTTGGATGACCTGGAAAGATTATCCTGGACCCTTCATTCCCCTTCAGCCCTGGTCCCCAGGCTGGGCCAGCTGTGGGGGGAGGTGGTGGCTCCCAGCCAGGTGTCCTGGGCTGGTCCCACCTGGCACTGACCCCACCATGGGCAGAGGCTGTTGAGCTCCACTGACATTCCAGAGGGAAATGATCCACGGAGACACCAGTGCAGGGTGACCTCCTCCAGCTGGGTGCCAAACTGAGTTCCCAGGGTTGCAGAATTTAGGGAAATGTCCCTTTTTTCCCTTAAAAGGTGTCCCAAAGTCCATCAGGAGCTGTGTGTTTAGGGGAATCTCCCACCCTGTGCGCCGCGTTGCTGTCCCTCCATGCGTGGATCCTTTCCTCACTGCCCAATCCCCACGTGTGTGACATGGAATGTGAGGAATGGCTCAGAATTAAATGCCAGTGTCCCTAAGGCAGGATGTGCTCCTCGCTGAGGTGGCTGTGGCTGCTCTCCCTGCAGGACCATCGTGCAGTCGGACGAGAAGCTGGTGATCAGCGCCTCCTGGGCCAAGGACGACGACATCAGCAGGCTCCTGAAATCCCTGCCCAACTGGAGCAACATGGCTCAGCCCAAGCAGCTGAGGCCCAAGAGAGAGGAGGAGGAGGATTTCATAAGGTAAACAATGGTGGGAAGTTGGGTAAAGGTGGGAAGTTGCTTCAAGGAGAGCAGCAGCAAGAGCAGGAACAGATTCACGGCGTTTTCACAGCTGTCGTGTCCAATCGTGGAACCATTTGGGAAATGGGAAAGGCTTTGGAGATCATCCAGTCCATCCCATTCCCTGCCAAGGCCACCACTGACCCTGTCCCCAAGGGCCACCTCCACAGGGCTTTAAATCCCTCCAGGGATGGGGACTGCACCCCTGCCCTGGGTGCCCTTTTCTTCCCGATATCCAAGCTCAGCTTTTCCTGGTGCAATTTCTGCTCACTCTGCTCTTCTGACAAAGCCATTTGGGAGCTGTCTTTGGGATCCAGCTCAGGCAAGGATTGGGGAAGGAAAGGATTGTTTTGAATCCTTGTCCTGCTGGTTGGTGCTGCTCTGGTCACCCCCGTGGTGAAGGGAGCAGCATTTTCTGACCTAAAGGAGGGGCCAGCTGCTTGTACTGGGCAGGAATTCCCAAAATCTGTGCTGTCAAAGGAATCTTTAATTTGAGCCACGACCTGGTGGAGCTTCCCCTCCATCCCAACTCCAAGAGCTAGCTCATGGGAGCAAATGAAAAATTCCACTATTCCCAGCAGGAATTCTTTTGGAGCCAACTCTGTGTGCCCAGACCGGGTTGTTCCATCCTTCCATGCCAGTGGAAGCCTGGAAGGAGCAGATTCCCTTTCCCTGCACGCTGGGAATGGCTCAGCTCCCGTGAGATCCCAAAGGCTGCACATTCCCATCCCTATTCATCACTTCCTTGATTGGCACTTGGCTGTAACACTGGAGGAGGAGGAGGAGGAGGAGAAGCTGTTGAAAACAACAAGTCTAATTTGCCCAGATTGTCATTTTCCTCCTTGCCTGCCTGGAAGCCCCGTGACAAGGAGGCTGCAGCCTGGAGAGGATGGGATTTGTGGGGTCACAGAAGGGTTTGCAGCTTGGGCAGGGATTGAAAACATCCCCAGGGGAGCAGGGGGAGCCTGCAGAGCCCTTGAGGGCTCTGTGCAGTCCCTGAGTTGAATTTCATGGATTGAGTCCTCACCTGCTTTCACATTTATCCTTCATTTCCTCACCTGGGAAGCCCCTCCTGGCTCTCCCTGTGATTCCTGATCCATCATTTTGGGATAGCAAAGCTCCAGTGGGCTCTGGGGATGGCTGAGCTCAGCCTGATGCTGACAGAAGCAACATTTTCATCCTAATGTGCATTTTATTCCATTCCTTCCATCCTCCTGGCCATTAACTGAAGTATTTTGTGACAGTGGATCAGAGGAGCTCCAAAATATGGCAAGCCATTGGGAAAAGCCTTTAAGTCATCCACACTGAATTTCCTGGGAAATTCAGCTCATGTGCTGTGGCTCTTTTCAGCCCAGGTTTAGGACAAAGATCTTTCCTCAGTGTCTGTCTGCACGTCTGCTGAGCCCCAGTTCCTCCCAGCGCCACGTGAACGCTCCTGTGGCATCAATTTAAATCCTCATAATTGGTCTGGGCCAGATTGAGCCAATTGATGGCTTGGAAACTTCCTCCAGGATGGGTGGGTGGTGGTTGAATAGATCCCTCCTGAAAGCTTCAAAATAAAATTAATTGCTCGTCCCGTTTTTTGTCATCCTCTGCCCATTTGAGCAGCCTTTTCTCCTAACACAAAGGAACATGATTTCTTCACTGCTGCTGCTGCTTCTTCCTCTTGGCACTGCTGATGAATTGGGGATAATTCTGGACACTGCAGAGGGAAGCAGCTCCTGTGGAATCCTTGGTTAGCAGAGAATGAGAGCTCATTTCATCCTCATTTAACCTCTGTGCTGTTTGAAATGTCAATATTTGGTGTTCATGGGCCCTAATTCTCGGCTAGCAGGGCAGGACTGCACATCCCTTCCTGGAAAAGGAGGTTCAAGGCTGATGAAATTTGGGGAAATGTTCTTTTTCGGACGTGGAACTACTCAGCAGCATCCCTTTATGAATATTGGAAAACTAAACCAATCCTGAAAGTTCACCAGCAGTTTTTGTCCTGTGGCAGCAGCAGAGATCCCTGCCCAGATCTCCTTCCCTCCCCAGATTTCCTGGAACTCATTTGTTTATCTAAAAAGAATCCAAACCAAAAAAAAAAAAAATCTTTGCAAAAAATAATCCTCAGCCTGTGGACAGAGATTGATTTTGATGTCTTAACCCCTCGCTGTCTCCTGAGCCAGGAGATGTCAGAAGGCACCAGTGGGGAAGGCTGCCCAATCCCACTGGAATAATAATAATAATAATAATAATAATAATAATAATAATAATAATAATAATAATAATAATTATTTTCCATTAATTTGGAATTATTCCCATTAATTGGGAGTTATTATTATTATTCCAGTGGGATTGGGCAGCCAGAGGGACCTGCTGGGGTATTTTAGAGGAGCTCAGAGCTTGGTGAGTGCAGTGGTTTTGGTTTGCTAATTCAAGATTTTTTCAGATTTGAAATCTTCTAACTCATGTGTTGAAGATTAGTTAGCAAATTCTAACTGATATTCTAGAGTGTGGTGGGTTTTGGTGTTGGGTAATTATCAGTGTGCTTCTTTCATGTCATGAGATAGGATTAGGAGAAAAGGTAAAGTGGGTTTAAAACATTTAAAAGGCTACAAAGAAAATTTTATTAAAAGATTTTTATTTAATTAAAAAAAAAAGAAAATTTTATTAGAAGTTTTTTATTAAAAACTAAAAGAAAGAGAAATACTGGGATCAAAAGAAGCCAGATTTCCTCCCATTCCAAACCACAGCAGTGGGGGGAGGAAGGGAAGCAAAGCCCAGCCTCTGCTGCTGGAATTGGGTTTGGAGCTCTGGGGTGGGTGTGAGACAGGCTGCCCTCACCTCTGGGGAAAGGGCATCCCACAGGTGCTGCTGCCAAACCCCAGAGGTGTTCCCAGCTCTGTCTTGGAGAGGGAAAAGCAGTGGGAAAAGAGCTTGGATTCAACTCATATTACTAATAGTGTTAAAAAAATTAAAAATCTGTTTTAAAAAACATTAGTAATAATACCATATAGCATTACCTTTCATATCCATATACAATTTTACAACACAAAACTGACCAATATTTTATTTCTCATATCAAAACTCACTCTTCACTGTGGCATTTGCTGGGTCCCCAGGATGGAGGAGGAATGATCAATCTGACTCCATGCTCTCAGAAGGCAAATTTATTATTTTATATTATATATTATATTAAAGAATGCTAAACTAAACTATGCTAAAGAATAGAGAAAGGATACAGACAGAAGGCTACAAAGATAATAATGAAAACTCCTGACTCCTCAGAGATGGTAATTGGTCATTAATTAAAACAATTTACATGAATGCAATGGAACAATCACCTGTTGGATAAACAATCTCCAGTCACATTCCAAAGCAGCAAAACACAGGAGAAGCAAATCAGATAATATTGTTTTCCTTTTTCTCTGAGGCTTCTCAGCTTCCCAGGAGAAGAATCCTGGGCAAAGAGGATTTTTCAGAAAATGTGATGGTGACACTTCACTTCCAGGATTCCTAACAGAAAAGATTCTCCTGCTGTCCCTGATTCCACATTCCTCAGGATGGGGGGGCTTTGCTTTCCATTTCAGGGCTGCTTTTGGCAAAGAATCCGAAGTCCTGATCGGGAATCTGGGAGACAAACTGATCCCTCAGCAGGAGATCCTGCGCGACGTCAGCGACCTCAAAGCCTTGGCCAACCTGCACGAGAGCCTGGAGTGGCTGGCAGCACGCACCAAGGCAGCTTTCTCCAGCCTCTCAGCAGCCCAGAGTGAGTAACTCCCTGGGGAAAGCGGGAGGGTGGGCTTTGAGCAGCTTTTGTTCCTGCTCCCCAAGCAGGTTTGTGTCAGAGGGAAGCAGAAAGTGAGGCAGTTTCATCTGTTTGTTCCTCTGGGGGCTGTGGGGGCACTGGGAGGGCTCCAGGGCATCATTGCTGTCTGGGTTTGGAAAGCCAGGTGTCTGCTGAGGGGGGCAGGAACTTCCCCAGAAATGGAAAATGCAAACCCCTTCCCTCTGAGTTACTGTAATTTTGAAATGAAGGGGCTCTCAGGGAAAGACTGGGAGCAGGAAGAAGAGTTTACTAGGAAAATTAGAATACAAATATAATAGTGCAAAATAACCATTGACAGAGCCAGGAATTACCTGACACCCAGTGGGGCAGGGGGTTGGTGGCAATCTGTCTGGGTTTGGAAAGCCAGGTGTGTGCTGAGGGAGGCAGGAGCCTCCCCTGAAATGGAAAATGCAAACCCCTCCCTCTGAATTGATATAAATTTGAAATTAAGGGGCTCTCAGGGAGAGATAAGGGAATAGGAATTACACTTTACTAGGGAAATTAAAAACACAAATGCAATAGTACAAATAAAGAAACCAGCCCAGTGGCAGAGTGAGAGCAGGAGCTGAGCCCTGTGTGTCAGGGTGGTGGCACAGTCCCATCCCAGGGGGGCTCAGGCTGGTGGCACAGTCCCATCCCAGGGGGGCTCAGGGTGGTGGCACAGTCCCATCCCAGGGGGGCTCAGGGTGGTGGCACAGTCCCATCCCAGGGGGGCTCAGGGTGGTGGCACAGTCCCACCCCAGGGGGGCTCAGCCCTCCTGCAGTGCCAGCTGTGGTTCTGCTGGAGCAGGGATCCTGCACAAGGGGGGAGTTTTCCTCTGAAGGTCAAACTCTGAGTTTCCCACCCTGTGGTATCACACACTTCTGTTCAAACTGCACACCCACAATCCCAGCTCCATCATTCCATTCTGGAAGCTTCTCCAGGGCCTCAGGTAAGTGCAGTGTTCTCCGAGGGTCAGAGCCTGGCAGCACAGAAAGTCCCAAATTCCCAGCAAATTTCAAAATTCCAACAGCTTTGTCTTGCTTTGAGCTCTCCCTCCTGCCCAGCATCCCTGGAATTAAATCCTGTGTGCTTTAGAAATCCTGAGCTGTCTTGGGAGGTGCAAGGGGACAGCTGGGGAGCTGGAAAAGGAAAATCAAGGAATGAAAAACCCACAGAGCTCGAGGGGAGCCCGGGACTCAGGGGAATGTGTGAGGATACAGGGAATTTCTGGAATTTTGGAGCAGAATCCTGAGGGAAGGTGCCCAGGACTGGGGGCAGCTGAGCTCTCCCAGGAGCTGGGAGTTGAAAATCAGCTCAGATTTTTTTTTTTTTTCTGGGAATTTCACGAGGGAAATTTGCTGGTGCTGAGCAATGCCCCTGTGTTTTATGTCCATGAAATCATTCTTGGCAGCAGAGCCTCTCTGGGTGACTGAAATCCTTCCTGTGGCTTCTGCCTCTGCTCTGGAGCAGGATTTGAACTCCTCACTCAGCTTTCCATCACCAGATCCTTTGGAGCCAGAAGGAAAATTAAGGTCATACAATCAGGATAACAATTAACAATTGGTATATTGTTAACCATATTAATTATATCAATATTAATTAACAATTTAACAATTAAACCCCAAATTACTCCAGGTAGCTTTAATATCTCTGTAACCCAGACTTTGCCTTCTCCATACCTGGGTGACAACACTTGCTCTGTTCCAGGTTTTTTTTTTGTTGTTATTAAACAAATAACAAAATTAAACAAAACCCAGTGGGAAATGCTATCAGAGTTCAGCAGCCAAATATTTATTTAGTCACCAGGAGAGTTCTGGGGGCTGAGGATTTGTGTTCTAACAGTCAGAGCTGTTAAAATAAAACATCATTTCTAATTTGGGATCAGGTTGAAACTCGGGTTTTTTAATAAATCAATATTTCCCAGCCATTAAAGGGCACGAGAGTGACTTTCAGGCCTGGGCGAGGGCGTTCCACACGGTGGTGAATAAACATGAAAGCACAAAATGCAATATTTCACTTGGCAGCGTCCTCCTGACAATAAAAATTCATCTTCCTTTGCAATAACTCCATCCTAAAATGTCTGTGCACAAATGCCAGGAGTGTCTGGAACCAGGGGAAGGAGGGGCAGGGCTAGGAAAGGACAGAGGCTGCTCGTAAATGGAATTTCCATCCTTGGATTGATTCTCTTTCCTGCCCCAGCAAGTTGAGATCCAGTCCTGCTCCCCCTCAGGGCACCAGCCAGGAGTTCAGGCAGTGAGCAGGACCTGAGCTTTGGTGCAATGCCAGAAATTCCCTGATCCCAACAAGCCCACGGGGAGCTGGTGGCCCTGGGGGAAGGCAGCAGGTTTTGCAGCAAAGCTTCCTTGGATACCAACAACTAAGAAAGATGTTTTATTGTATATTTATAGATTTTTATTTTATTCTTATATGTTTATATTTTTATATTTATATATTGATATATTTATATTTTAAATTATTTTATATTTTTCATATTTATATATTAATAGTTTTCTATTTTATATTATATATTTTATATTAAATTATAAAATATTCTATATTTAATAAAATAGATAAATTATACAAGTTATATTTATCTAATTTATATATTTATTATAATTTAATAAATTAAAAATTATATTTGCTATAAACATAAATTTAGAATATATTATATTATATTATATCATATCATATTATATTGTTTTGTAGTGTATAATATAATATAATAATATATTATTATATTAATATAATAATATTATGATATGATATGATATGATATGATATGATATGATATGATATGATATATTGTATTGTATTATATTATATTGCATTATATTATATTGTAGTGTATTACATTGTATAATATAATATGATATGATTAATATAATATGGTATAATATAATATAATATAATGTAATATAATGTAATGTAATGTAATATAATATAATATATTACATAATATAATGTAGCATAATATAATATAATATAATATAATATAATATAATAATAGAATGTAATACAATATAATACAATACAATATAATACAATACAATATAATGCAATATAATATAATACAATATAAAACAATATAATACAATACAATATAATACAATATAATATAATACAATATAATACAATATAATACAATACAATATAATACAATACAATATAATGCAATATAATATAATACAATATAATACAATACAATATAATACAATACAATATAATACAATACAATACAATACAATACAATGCAATGCAATACGATGCAATGCAATACAATGCAATAAAATATACATAACTTTATAGCATTATAAATAATAAATCCCCTCAGGCACAGCTCTGAACATCCATCAAGCACAGGGTGGAGCTGGGCAGTCTGATTTTGGGGACCCCTGTGGTGGCTGTAGGGTGAGGCTGTCCGAGGCCCCTTCCCCGAGAGAACAATTCCACACCTTGGGCTGCGGACGTGCCCCAGTTTCCCTCGTGTGAGCCCAGCCTTGCTGTGACAGTTTTCCCTGCCTGGGCAGTCCCTGCTCTGGTCGTTGTTGGTGTTTGCTCAGCTGGTGGCTCTTCCATGGCTCTGCCCTTTTCTGCTCCCCGTCAGAACTGGAGTTTTTATTTCCCAAACCAGTCAGACACGACAAAGTCATTTTCCTCTGCTCTTGTCTTTTGGGGGAACACAGACTCCTTTTTAACAAGAACCATTTAAGGAATAAAGCTGCTGGGGAAGGCGAATCTGCTGAGGGAATTGAGTCACTTTTAAACGGGTTTTATAGGGAAATGGAAGCTCATTGGAATAAAATCCCAATATTGCCGGGTGGAACGTGCCTGGGCTCGTCCGGCCCTGGTGCTCTGAACCAAAGGCAGCAGCTGTGGTGTTTCACCTCAGGGACACCTTTGGCTGGCTGGAAGTTGCAGTTAGGCACTCAAAATGAGTCCAAGCAAAGTAGAAACTCAGTTTACCTCTGGTGGAAAAAGTTCAGGCGATGGTGAGGAAGAAAGAGAGCGGGTTGTGCCAGAGGGTTAAATCCAGAGTTTATTCCAGGATAGCTCTGAATCTTGGTAACAGCTCCAACAGAATCCCACATGGTTCCAGTGTCTTTTTAGCCCACAGGGAGGGGGGAGGGAGAGGATAGGTGAGCCACCAGCCAGGTGGGAGGGGGAGGGTCTCAGGGGACAATGACACCTGGACAGGCCAATGACCCCAGGTCTGAGAAGCATCTTTTGAACTTCTGCCAGTGACACGATGCCCTAGCTGGAATGTGGAACTGGACAGACAGCAGTTAGGAGGGGGGCAGGGGGGAGGGGAAGGAAGAAGTTGGCACACCTGAGGGACAGGATATTGCTTCACACCGCAACAGAAGCTGGGTGTCCCCTCCTCACCTTCTGTGCTGCAGGGAACACAACCTCATCCTTTTCCTTTGTGGAGCTTCAGCCTGCTGAGCTTCCCTGAATATTTCAGAGAAGGAGCTGGGGCAATCTTTTTAAAGATTTTTAACATTTTTAAGCCCATTGCTTGTTTGTAGGGAGGAGGATGAAAGATGAGCTGTTGGCTTCAGGAGTTGGAGCTGCCCTTTAAATTCTTGGTGCCTGGTGACTTCAGATTGCTGGGATCACCAGGGAATGACTGACAAGCTTAAATTTGGAGTTTGGAATTGCTTTGGAATGGTTTGGGTGGGAAGGGACCTTAAATCCCCTCCAGTGCCACCCCTGCAATGGCAGGGACACCTCCCACCATCCCAGGCTGCTCCAGCCCCAGTGTCCAGCCTGGCCTTGGACATTCCAGGGATGCAGGGGCAGCCCCAGCTGCTCTGGCAGTTCCAGCCCAGGCAGGAATCCCTTCCCAAAATCCCACCCCAGTCTCCTTCTCCCAGGGAATTCCCTCCATTCCCAGCTCTCCCAGCCTGGGATTGGATCCATCCCCACCCCAACTCTGCTCTAGGAAGGAATTTTGGGATCTGGGGGCTTCACTGGGAATCTCAGGACTCCAGGAAGGGTCTCCCTTCCCTTCTCCATTCCCCACTTCCATAAAGATCCCTCAGGATGGATTCTGAGTGTCCCACGTCCCAGAATCCCGGAATGGTTTGGGTGGGAAGGGACCTTCCACCCCATCCCATTCCAATCCCAGTGTCCCAGGCTGCTCCAGCCCCAGGGTCCAGCCTGGCCTGGGACACTCCAGGGATGCAGGGGCAGCCCCAGCTGCTCTGGCAGTTCCAGCCCAGCCAGGAATTCCTCATTGCCCAGATCCCATCCATGCCTGCCCTCTGGCACTGGGAGCCATTCCCTGGCTCCTGTCCCTGCAGGCCTTGTCCCCAGTCCCTCTGCAGCTCTCCTGGAGCCCCTCCAGGCCCTGAGCTCCTCCAGCTCAGCTAAATCAGGATTGTCTTTTGTCACAGTTGAGACAGAGACAATCCAAAGCAGCACACTCCATCTCCAGAAGGCTTCAAACTGTTTTTACTCCAGCCTGCATGCTTTTTATACATTCTTACACAGCTCATCAGCTCACACTTTACTCACTGGTCACCAGAGACAAGCGAGGTGCTCAGGGAACAGGCAGCTGCAGTTTCTCTGATTTATCCTTCCTTCTGTCTTGGCTTCTGTGTCAGCAACCTGGGCAGGAAATTCTTTCAGAGGTAAACAGGGATCCTCTTACCAAACATGGATCCTGTTATCAAACATGGATCCTCCTGTCAACCATGGATCCTGTTATCAAACACAGATCCTCTTATCAAACAGGGATCCTCCTGTCCTGTCATTGCTTTCTCCCCAAGACCAGACCCCTCCAGGAGCACACCCTGAGGCCATTCCACCTCCTCACTGCTGTATCCCAAGCCCACAGCAGGCATTTCCCCTCAAACCCCCCCAGTTCCAAGTGGAAGATTTTCCCCTTTCCCTCTGCAGATGGGCAGCACTTCCCCCTCAGTCCCAGTCTGGGTGAGCTTCCATCCAAAGCAGGAGAAGGAACAAATGAGGTTTCCTACAGCTTTTTACCAAAATCCTGCATTTCTCTGCCCCTGCCTGACTTCATTAACAGCATCACTGACCATTTGCATGTCATTTTCCACAAAATGCTTTCCAGGGCTTGCTGAGGGCCATCAGAGCATCCTGGGCCACTCTGTCCCGGGAGGATCATCAGCCTCTCCTTCCTTCCCGGGCCTGGAGTGGGCTCTGGTGGCTGAGAGGAGCATCCAGCCCCTCGGAAATGGACCCTGAGCCCTTCCTGCCACACGGAGCTGTCACTTAGAGTCACTTTCAGGCCCCTCCAGAGGTGCAGAGGGGTTTCAGCACACATGGAACTCAGCGTGGAGGGGAAATTGCTGCCTTTCATGTCACAGCCAGGCCACCCAGCAGTGCTGAGCTTGGTGTTTCACCCCTAATGAACTGAATTCAGCTCTCCATGGGGCTCTCTTTCTCTCAAGCTGCAGCTGATTATTTTTTTTCCTCTGTCACTGAACTTGTAGCACATCTTTATTGATTGCTCATGGAGAAATTTTTTTTTTTAAAAAGATATATTAATAGAAAACCTTATTTGAAAGCCAGATTAAAGATGATCAACACGGGCCTGCCCTGGGGCAGAGGAAGGACTTGGTGAATGCTGTGGCTTTGTCATTGCAACAAAAGTAAATTTCTGTCTAAAGCAGAAAAAGCTGCACTTTTCCAGCAAATGTAAACCATCTGCCATTAAATTAACACGTTAAACCCTGAGTGCTTTGATTATTTGGTGAATATCTGCTGCTTCAACAGGACTGAATCCAAAGGCCAGCTTTTTATTTAAGCTTCATAAATAGTTTTATTTTCCTATATTTCTCCTTTCCCTCTGCCTGAGCAGTTGGGGCTCTTCTGGAAGAGCACAAATCCTGGCCAGCTGCCCTTTCCAGGTGCTCTGAACCTCCTTTTGGGGTCATCCCCAGCTTGCTGTGCCCTCGTGGGGGCAGGAATCAACCTGGCCTGGGAGCTGCTGGTGCTGCACAAAGTCACTCAGATCTCCTTGGTTCTGAGGAGGAGCAGAGGGAAAGAAGGAAAAGCTCCTTTTTTGGGGCATTTTATCTGCTTTATCCATGGCTGGTGTGCACAGATCTTTTTGTCCATCCCACAGCTCAGCCTGTTCCTGCTCTGGGATGTTCAGAGATTCCCAAATGTTCTCCACAGGCTGCCCCAAACCCCAGCACATCCACAGAGGGCTTGGGGTAGTGGTTAAGGAAGCAACGAGGTCCCTGCCTGGTCTCTTGGGTTTCCAGGTGGGAATGGCCTGGAGCAAGGACAGGGAGCTCTGCCACCCTCACCCAGAGGGAAATGGGGTCTGTCAGGTCCAAAGCAAACCAGGGGTGATCAGCTGCTAATTCATCACCATTCATAGCTTGGATGGAGCTGCACATGTACTCAGACTTAGCAAAGGTGCTGCAAACAGCTGGGAGAGCTCAGAGCCCCTGCCAGGACCTGAAGGAGCTCCAGGAGAGCTGCAGAGGGACTGGGGACAAGGGATGCAGGGACAGGAGCCAGGGAATGGCTCCCACTGCCAGAGGGTGATCCTTGAGAAGGCTGAGCTAGAGCAGAGACTGGGCAGAGCTCCAGAAGGAAGCTGGGATTGATTCCAAGGATCTCCTCCCTGGATGCACCTGGGGCAGCACCAGAGCCCAGCCAGGGCTGCCCCCAAGATGACCCAAAATGGCCCCAAAATGCACGGCCGGGCACGGGGTCTCTCCCTGGGATCAGCTCTGCTCCATCTGCACCTTGCAGTTCATTGTCCCAGCCCAGCTTTAGCCCAGGCACTCCCACCCTGCTTGTTTTTCTCTCTCCAGCCCACGGGGTTTGTGCTCCTGGGCTGGGATTTGGGTCCTTTGTCCTTGGTGCCCAGCTGGAGCAGGAATTGTTTTGTCTCCCTGCTCTGGGCACAGAGCTCACCATCCCATAATAGGAAGCTCAGACCCTCACACCAAAGCAGCACAGAATGTGAAAATAGAAAAGCCAACCCTGAGGCATCAAGAGTGGGGGTGAATGGGATATTGGGAAGGAATTCCTGGCTGGGCTGGAACTGCCAGAGCAGCTGGGGCTGCCCCTGCATCCCTGGAGTGTCCCAGGCCAGGCTGGACCCTGGGGCTGGAGCAGCCTGGGACACTGGGAGGTGTCCCTGCCCATGGGATTGGAACTGGATGGGCTTTGAGGTCCCTTCCCACCCGAACCATTCCGGGATTCTGCAGCCAAGAGCTGAGCAGAGCAATTCAGGCAGAGAACAAGGGTCCAGCTGGGTCCCTCTGGGCTGAGTTGACTTTTGGAGGGCTAAAACCACGGAAAAATTGGGATAGCAAAGTGTTAAAACACCTTCAGGACCCGCAGGTCCTGCTGACTTCAGAGAGATAAAATGCCTGGTTTGATTTCACTAGGGTTTGATTGAGGAGATTATTTTGGTTTATTTTAGAATTTTGGCAGGAAAATTTCCTTTCTGCTTTTCTCTCAAAGCAGAGCCATTTACAAGCAATTTCAGAGCTTACAAATGGCTCTGCTTTGGTTGGGGATTTGGTTGGGAAACCACACAGTCCCAGTCACCTAAAAACCCCTGTTTTCCCATCACAGTGATCTCCTGGTGCCTTCCAGAGCTTTTTTTCCCCCCTCTGGAATGTCTGCAGTGAAGCTTTTCCCATGGATAGCAGCCTTCCCCAGCCTCAGCTTTTACTTCCATGAAATATTTAATGGGATGAGGAGCTCAGACACTGCTTCCTTGGCCTGGCTGCTCCTTTCTGGGTTGTTGTGGGAGACAGCACCGGGGATCCGTGCCTGGATCGATCAGTGGGGTCAGCACTTAACTCCCCATCATCATTACACTAATTACTCTCCTTCTGCCCTTCCTTCCTCCCACCCTGCAGCCCTGAAGGCAGGGGATGCTCACGTAAATAAGTGATCCAATTAGCAAAGCCTTCCAAAGCTTTTCCTTTTTGCCAGGAAATGGGGGATTTGTGGGGATGGCTCCCAGGAGCCTGCTGGCCGCTCCTGTTGGTTCATCCCAGTCATGTCCTTTTATCTCTTCTGGAGAAAATGGATCCCCTGATGGCAAAGATGGGGAGCAGAAAGTCCTCCCTGCTCCTCCTCGGTGGGACAGAGGTGACACCTCCTCCTGCTTGGGAGGGGCTGAAATAAATGGGGAAATTATTCTTAAACAGGATCTGGACTCAAAATCAGCCAGGGGTTGGCATCACCGTTGGGTCTCAGAGAAAAATTAGGGATGTGCTGGAGGAAACTTGAGGAAGGGATTTCCCCTTGCAAAAGGTTCTGAAGAAGGGGAGAACTGCAAGGAAAAAAAAGCAAGAAAGAACCAAGGGAAGGGAAGAACTGCAAGGGAAAAAAAGCAAGAAAGAAGAAAGGGAAGGGAAGAACTGCAAGGGAAAAAAAAAAAAAAACAAGAAAGAACCAAGGGAAGGGAAGAACTACAAGGAAAAAAAAAGCAAGAAAGAAGAAAGGGAAGAACTGCAAGGAAAAAAAAGCAAGGAAGAACCAAGGGAAGGGAAGAACTGCAAGGAAAAAAAAAAAAAAACAAGAAAGAACCAAGGGAAGGGAAGAACTGCAAGGAAAAAAAAAAACAAGAAAGAAGAAAGGGAAGAACTGCAAGGAAAAAAAAAAGCAAGGAAGAACCAAGGGAAGGGAAGAACTGCAAGGAAAAAAAAAAACCAAGAAAGAACCAAGGGAAGGGAAGAACTACAAGGAAAAAAAAAAAAAAAGCAAGAAAGAAGAAAGGGAAGAACTGCAAGGAAAAAAAGCAAGAAAGAACCAAGGGAACGGAAGAACTGCAAGGAAAAAAAAAAGCAAGAAAGAACCAAGGGAAGAACTGCAAGGGGAAAAAAGCAAGAAAAATCCCTTCCCCCTCTGGGGTTTGGGGAATGACTCGTAAATAACCAGGAATTGAGGAGAAATCAGGCTGAGTCTGATCATCCTGGTGCTCATCCCTTTTTCTTTCCCATTCTTCACCCTGAATTTGAGAACTCTTCATCATTGCCATGGATGTTCCCATTCCCACCTTCCTCTGGATTCCCTTGGACAAAATTTCTTTGTCTGCCAGATCTCTGGACTGCCCCTCTTGCTTTACAAGAGGAGCAGCTCTTCATTCTCCCTGCACAATTTTGCCTCCTTCAGTGAAAAAAAGCAACTTTTCTAGTGAAAAACACCTGATCTTTGGAGTTTTTTAATGAACCAGTTGGGGTTTGGGTGCTTTTCCTGCCTTTTCCTTCACAAACCAATCTCTTAAAAACAAACAGCGCCCAAAAAAATATTTATATCTATAATTGATTCATTCTATCTATAATTTATTTATTCTATCGATAATTATATCTAAAATGGATTATTATCATTAATTTTATCTATAATTATCCAATTTTTGTCCCAAAAAATGACTGCTAAGGATCTGTTTCGCTGTATTTATTTTCATTCGGGACACTGATTAACTTGAGGAATTTTATTCCTTTCTCTTCCACTGAGTCCAACAGACTGGGAGATTGAAGGTCCTGTTGCAAATCCATCCCTCTGAGCCCCAAGAAATCCTGCAGGGAAGTTTTGAGGGCATTTTTTGGGAAGGTGCAGCTCAGTGTCCTGGAGGACTGAGAGGAAAAGGGGGGTGAGGTTTTGGTTTGCTGTAGATGGAAGGAAGTGTCTCCACTGACCTGTGATCTTCCCTGGTTTTAAGGAAAATTTGGTGAAGCACATTGGGAAACACCAAACAGGCAAAAAAATCCTTCCCAGAACTCAGGAGAAGCTGAAAGGACTTTTTAAAATCAAGTCACTTCTGAGATAATCGAATTCAGCCCAGAAAATAATAATTCTGAGAAGGGCAAGCTCTGGGAACGTTACATCATAAATGACTGAAAACAGAAAAAATTAACAGAGGAATTTTCCCAGTTGAGGAGCATTGGAACAGCCAATCCTGAACTTTTTAGGGAATTCTTCCATGGTGAAATCAGCTCAGCTCCTAATCCTGTGCTGGGATCCTGCTCTTCATTCTCCCTGCACAATTCTGCTTTCTTCAGTGAAAAAAACTCAATTTTTTTAGTGAACATCACCTGATCTCTGGAGTTTTTTAAATGAACCGATTGGTTTTGGGTGGTTTTCATGCCTTTTCCAGACTGCAGAGTGCTTAAAGAAAAGTGAGGATCAGCCGAACCTTGAGCTTGGTTGGAGGAGTTTAGGATGGAGCTCAAACCTCTTATCTTGCCTCTCTGTTTTCTGAGATAATCGAATTCAGCCCAGAAAATAATAATTATGAGAAGGGCAAGCTCTGGGAACGTTACATCATAAATGACTGAAAACAGAAAAAATTAACACAGAGGCATTTTCCCAGTTGAGGAGCAAATCCTGGACTTTTTAGGGAATTCTTCCATGGTGAAATCAGCTCAGCTCCTAATCCTGTGTTGGGATCCTGCTCTTCATTCTCCCTGCACAATTCTGCTTCCTTCAGTGAAAAAAAACTCAATTTTTTTAGTGAACATCACCTGATCTCTGGAGTTTTTTAAATGAACCAGTTGGTTTTGGGTGGTTTTCATGCCTTTTCCAGACTGCAAAGTGCTTAAAGAAAAGTGAGGATCAACCAAACCTTCCAGGAGTTGTGGGATGGAGCTTGAACCTCTTATGCTGCCCCTCTATTTTATTTAACAGATTCCTCCCTCCTCCCCCAGTAATCCTTTTTTCCCAAGGCTGCATCTTTGCAGAAAACCAGCAAACAAACCCATTTTTGGAGGAGTTATTGCCACTTTAAAAGCGCTAATTTCCTGGGGAAATTTATGCCCGGCAGCGGCGGCAGGCGAGGAGCTCGGCAGGCAGGCAGCGCTAACGAGACAATTCATTAAGCGCCGAGTGCGTAAAAAACATTAATTCCCCAAATGAAAAACTAATAGAGTGTTTAGGCAGCTCTTTATCACCGGTGACAGCCCAGGCTCTGCTCGTCATTCGTGTTTACCCAGCTGATGGGGCTGCAGCTCTTCCGTGCCACCTCAAGGACCGGGGTGCTTTTTTTCCCAGCTTTGTCCCTTCTCCTGTGCTTGGATTTTAAGGACATGGGAAGTTCTGAGTGCCAGCCCTTCGTTTGTGTCTTCTTGCTTTCCTTTTCCTTCTTTCTTGCCTTTTTTTTTCCATGCAGTTCTTCCCTCTCTTCTTCCTTGATTTCTTCCCTTTCCCTTCCCTTCCCTTCCCTTCCCTTCCCTTCCCTTCCCTTCCCTTCCCTTCCCTTCCCTTCCCTTCCCTTCCCTTCCCTTCCCTTCCCTTCCCTTCCCTTCCCTTCCCTTCCCTTCCCTTCCCTTCCCTTCCCTTCCCTTCCCTTCCCTTCCCTTCCCTTCCCTTCCCTTCCCTTCCCTTCCCTTCCCTTCCCTTCCCTTCCCTTCCCTTCCCTTCCCTTCCCTTCCCTTCCCTTCCCTTCCCTTCCCTTCCCTTCCCTTCCCTTCCCTTCCCTTCCCTTCCCTTCCCTTCCCTTCCCTTCCCTTCCCAAACCTTCCCTTCCCTTCCCTTCCCTTCCCTTCCCTTCCCTTCCCTTCCCTTCCCTTCCCTTCCCTTCCCTTCCCTTCCCTTCCCTTCCCTTCCCTTCCCTTCCCTTCCCTTCCCTTCCCTTCCCTTCCCTTCCCTTCCCTTCCCTTCCCTTCCCTTCCCTTCCCTTCCCTTCCCTTCCCTTCCCTTCCCTTCCCTTCCCTTCCCTTCCCTTCCCTTCCCTTCCCTTCCCTTCCCTTCCCTTCCCTTCCCTTCCCAAACCTTCCCAAACCTTCCCAAACCTTCCCAAACCTTCCCTTCCCTTCCCAAACCTTCCCAAACCTTCCCAAACCTTCCCAAACCTTCCCAAACCTTCCCAAACCTTCCCAAACCTTCCCAAACCTTCCCAAACCTTCCCTTCCCAAACCTTCCCTTCCCAAACCTTCCCTTCCCTTCCCAAACCTTCCCAAACCTTCCCTTCCCTTCCCAAACCTTCCCAAACCTTCCCAAACCTTCCCTTCCCAAACCTTCCCAAACCTTCCCTTCCCAAACCTAACCTTCCCAAACCTTCCCAAACCTTCTCTTCCCAAACCTTCCCTTCCCAAACCTTCCCAAACCTTCCCAAACCTTCCCTTCCCAAACCTTCCCTTCCCAAACCTTCCCAAACCTTCCTTCTTTCTTGCTTTTTTTCCTTGCAGCTCTTCCCTCCTTCAGAACCTTTTACAAGGGGAAATCCTTTCCTTAGGTTTCCTCCAGCACATCCCTAATTTTTCTCTGAGAAAACCGGACTCATTAGTGGAAATTTGCTGGGAGATTAATTAACGAGCAGCCTTCCCTGAGCTCGTTTCCTCCTCACTTCTGTTTGTCCTACAAGTGTAGCTTTGTCCAGTGAGTGCCCTCGCCTTTGATCCCAGTAAAAGGTGAATTCCCAGTAAAATCCTGGGAATTTTGGACAGCTTAGGCAGAGCTGACATCCCAAATCCAGCTGTGAGGTGCCCGGTACCTTGAAGCTTGGACTTCAAAGTTCCCTCCCAACATTCTTGGTTCCCTTCCATTCCATGATCTTGGAAGTCTTGGGAGAACTCATTCCTTTGAGTGTTTTATTTCCCTGGATTTAAGTCCTAAAAAAAAGGAACAACTGAGGTGAAAAAGCAACAATATCTGGGTGAAAATCTGAAGTATTTGTTCATATCTAAGAGGCACAAATATTCACACCTCAGAGAAGAAGCCCAGGGAAGGTGTCAACCCCAAAATCCAGCTTTGCTGCCTGAATTCCCAGCGCTCTGAAATGAATCCTGTGGGAGAATCAAAATCCAGCTCCAGCTTTTATGGCTCGTTCCAGTCCTTTCCCAGAGAGCTGGAATTCCCAAAAGGACCAATTTAGGAGAAGGAGTGACTGATGTGTACCTTGGAGTCCCCTTTTGGTGGGCATGGACACCTTGGTGACATTCCTTGGTGACATTCCTTGGTGACAGTCCCTCACAAAATTTTCCTCACCAGCAGCACCTTTCCCAGAGGGACAGACCTTGGCTTAACACAGAGCTGGTTTCTAAATAGTGAAATATTAAAAAAAAATTAATTTTTCCATGCTTTTTGGGTGTGGAAGTCAGAGGTGAATTCCTGGCAGAAATCCCTCTGAACTGTGGGAGAATCAAAATCCAGCTCCAGTTTTTATGGCTCGTTCCAGTCCCTTCCCAGAGAGCTGGAATTCCCAAAAGGACCAATTTGGGAGAAGGAGTGGCTGACCTGCACCTTGCCCTTTTGGTGGGGCATGGACACCTTGGTGACATTCCTGTCCCCCCACAGATTTTCCTCACCAGCAGCACCTTTCCCAGAGGGACAGACCCTGGCTTAACACAGAGCTGGCTTCTAAATAGTGAAATATTTAAAAATTGTTAATTTTTCCATGCTTTTTTGGGTGTGGAAGTCAGAGGTGAATCCCTGGCAGGAGTCACTCTGAACTGTGGGAGAATCAAAATCCAGCTCCAGATTTTATGGCTCGTTCCAGTCCTTTCCCAGAGAGCTGGAATTCCCAAAAGGACCAATTTAGGAGAAGGAGTGACTGATGTGTACCTTGGAGTTCCCTTTTGGTGGGGCATGGACACCTTGGTGACATTCCTGTCCCCCCACAGATTTTCCTCACCAGCAGCACCTTTCCCAGAGGGACAGACCATGGTTTAACACAGAGCTGGCTTCTAAATAGTGAAATATTTAAAAATTGTTAATTTTTCCATGCTTTTTGGGTGTGGAAGTCAGAGGTTTCCTGGCAGAAATCCCGCTGAAATAAGCCCTTGATGTTGGATCTGATGTTCACACCTTACTCCTTTAAAAAAGAATCACATCTCTGATTCTGCTTGGCTTCACCCAAAGTTTTTTCCTTGAAATACCAGACATTCTCCTTTTTGGAGGTGTTTCAGTAGCGATTTTGTGTCCTTGTGGCATCATCTCCTCGTGGTGCTAAGAGCTGTGGGAGCAGAAGACTCTGCTGGAATGGCAGTGATGGATAAAATCTCATTATCCACGTTTTTACCTGCTGGGAACTCCAGCACTGAAAGGGAAAGCGGTGCCTGAGAGCCCCAGGAAAGGCTCCAGCAGAGAGAAGAGTTAACCCTGACTCTCTAAAGGCTTCACCCAGCACCTACCCCGTGACAAATTCCCTTTTCCCTGTGTTTTTTGGAGTTACCTCTTCTGGAGGGGAGGGCAGGAAGAAATTCAAATTTAAGGAGCTGTGAACTGGTCCTAAATTCAGCAGGAGTTTCTTGCTGCATCTCTCTCCCAAAGAGGAGGGGTTTTCTATCTCTGTGAGCCTTTCCTCTCCCCCAGAGAGGAGATTAGGGAATGCTGTGCAAATCCTGAGCCTTTTGGAGGCTCCTTCCTCAGGTTCAGGGTGCAGAGTTCACCTCCTTGGACTGGTTTTGCTCCTGGTGCTGTTAAATCACTGGGATGTGCCAGTGGTCACTCTGCTCCCACCTGGGTGGCTCCAGGGGTTTTGTTTAATATTCCATAAAGATATTTCATAAATTAATATTTATTTTGTTTCACTTAATATGGCAATCTGCATCCATCCATCTACAGCCTGCCAGGAGGCACCTGCAGAAATCCTGGGTGACAAGGCCAGGGCTGAGTTTATTTTTCTGGAATGAAAATGTCATATTCATATTTTCTGAAAAATCCTCTTTGCCCAGGATTTCTCTCCTGGGAAGCTGAGAAGCCTCAGAGAAAAAGGAAAACAATATTATCTCATTTGCTTCTCCTGTGTTTTGCTGCTTTGGAATGTGGTTGGAGATTGTTTATCCAACAGGTGATTGATTGATTGGTTTCTGTGAATTGTTTTAATTAATGGCCAATCTCAGTCCAACTGTGACAGACTCTGGAAGGAGTCAGGAGTTTTCATTATTATCTTTTAGCCTTCTGTCTGGATCCTTTCTGTATTCTTTAGTATAGTTTAGTTCAACATTCTTTAATATAATATCATGAAATAACAAATTAGCCTTCTAAGAACACAGAATCAGATTCATCATTTCCTCCCAATGATGGGCACCCCAGAAAACACCACATGAAATGTTCCTTTTCCTCAGGGAGAGAGGACTCAGCTGTGATTTCAGCCAGGGAGGAGAAAACCCCAAACAAAGCTGTGGCACTTTTCTCCAGCAGCATGGGAAATTCACCTTCCAATCTCCAGGATGGTGGGGGCCAGTGGAGCAGGGCACTGGCCAGGGTGTTGTGGTGGCCAGGTGGGCTCCTGCTCAGCTGGAAATGGGTTAGGAAGGAGGAAAAGGGAAGAAGAATTTCATGGCTGGTCTGTTTTTCCAGCATTCCAGATTTTTTTCCCCCCTTTTTCCAGCATTCCAGCAGAGATCCCTCCCTTTCTCAGAGTGTGGTGGATCCATAGCCACAGGAAGGCTCAGCCTTTGCCCAAAGAGCTGCCCAACTCCACAGCCAGCCCCAAATGGCATTTCCTACTCACAGCCCTTTAATAATTTAGGCCCTGATCATTTTTTGCTGCTCCAGCTCATTTGTTGTCCTCGTGCTGCCAGGGATGATGGAGTAAAACCATCTGGAGCGAGACTGAAAAGAATGGGATGTTCTCTTCTGGATGTCCAGAGGAGAAAGGAAAATTGATGGGCTCTGAAAGGCTCACTTTGAGCTCCAAGAGCAAAAACACATAGGAGAAATTCAGATTCACCCCGAAAAACACAGAGGAGAAATTCAGATTCCCCCCCAAAAACACAGAGGAGAAATTCAGATTCACCCCAAAAACACACAGGAGAAATTCAGATTCACCCCAAAAACACAGATGAGAAATTCAGATTCACCCCGAAAAACACAGAGGAGAAATTCAGATTCACCCCAAAAACACAGAGCAGAAATTGAGATTCACCCTGAAAAACACAGAGGAGAAATTCAGATTCACCCCAAAAAACACAGAGCAGAAATTGAGATTCACCCTGAAAAACACAGAGGAGAAATTCAGATTCACCCCAAAAAACACAGAGCAGAAATTGAGATTCACCCCAAAAAACACACAGGAGAAATTGAGATTCACCCCAAAAACACAGAGGAGAAATTCAGATTCACCCCAAAAAACACAGAGGAGAAATTGAGATTCACCCCAAAGACACAGAGGAGAAATTCAGATTCACCCCAAAAACACACAGGAGAAATTCAGATTCACCCCAAAAAACACACAGGAGAAATTGAGATTCACCCCAAAAAACACACAGGAGAAATTCAGATTCACCCCAAAAACACAGAGGAGAAATTCAGATTCCCCCCCAAAAACACAGAGGAGAAATTCAGATTCACCCTGAAACACAGATGAGAAATTCAGATTCACCCCGAAAAACACACAGAAGAAATTCAGATTCACCCCAAAAAACACACAGGAGAAATTGAGATTCACCCCAAAAAACACAGAGCAGAAATTCAGATTCACCCCAAAACACACACAGGAGAAATTGGGATTCACTCCGAAAAACACACAGGAGAAATTGAGATTCACCCCAAAAACACACAGGAGAAATTGAGATTCACCCTGAAAAACACTCGGGAGAAATTCAGATTCCCCCCCAGCGGAGGCTCCTCCCTGCCAGGGGGCCCTGAAGGATTTGAGTGCTTTGAGCAGACTGTGCCCATCTCCCTCCTCCCTGATCTCCCCTGACAAATACAATTACAGCTTCACCCCAAGTGCTGCGGGTGGATTGTGGAGAGGAGAAAAATGGTGTGTGCCTCTGCCTGCAGCAGCAAGGAGCTGACTCCTGCTTTTCTCTGATGGCTCCATCCATCTCCAGCACTTCCAGGGTGGCTCTGCTAAAAGAGAGATGATTCCTGCCCCAAGTGCATCTCCAGGAGGATAAAAACTTAACAAAATGTTGGATTTTGGGGCTTGAAAAAAACAATGTTTTTTCATGCGTGGTAAAGGTGGGGTTTTCTGCTCTCCTGTCACCAGGTAATTATCTAATTATCCCTAGACCTGATCCTGAGGTGGCCTGGGGGACAAACAGCTGTCCCCAAGTGCCTCCTGAGAGTCCTGGGATGATCTGGAATCAGAGGTTGTGTAAATAAGCCCCTCACCCCCTCGCTGATAATTTAATTTTCTTGGTGGGACAGAGCTCAATGAGCAGAGAGGGGCTGGGAGGGGACTCAGGGAAGGGGAATCCTCATCATTCCCACCCCCCAGGCTGGATTGTCACCCTCATGTTTCCCTCTTTATTCCCCTTCCACACTCCAGGCCACTTCAACATTTCCAGCAGGATTTGCCAGGCTGGGAATTTCTCGGTGTTCCTTGGCTCAAAAAATTGCTTCATGAATTTTGCTGTGACCTCAGGAGCTGCTGAGAGGGGTTAATTGATGGAGTTAATTGATGGAGTTAGTTAACTGATGGAGTTAATTGATGGAGTGGGTTGGGTTGGAAGGGACCTCAAGGCTCACCTCATTCCAACCATGGCAGGGACAGCTCCCACCATCCCAGGCTGCTCCAAGCCCCATCCAGCCTGGCCTTGGACACTTCCAGGGATCCAGGGGCAGTTCCAGCTGCTCTGGGCATCAAAGATCATCTGCTTCCATATTCTGGGATTTATCTGTTTCCATATTCTGTGATTTCCACACTGAACTGTGCAGTTCCCTCCTGTTCACCTCTGCTTTAATTTGTTTTGCACCAAAAAAAAAAAATTTTAAAAATTGGGGTTTTTATCCCCTCACTTTGCTTTTTTTTTTTCTCTTTTCAGGCTGGGTGTGAGGGTGTGTTTAATTGTAGGCTGATTATTTCTGGTGTTTAATCCAAAGTTCCTCTCCCAAAGCAGGGCTGTGGCTGTACAAAAGTCACATTGCCTTAAATTATCGTCGCTCCAAATGGAATCTGATGGTCAGCAGCTCCTTGGGAATGCACGGATCCCTCCTGAGCTGGATCTGGGAAGGGTGTGGAGCAGCTGAAGGAGCTGGGAAAGGGGCTCAGGAAATGGAGAAAATGATCCCATGATTCAACAGAGAGATAGAGAACTCCATGAGGGAAAGAATAACGTTGCCATGTAAAGAAGCAAATGTAGAATACCAGTGAATAGGGTTGGGCTGGAAATTCAATCCCAAACTTTACCTTCCCTGCTAGAGAAGCCTTTCAAAGGAGCCAGCAAGGGTAGAAATCTTTGACATGGCACAGGAATCTCTGCTTGAGGCCGTGGGACACAGGGATGGTGGGGATGGCGCCTGGAGATCCAGGAGATCTCCTCACAATCCCGGTATTTAATCCAGAAGTGTCTCAGGGCAGCCTGATTTCAAACTGTGCCATCACCCCAGGCAGGATCAGCCCCAAAGTGCTGCTTGGACTAACTGGGATGGTTGGGAGGCACTGCCTCAGAGTGGGGTGGGATGTGGGACTGCAGAGGGTTCTCTGGTGGCTGCAGGGAGGAGGGTCAGGGCTAAAAATACAGCGGGGGGAGTGATGGAGCTGGAGCTGCTCTGGTGGCTGGGATGAAACCCCAGGAGGTGATCAAGGAGGTCTCAGTGGGAAGGAAAGGATCCATGAGCAGCTCATGGGTGTTTCCTGTGGTTTAATTCCTTTTTACAGCCCCAAGAGATGAAGTTTGGAGTTAGACCTGCATTCCTGGCTGGGATAAAATCCCAGGAGATTTTCCAAGATGGTCTCAGTGGGAAACCATCCATGAGCAGCTCGTGGGTGTTTCCTGTGGTTTAATTCCATTTTACAGCCCCAAGAGATGAAGTTTGGAGTTAAACCTGCACTCGTGGCTGGGATAAAATCCCAGGAGGTTTTCAAGGAGGTTTCAGTGGGAAACCATCCATGAGCAGCTCATGGGTGTTTCCTGTGGTTTAATTCCATTTTACAGCCCTGAGGGATGAAGTTTGGAGTTAGACCTGCACTCCAGACTGGGATAAAATCCCAGGAGGTTTTTCAAGATGGTCTCAGTGGGAAGGAGATGATCCATGAGCAGCTCATGGGTGTTTCCTGTGGTTTAATTCCATTTTACAGCCCCAAGAGATGAAGTCTGGAGTTAGACCTGCATTCCTGGCTGGGATAAAATCCCAGGAGATTTTCCAAGATGGTCTCAGTGGGAAACCATCCATGAGCAGCTCATGGGTGTTTCCTGTGGTTTAATTCCATTTTACAGCCCCAAGAGATGAAGTCTGGAGTTAGACCTGCACTCCGGACTGGGATAAAATCCCAGGAGATTTTTCAAGATGATCTCAGTGTGAAGGAGATGATCCATGAGCAGCTCATGGGTGTTTCCTGTGGTTTAATTCCATTTTACAGCCCTGAGGGATGAAGTTTGGTTGCTAGACCTGCATTCCTGGCTGGGATAAAATCCCAGGAGGTTTTCAAGGAGGTCTCAGTGGGAAGGAGATGATCCATGAGCACCTCATGGGTGTTTAATTCCTTTTTACTGCCCAAGAGCTGTGGTTAAGGAACAAAACCAAAGCATGGCTCCTCTGAAGAGGTGGGGACTCACCTGAGGGACATTGTGGTGACCAAAAAGGACCCTCCCACCTGTGGCTCCCAAGCAGCTCCTCACTCCCAGCAGAGATAAATTCTCCTGGACTCTGCAGTCACAGGAATTCTCAGCCCAGAGCAATCCCTTCCCAGGAAAATGTCTCCTGGTGGTGGATGAAACCCCTCAGATCCACCTGGGAGTTCAATCCATGGCAGGAACACTTTGCTCCTTGATCCACTCCTGAATTAGAGGTGGAGGGATCACCCAGAGCTGGGATGGGAGCACACAGGAGGCTCTGGATGGGATGGAGAGCATCTTGTTGGGAAGGATGACAGTGTGACAAGAAGGTCTCACAGATGTGTGTGCTTGGCAGAAAGATTTTGGAATGTGGAGTCTGATGTAGGAATAGAGATGGAAGCAAGTTTTGATACAGAAGAAAAGAATTGCTGAGCCAGCCTGACTGGATAACCAAGGAGCAAAGGGTGAGTTAGTTAGAAGGGGTTTTATGGCTCAGAGCAAAGGATAAACCCACCCCAAACCAGGAGATGTTTTTACCAAGCAGGAAGAGAGCACAGGCAAACAAGTCAGCAAATGTGGCAAGCAGAAAAAAGGGCTCAGAATTTCCCACTGCAGGAAAAAACTGAAAAACAACTTCTGGCTTAAACTGTGATGTACTGACTGTGAGTGACTGGAGAGCAGTGCCATGAATATGGGAATTACAGGAGTTATGATTGGCTATAAGGGATAGATTGGTTCTTCTGTGTGAAGATGCTCAGCAAAGAAAAGTATAAAATTCAATGTAACCAAACCCAAAGGGTCTCCAGGCCTGCCTGCAGCTGGAGCTGACAGCTGTGGGCACAGCTCTGTCACCCATGGCCCTGGGCTGCTGGGACATCTTGGATACAATAAACTGCATTTTGGATACAACAAACTGCATTTTGGATACAACAAACTGCATTTTGGATAGAATAAACTGTATTTTATATACAATAAACTGCATTCTGGAGAGCCCCCTGGAGTCCTGCATCTCTCATTCATGCTCTCACAAGATCTCAAATTTAACCTCTCTTTTTCTCTTGGCAGCCACGTCTCCAGGCCAGGACAGCCATGGCAGCCTGGAGCACCTTCCTGCATCCGAGCAGATCCTGCAGAGCCTGAGCGAGCTGGCCAGGTCCTTCCAGGAGATGGCTGATCGCTGCCTGCTGGTGCTGCACTTGGAAGTCAGGTAAAAACCTGGAATCTGGGGACGGAGGGGCATCTTGGGAGGCTGCAGGTGGAGGCACAAATAAACTTGTCCACGACAGCAGCAAAGGTGAGTCCAGGAATGCCAGATCACCAAATCGTGGGTGATGGAGGCAGGGCGCCAAAAGTGGAATTTCCTAGGGAGGTTTTTATCTTAACTAAGAGAGAATTCAGGAAGAAATTCCCTAATTTGGGTGTGGTGAGGTCCTACCAGAGCAGCTGGGGCTGCCCCTGCATCCCTGGAATGTCCACAGCCGGGCTGGACAGGGCTTGGAGCAGCCTGGGATGGTGGGAGGTGTCCCTGCCATGGCAAGGGGGGCACTGGATGATCTTGCACGTCCCTCCAACCCAACCCACTCTGTGATTCCATGATTATGTTTCAGAAACCAGAAAAAAAATGTGATTTCTGGGGATTTTGTCCGTCCAAAACAACACAATGGTGTTTGCACAGTCTAACAGGTGTCTCCACAGGTTTGGGGGGTTTTTTTGGGGGTTTCAAATAGGAGCTTCACCTTCCACTTCTTCAAACAGTAGCAGGAACTGGGGAACCAGCTGGATTTTTTCCAAGGGCTGGGTAATTTCATGCCTTCACATGCAAAGATCAAAGGCAGCAAATCCCTTTCTTCAGGCTGCCAGCTGCCCACTCCAGGGCTGGGAAGAAGTTTTTCCTTGGAGAACTGTTCAGGCCAGGTGAATTCTCATTGCTTCCCTTTGCTCTGAGGCGTCAGATAGAAGGGGTATCACCAACATGTTCTATGAAAAATCCTTTCCTTGGGATTTTCCCTCCTGAGAAGCTGAGAGGCCTCAGGAACAAACTGTGACCAAAGATTCTCTGCTGCTGTGGGATGCAGCAGGTGGGTCTGGGATTGGTCTCACCTGGTTGTTTCTCATTGATGGCCAATCCCAGCCCAGCTGTCCAGACTGGCTCGGTCACAGACAAACCTTTGTCATTCATTCCTTTTCTATCCTTAGCCAGCCTTCTGATGGAATCCTTTCTTCTCTTCTTTTAGTAGAGTTTTAATATAATATAGATCATAAAATAATAAATCAGCCTTCTGAACATGGAGTCAACTTTCTCATCCCTTCCCTCACCCTGGGACCCCTGTGAACATTGTCACAAATGGTGACCCCGAGGAAAGAGCCACCACAAAGGGGGATGTCAGAGCTTTGATGGATCATCAGTTTGTTCTCTGGTGACACATCCCAAGCCACGTCCTGTCCCTGTGTGCTCTGCTGGATCAGCATGGAGCTCTGGGAAAAAAACCCACATTAATTCTTGTCAGCACTCCTTCATCCTGCCATCCATCACCTGCTGGGCTTGGGAGGATTTGAGGAAAAGGTGGTGGAAGTGTGGAAATGGAGCAGTTTTCCAGCTGGGCTGAAGGAGCCCAGGCTCGTGGGATGGGTGTCTGGCCTCTGTGGGTTTTTGTCACACTTGGGTTAAGCAAAAATCCCTAAAATGGAATTCAGGGATAAATCCTGCTGGAATTTAGAGCAGAGCATTGCCCAGCTCCTCCGGTGCTTCCAACTGGAGCCAAGTTTGGAGCTGTGAATTCACCAAACCACGTCACTGTGTCCAAAGGGTGGAAGGGGTTGAGGAGAGGTGGTGGCATCAGGGAAACCCCGGGGGGGTGGGAGCTCTGTCACCGACATGTTCTATGAAAAATCCTTTCCTTGGGATTTTCCCTCCTGAGAAGCTGGGAGGCCTCAGGAACAAACTGTGACCAAAGATTCTCTGCTGCTGTGGGATGCAGCAGGTGGGTCTGGGATTGGTCTCACCTGGTTGTTTCTCATTGATGGCCAATCCCAGCCCAGCTGTCCAGACTGGCTCGGTCACAGACAAACCTTTGTCATTCATTCCTTTTCTATCCTTAGCCAGCCTTCTGATGGAATCCTTTCTTCTCTTCTTTTAGTAGAGTTTTAATATAATATAGATCATAAAATAAAAAATCAGCCTTCTGAACATGGAGTCAGGATTCCCATCTCTTCCCTCATCCTGGGACCCCTGTGAACACCGTCACAGGAGCTCCCCTGGATCCCTCACTCTGCATTTCCAACCACCTGCAGTAACTCTGGTGCCTGTTCCTGGCAGGATTCTCTGATCCTACACCCATTCCCTGGATCTGTGCCATGTCCAAGGTGCACAGCACAGTGGGAATCCATCCACAGAACCCCTGTGGGTTGAGAGACACTCAGAGCACATCTGGGAATTTATCCCACCTCTGGCTGCTGCAGGTGCAACCTGAGGAGACACCAGAACAGCCAGGGATTTGGGAATTGTCTCCTTGAATTCCCCAGGAATTTTGGGAATTCCACACAATTATCCCCTGACTTTCCCCTGCCTCAGAGCCCACGTTCACTCCAGATGCAGGTTGGTGTTGTCTTCTCCTCCTCCAGTGCCCCTGAGGTCACTGAGATCCTGCTCCTTGGATTTGGATGTGCTTCCTTAGAGGAGACATTTGGCACAGCCAGATCATTCCCCAGGCCATGGAATCACATCCTACAGTGCTGGCAAGGTTTGGGTTGGAAAGGACCTTAAAGATCTTCCAGGGACACCTTCCCCTCTCCCAGGGTGCTCCAAGCCCTGTCCAGCCTGGGAATGGAAGCAGTTTTTGTTGGAATAGCCATGAAATTTTAGATTAATGTCTGTTAATGTCTGTTGCAGGATTTTCATATTTTAAACAATTTATAAAATTATATATAAGATGCTTTTGCTCTGGGAATTACCCTAAACTGGACTTGCTTGTGATGGCCACCTCAAGGGTGTTTTCCAGGGAATGTGGAAGCCAGGACATCTCTGGCACAGCTTTGGGCCACTCTGGTGGGAACTTCCTGTCCCCCTGTGCTGGCCCCGAGTTATGCCCCGAATTCCAGGGATTCTCCCTCAGGCTTTGATTTGTTCCCCTGGCAGGTGAATTCCAGCATCATGGAAAGGTTGGAAAAAACCTTTAAGACCATGAGGTCCAACCATTCCCAGCTCTGCCAAGGCCACCACTGACCCGTCCCCAAGTGCCACCTCCACATGGCTTTAAATCCTCCAGGGATGGGGACTCCACCCCTGCCCTGGGCAGCCTGTGCAGGGCTGGACAACCCTTTCCATGAAGGAATTTTCCCTAAAATCCCACCTAAACCTCTCCTGGTGGAAGCAGAACCCAGCCCTGTTCCCACTGGGTGACTACAAGAGCAGAAGGAGCTCTGCTGTGGATTTTTCTGGATGCAGCAATTTCCTCTCTGGCTGTGAAAGAAGCAACTTAATTATGGCTTTTTGGGGAGTCCTAAGAGGGGATTAAACTGCATGGAATTCCTCCTTCCATGGAGGGGGGAATGTTGGGATTTAATTGCGTGGAATTTATCTTTCTGTGGAGGGATGATGGCTGGGCACGTTGGGATTTAACTGTGTGGAATTTCTCTTTCCATGGAGGGGGGAAAGTTGGGATTTAACTGCATGGAATTCCTCCTTCCATGGAGGGGGGAATGTTGGGATTTAACTGCGTGGAATTTCTCCTTCCATGGAGGGATGATGGTTGTTGATGTTTGAATTTAATTGTATGGAATTTCTCTTTTCATGGAGGGATGATGGTTGGGCATGATGGGATTCAACTGCAAGGAATTTCTCCTTCCATGGAGAGGGGCAAGTTGGGATACAAGTGCATGGAATTCCTCCTTCCATGGAGGGGGGCAAGTTGGGATTTAATTGCATGGAATTCCTCCTTCCATGGAAGGATGATGTTTGTTCATGTTGGAATTTAACTGCATGGAATTTCTCCTTCCATGGAGGGATGATGGTTGTTGATGTTTGAATTTAGTTGTATGGAATTTCTCTTTTCATGGAGGGATGATGGTTTGGCTTGTTGGGATTCAACTGCAAGGAATTTCTCCTTCCATGGAGAGGGGCAAGCTGGGATACAAGCGCATGGAATTTCTCCTTCCATGGAGACGGTTGGGCACATTGGGATTTAAGTGCATGGAATTTCTCCTTCCATGGAGGGATGGTGGTTGGGCACGTTGGAATTTAACTGCATGGAATTTCTCCTTCCATGGAGGGGGACAAGTTGGAATTCCACTGTGTGGAATTTCTCTTTCCATGGAGGGATAATGGTTGGGCACGTTGGTGAACAGGAAGGAGTTGCAGTAGAGTGAAATGTTTGGGAATAGGCACAATCTTGGAATTTTGAAGATCATTCCATGACCCCTGGCTCGCTGGTCCTGCCGGCGATCCCTTTTATGAGGTTTTCATGGAAGGAGTTCTTGTTGGAGGACTGGTATTGGATGGGAGGTTGGGGAATCTTGGGAAAATTCAGTGGGATGATGGAGGTCAGATCTGTCACCAAGAGTCTGTTGGATCCATCCCTGAAGATGGAACAACGACAAGAGGAGGATGCCTGTCACTGTAGGACACGAAAGAACACAGGCACACAGCGCTGCTCTCAAGGTGAAGAGAAAAGGGACATTTATTTTCTGACTCCAACATTCATAGATTTATAGATAACATTTACAGATTTCCAAAAGTGGCAGTGGATTGGAGGGCGGCAGTGCCACCTCCCCAATGACACTGGGCAAACCAACAGCCCATCAAATTTCTCCTCCTCCATAAAAGAATGCAAAACAATGAGTTATTTACAAAAGGTGTGTGAGAAAGCTCGTTACAAGAATGTCAACATCAGAAGGCTCAGAAAATCTTAAAAATCAGGGTGACAGATGCCTTTAACACAGACATCACCACCCATCTCCTGAAGTTACTTTTTACCAGCTTGAGGGAAGGGAAAAACTTTGGAAAAGCCACTTTGCATCCCAGGAATACTTTAAAAGGGGGGTTGGCTGCATTGTGATGTTCCTCCCTCGTGCCCCACAGGGTTCACTGTTTCCACTACCTGATCCCCCTGGCCAAGCAAGGGAACTACGCCATCGTGGCCAACGTGGAGAGCATGGACTACGACCCGCTGGTGGTGCGGCTCAACAAGGACATCAGCGCCATCGAGGAGGCCATGGGGGCCAGCCTGCAGCAGCACAAGTTCCAGTACATCTTTGAAGGTCAGGCTCTTCCCAGTCCTTCCTCCATAAAGGGGTTTCCATTCTCATCCCAAAGCTCCAGGATTCCTGTAGGGGATGAAGCAGAGTGAGGTGCTGCTGTCACCTACAGAGCATTGAGTGAGAGCCGTGTGGGAGAGCTGGGGGTGCTCACCTGGGGAGGAGAAGGCTCCAGGGAGAGCTTCCAGCACATTCCAGGGCCTGAAGGGGCTCCAGGAGAGCTGCAGAAGGACTGGGGACAAGGCCTGCAGGGACAGGAGCCAGGGAATGGCTCCCACTGCCAGAGGGCAGGCATGGATGGGATCTGGGCAATGAGGAATTCCTGGCTGGGCTGGAACTGCCAGAGCAGCTGGGGCTGCCCCTGCATCCCTGGAGTGTCCCAGGCCAGGCTGGACATTGGGGCTGGAGCAGCCTGGGACACTGGGATTGGAATGGGATGGGATTGAAGGTCCCTTCCCACCCAAACCATTCTGGGATACTGGGATTTGGGACACTCAGAATCCATCCTGAGGGATTTTTATGGAAGTTGGGGATGGAGAAGGGAAGGGAGACCCTTCCTGGAGTCCTGAGATTCCCAGTGAAGCCCCCAGATCCCAAAATTCCTTCCTAGAGCAGAGTCGGGGTGGGGATGGATCCAATCCCAGGCTGGGAGAGCTGGGAATGGAGGGAATTCCCTGGGAGAGGGAGATTGGGGTGGGATTTTGGGAAGGGATTTCCAGAGCAGCTGGGGCTGCCCCTGCATCCCTGGAGTGTCCCAGGCCAGGCTGGACACTGGGGCTGGAACAGCCTGGGACACTGGGAGGTGTCCCTGCCATGGCAGGGGTGGCACTGGAGGGGCTCTGAGGTCCTTTCCCACCCAAACCATTCCAGGATTCTGTGATTCCCCATTTGTTCAAGAAGAGGGAAGTGGCTCCACACAGAGCCACGGGGACCATTCCCATCCTGTTGATGTTTAAATTCATACTCATGGTTCTCCTTAAACCCAGGCACCTCTTAATCCCAGGTCTGGGATTTACAGATGCCCCACCCTTTCTCCCTGTACATTAATTAAATCCTTAATTTAGAACTTTAATTTGCCTCTGGGCTTGCTCAGACCTGTGCAGTGTAAATCAGGCTGGGTTTTTGCTCTTTGTGATGTGGCAGGAGTGGCTGCATCATTTTGGGGGTGGCTGTGTCCCCCAGCCCCCAGCTGTGCCCTGCTGACATCCTTCAGACACAGGAAGCTGAACAGAGAGGGGTTGTGCATCAGGGGCTTTGGAATGCAGCTCATTCCTGCTCCTGGAGACTGAACTTACCAGGAAAAACAGGGAAACACCACCCTGGAGAACGGATTAAAAACAGATTAATCCCCTGTGGTCCTGCAGGAGCTGCAGTGACCCATTGCTCTGCCCAGGCAGGGCGAGGGACTGGAAGGCACATTGTGCAAAGCCTGGCTAAAAATCACTGGTTGTGATCACACAGCTCTGAGTTTTGGGGCAGTTTTGTGGTTTTACTGAAGAGGTTGAAAGTCCTGAACTGCACCCCTAAGATTACTGAGGGTTTCCAGTTAAAACCCAATTATCCCTCAATCCAGCTCACAGGCACCATTTACAATGCACATTTTGGGGGGTTTTACCATGAATCACTGGCACGAAATCTCTTCCCCTCGTTAGGAAAATTAATCCACAAACACCGGAAGTTTAGGTCCAAAAAGGAGACAGAGGAGTCCTTTTACTTTATTCCAGTAAAGGGAGAGGCCATGGGGCATTCCCCTGGGATCTCTCACATTTTTGGAGAACACAGCCTCCTTTTATCCCAATTTCCAGCCACATTTCCCTGCTCTCTTTCCCCATTTCTCAGACACTTGAGAGGTTCAGACTTCCAGGAATGCTTGATACCAAAGATTTCCCTCTAATGTATAACCCTCCCTTTTCATTTTTAATTCTTACAGAACTTAGGGGTTTTTCCCCATTGGCTGAGGTACTTGAGAGATTCAGACTTCCCAATACACCTGATACCAAAGATTTCCCTCTAATGTATAACCCTCACTTTTAATTTTTAATTCTTATGGAATTTAGCGGTTTTTCCCCGTTTCTGAAGCACTTGAGAGGTTCAGACTCCCCAAAACACCTGATACCAAAGATTCCCCTCTAATGTATAACCCTCCCTTTTCATTTTTAATTCTTACAGAATTTAGGGGTTTTTCCCCACTTCTGAGGTACTTGAGATGTTCAGACTTCCCAATACACCTGATACCAAAGATTTCCCAAAAATTCCCTCTAATGTATAACCCTCCCTTTTCATTTTTAATTCTTATGGAATTTAGGCAGTTTTCTTCCCCATTGTTTCTTTCATCTCTCAATGTCTAATATTATCAGCAAACCCAAAGTTAATTAATAAAAGCAAATATCTTTTTCCATTCACCAATCAGTGGAATCCTTCCCATTGTTCTTTTTCTCTCCCAGAGCTGGTTTTATCCACCAGTAGACCTGGAGTTTATTTGGAAAGACAAATCTGCCATTCAAAATCTGCCATTCCAGTTCTGCCATTCCAAATCTGCCATTCCAAATCTGCCATTCCAAATCTGACATTCCAAATCTGCCGTTCCAAATCTGCCATTCCAAATCTACAATTCCAAATCTACAATTCCAAATCTGCAATTCCAAATCTGCAATTCCAAATCTGCAATTCCAAATCGGCCATTCCAAATCTGCAATTCCAAATCTGCCTTTCCAAATCTGCAATTCCAAATCTGCCATTCCAAATCTGCCATTCCAAATCTGCAATTCCAAATCTGCCATTCCATATCTGCCGTTTCAAATCTGCAATTCCAAATCTGCAATTCCAAATCTGCCGTTCCAAATCTGCCGTTCCAAATCTGCTATTCCAAATCTGCCGTTCCAAATCTGCCATTCCAAATCTGCCATTCCAAATCTGCCATTCCACATCTGCGATTCCAAATCTGCCATTCCACATCTGCAATTCCAAATCTGCCATTCCAAATCTGCCGTTCCAAATCTGACGTTCCAAATCTGACGTTCCAAATCAGCCATTCCAAATCTGCAATTCCAAATCTGCAATTCCAAATCTGCCGTTCCAAATCTGCCATTCCAAATCTGCAGTTCCAAATCTGACGTTCCAAATCTGACGTTCCAAATCAGCCATTCCAAATCTGCAATTCCAAATCTGCAATTCCAAATCTGCCGTTCCAAATCTGCCATTCCAAATCTGCCATTCCAAATCTGCCGTTCCAAATCTGACGTTCCAAATCTGCAATTCCAAATCTGCCCTTCCAAATCTGCCATTCCAAATCTGCAATACCAAATCTGCCATTCCACATCTGCAATTCCAAATCTGCCATTCCACATCTGCCATTCCAAATTTGCCATTCCAAATCCGCCGTTCCAAATCTGCAGTTCCAAATCTGCAATTCCAAATCTGCAGTTCCAAATCTGCAATTCCAAATCTGCCATTCCAAATCTGCAATTCCAAATCTGCCGTTCCAAATGTGCCATTCCAAATCTGCCGTTCCAAATCTGCCATTCCAAATCTGCCATTCCACATCTGCAATTCCAAATCTGCCATTCCACATCTGCAATTCCAAATCTGCCATTCCACATCTGCCATTCCAAATCTGCCATTCCAAATCCGCCGTTCCAAATCTGCAGTTCCAAATCTGCCCTTCCAAATCTGCCATTCCAAATCTGCAGTTCCAGATCTGCCATTCCAAATCTGCCATTCCAAATCCGCCGTTCCAAATCTGCAATTCCAAATCTGCAATTCCAAATCTGCCATTCCTCTGCCTCCCTTGCAGGCTTGGGCCACCTCATCTCCTGCATCCTCATCAACGGCGCGCACTACTTCAAGCGCATCAGCGAGTCGGGCATCAAGAAGATGTGCAGGAACATCTTCATCCTGCAGCAGAACCTGACCAACATCACCATGTCCCGCGAGGCCGACCTGGACTTCGCCAGGTGAGCGCGCACCTGGCCTCTGCCGCTCCCCCGGGAGCTCGGGGGCTCCTCCCCCTCGGGGTCTCTGAGCTCAGGGTGACCCCCGGATGTGTCAGAGAGTCGCTGCGCCCAGCCCGGCAATGAGGAATGAGAAATTCCAAATAAGAATTCCAGATAAGAATTCCAAATAATTCCGAATAATTCCAAATAATTAATTCAGAATAATTCCAGTGGCACTGAGGAAAATTCCTTTTTCTCCAATCAGATCCATCCCTAAAACCCCCCAGCAGCCAAAGAATCCCAAAGAACCCCAAATAAATCCAAATATTCCAAATATTCCCAAAGAATTCCAAATAATTGCAAGTGTTTCCAAAAGATCCCACATAATTTCAAAGAGTCCCAAAGAATCCCAAAGAATTCCTTTTATTTCCAGTGGCACCGAGGAAAATTCCTTTTTCTCCAATCAGATCTATCCCCAAAACTCCCCATCAGCCAAAGAACCCCAAAGAACCCCAGATAATTCCAAATATTCCCAAAGAATCATAGTGGCACATAGGAAAATTCCTTTTTCTCAGAACCATCCCTAAAACCCCAGAGGAGCCAAAAAATTCCAAATATTTCCAAATAATTGCAAGTATTTCCAAAAGATCACACATCATTTCAAAGAGTCCCAAAGAATCCCAAAGAATTCCTTTTATTTCCAGTGACACCGAGGAAAATTCCTTTTTCTCCAATCAGATCCATCCCCAAAACCCCCCAGGAGCCAAAGAATCCCAAAGAACCCCAAATAACTCCAAATAATTCCAAATATTCCCAAAGAATCCCAGTGGCACCAAGGAAGATTCTTTTTCCAATCAGATCCATCCCTAAAACCCCACAGGGCCCAAAAATTCCAAATATTTTCAAATAATTCTGAATAATTCCACTGGCACCAAGGAAAATTCCTTTTTTTCCAATCAGATCCATCCCTAAAGCCCCACAGGAGCCAAATAAATAATGCCAAATAATTCCAAATATTTCCAAATACTCCTAAAGAATCCCAAATAATCCCACTGTCAGGAGTCAGGATCCTTCTGCTCTCGTTTCAAGGTTGTTTATTTGCTGTTATCTATAACATTCTTTCCCTGAGCTGCTGAGGTCTGTCCAGCAGGACGGACAGAGGGACACTGACCACCTTGGGGTGGTGTTATCTTTTTATACTAAAAACTGCCTGTGCTTTATTCACAATAATGTTCCAAACCCCATCACCTATGCTAGATGTCGGAACCCAGGACATCCCTCTGGCTGTCCTGGATGGCTCCAGCCCCTGCCAGGGGGCTCAGAGACCCTGGCACAGAGCCCAAGACCCCTGCGCCTTGGATTCTGACCCATGGAAAAAATTACCAACCTTGTATGAGGATCTGCAAGCCATGAAAGTTTGAGTAGAATGATAGTTAGTTTGTCACGGGGTGAAAATGTAGAATTTTGGGGATTTAGAATGGGGCTTCAGGGGGCAAGATGGAGGAATCTGGGTGTGTCCAGCCTTGCTCCTTCTTCTTGGCCTCCACCTTCTGGGTGATGGTGGCACTTTTGGATTGGTTTAAGGTAGATAAACTGTCGAGCTCTCAGACTCTCTGCTGCTCAGAGTGACTCTGAGATATGTGCAAGTCTCCTTTTTCCCAGCCTAGCAGTCGAAGAAGGAGTCAGAGCTCTTCTGTTCTCGGTCTCAAGGTTGTTTATTGTATCTATGACATTCTTTCTCTGGCCTGCAGAGGTCTGTCCAGCAGGTCAGACAGAGGCACTCTGACCACCCTTGGGGTGGTGTTGTCTTTTATACTCAAAACTACGTGTTCTTCACCCTGTGATAAACTCTACCACTGTCTATTTCACACACCCGTAGATTCCAATTCGTCCCAAAGTCTTGGAAGGTTCCTCCATGGATGAACGTCCAGAGCAGAGTTCTCCTGGGGGTCAGGACTTCTCAGGACAGGCAGAGAAACATTCCCTGCTGGGTTCCAGCAACGCAAAAGTCTCAGGTGGCCAGATGAGTGGCAAGTCCAACAGCTGGAGGTGTTGGTGGCAATTTTGGCTTTCCTTTGGTTGGACAACGTGGAATCAGAGCATCAGGGGGTTGTTGAGGTCAGGGAGGATCTCCAAGGCCATCAAGCCCAGATGTGGATCAGTTGAGGCTGGTGTGAGGTCCCACCAAGTGTCTGTGCTTGGGGCTTCTCCAAGACCAAAACCCAGGCAGGGAAAAGCTTCCAAAGGTGGGGAGTAGCACTTAAACAGGATGAAACTGGGGCTTGGATTTATTCCCAGGTGAGAAATGTTCTGGTTTGTTGAAGGCTCAGGGTCACCAGATCCAGGTTGGCTTGAAGGGACACCCTTGAGTTCTGTTACCTTGGAATAGCAGGAACAGCAAAATAAACCCCAAATAAACCCCAAATAAGCCCAAAAGTGGTTGTGGCAGACCCCCTGCAAACCTCTCCCACATTGTGGGGTCTCTTCCCCCGAGGAGGACTGAGGGATGAGCAGGTGAGGGTGAGCCCTGAGCATGGCTTTGGCAGCTGGACTCAGGGCTGGCTCAGATCCTGCCAGGTCAGAGGGGACAGCTGAGCCAAGAACAGCCAAAGGAAAGGTCTGGAACTTGGACATGGAGGAATGGGGTCCGGTGAGAGAGGCTTGTGTGGAACTGGGATCTGACCCACAAATGGGGTCCAGTGAGAGAGGCTTGTGTGGAACTGGGATCTGACCCACAAATGGGGTCCAGTGAGAGAGGCTTGTGTGGAACTGGGATCTGACCCACAAATGGGGTCCAGTGAGAGAGGCTTGTGTGGAACTGGGATCTGACCCACCACGAACAGATCTGACCCACAAATGGGTTCAGTGACAGAGGCTTGTGTGGAACTTGGATCTGACCCACCACGAACAGATCTGACCCACAAATGGGGTCTGGTGAGAGAGGCTTGTGTGGAACTTGGATCTGACCCACCACGAAGGGATCTGACCCACAAATGGGGTCTGGTGAGAGAGGTTTGTGTGGAACTGGGATCTGACCCACGAATGGGGTCCGGTGACAGAGGCTTGTGTGGAATTTGGATCTGACCCACCACGAACAGATCTGACCCACAAATGGGTTCAGTGACAGAGGTTTGTGTGGAACTTGGGTCTGACCCACCACGATCTCTTGGTGCCATCTCTGCTGCTGGAGGCTGAGTGAGGAGGGAGGCTGGAGCTCCCCGGGTGAGTGCCTCGTTTGTTTGGGGTCTCTTCTGGGGGTGGCTCCTCACTGAATTCATTGCTTCAGATCACCACTGGCATCAGGAAGCTGAGGATGCTGAGGCCTGCAGGAGGGGGAGGGAGGAAGATCCATCAGAAACTCTACAAGGAATAAACTTCCCAGATTCCATCTTTTCTTAAAGGACCATCCAGTGGAGAAGGAATTTTCCTGATATCCAGCCCTAAATTCCTCTGGCACGACTGGAGGCCGTTTCCTTGTGTCCTGTCCCTTGTTCCTTGGGGGCAGAGCCTGACCCCACCCTCCCACAGCAGCTTTGAGCAGAACCCTTCCCACCACATCAACTCAGCCACGTTTCTTTTATTGCTTTCACAGCTTCATCACTTCCCTTTTGTGGCACAATTCCATGCTCTGTTTGATTTTTAGTTCTTCAGATGACTCCTGAATGTTTAAATGTTTATTACCCAGATCCTCCTTTGACACAAACAAGGCTCTGGTGCATCCCAGGCCTGCCCTGCTCACCTGAATTCACAATCGGGGACTCCAGGGTAGCCAGGTCTACTCAAACTGTTAAATAAACATAGCAGCTCCCCTCCAGAAGGCATAAAACAACATCAGGCTGGATAAAAGTGATTTGTACCTCTGTGATACAGCTCAGGCAGGAATCTGTAAATGCTCTGAGCTGTGGATAACTCTCAGCTTGCCCTTTTCCAAGATAAAGTGGTTTTTTTTTTTTTCATGTCCAGGAGCAGTGGCAGAGCTGCTGGAGAAATCCTCCCTTCCCCCTGCACCTCCTGGGATAAATTCCCTGCCTCACTGCTCCAGGGAGCTGGAGGGTCAAGGGGAGAACAGGAGACCCCCAGCCCTGCCTGGATATTTCTGTGTCCATCACACAGCAGCAATTAGCCACAATTAACAATCAGTGCATCACTCTCCACACTCCCCTCTCCATGCTTTAAATCTGAATTCTGGAGCAGGTCCCTTTCCTCAAAGTGAGTCTGTTTGAAATCAGCTAGGAGGAAAGGCCAGGTGAGAAAGGACCAGAAATTTTGGGTTTTTTTTTTCCTGGGATAAATTCCCTGCCTCACTGCTCCAGGGAGCTGGAGGGTCAAGGGGGGACAGGAGACCCCCAGCCCTGCCTGGATATTTCTGTGTCCATCACACTGAGGGTTCAGCAGCAATTTACCACAATTAACAATCAGTGCATCACTCTCCATGCTTTAAATCTGAATTTTGGAGCAGGTCCCTTTCCTCAAAGTGAGCCTGTTTGAAATCAGTTTGTAGGAAAAACCAGGCCAGGTGAGAAAGGACCAAAAGTTTGGGTTTTTCCTGGGATAAATTCCCTCCCTGCCTCACAGCTCCAGGGAGCTGGAGGGTCAAGGGGGGGACAGAAGACCCCCAGCCCTGCCTGGATATTTCTGTGTCCATCACACAGCAGCAATTAGCCACAATTAACAATCAGTGCATCACTCTCCACACTCCTCTCTCCATGCTTTAAATCTGAATTCTGGAGCAGGTCCCTTTCCTCAGAGCGAGTCTGTTTGAAATCAGCTAGGAGGAAAGGCCAGGTGAGAAAGGACCAGAAATTTTGTTTTTTTTTTTCCTGGGATAAATTCCCTGCCTCACAGCTCCAGGGAGCTGGAGGGTCATGGTGGGACAGGAGACCCCCAGCCCTGCCTGGATATTTCTGTGTCCATCACACAGCAGCAATTAGCCACAATTAACAATCAGTGCATCACTCTCCATACTTTAAATCTGAATTCTGGAGCAGGTCCCTTTCCTCAAAGTGAGCCTGTTTGAAATCAGTTTGTAGGAAAGACCAGAGGAGGTGAGAAAGGACCAAAAGTTCTTTAAGGTTTTCCTGAGCATCGTGCTTTTGATTTTTTGCTTTTATTTTTCCCTTCTGATGTGGTCTTCAAGGCTCTTTAGAGGCCTCAGAGAACACTGGGCATCCCTTGCTCCTCTGCTCAGTGACTTCCGGCAGTGGAAATCCCAGCCAGGGAAGCTGGAAGGGGAAACCCTTTTTCCTCTGAAGCCAAACTCAGGTGGAGGACTCAGAGCAAGCCCAGGTAACACCTGTTGGTCCTGGGGAGGCTCTTGCTGTTGAAACTCCATTTTTCCAAAGCTCTGTAACCTGCAGGTGACAACAGCAGCATTGGCTGCTCTGGGAGCAGTCCCACGGCGAGGGGAAAATGTGTTTTAAATGAGTTTTGCTTCCAGATTCTCAGTTCAAGGCAGGGGAAGTCTCAGCAGAGCATCACAGAGCACATTTCCAGCAGAAAAAAAACAAAATTAAATTGCCAAGTGGTGTGAGGAGTTTTTTCCACCAGGAGGAAGGGTGAAACGGGCTGGTTCTGACTGCTGAGGTGTCACAAAGGATTTGTGGCATTTGCTAAATTTCCTGCAAATGTTAATAGGTTTTTCACTCCTGTGTGTGTTCAGTATCCAGGGCAGCAGAAATACAGGAGGCTGTTGGGGCTTCCACTGCTTTATTAAAGAAAAAGCAGGATTTTCTCCCTGTGGAATACCCAGGCGTGTGCTGCGAAGTCTGGGACTGAGCCTGACTTCCAAATAGCTCCAAATTACCAAAGTTTCACAGCCAGAATTAGATTTGTAGCATGGAAGGGATAAAAACTTCAAATCTGAATTCCTGCTCAGGTCCTCTCCCTTGTGTCTCCTTCCCTCCTCTCCCTCTATCCCCACCCGAAATTCTCAGGGGTTTTATCAAGATTTCATCAGAGGTGGTCACAAAGGGGGGGGATTCTGCTTCAGGCTCACCCTTCAATAAAAAATCACTGGAAGAAGTGGTTTTCTGAGTCAGGCAGGTGTCCGACCTGAGTGCTGTGGAGAGTGAGCTGAGGTGGCTGCAGAGGGATGAAATGGGGACATCTTCTCTAAGGAGTGTCACTGTCACCTGGGAAGTGAGCAGTGCTGGCACTGTCCCTGGCTCTCAGGATCCTCCCCTGCAGAGGGGTCCAGAGGTGTCCCCACACCTGGAGTGAGTTGGAGCTTTCCCTGTGCTGCCATTCCAGGTGTTCCCAGGGCCACCCCTCCTGCAGGGACCAGGAATCTTTGCCTGCTGTGGGTGACAATATCAGGAATATTGGCTGGGACATTCCCAGGATATTGGTTGGGACATTCCCAGGAGTATTGGCTGGGATATTCCCAGGAATATTGGCTGGGACATTTCTGGGATATTGGCTGGGACACCTCCAGGAATATTGGCTGGGACATCTCCGGGGATATTGGCTGGGACACCTCCAGGAATATTGGCTGGGACATTCCCAGGAGTATTGGCTGGGACATTCCCAGGAGTATTGGCTGGGACATCTCCAGGGGTATTGGCTGGAACATTCCCAGGAATATTGGCTGGGACATTCCCAGGAATATTGGCTGGGACATCCCCAGGGGCATTGGCTGGGACATTTCTGGGGTATTAGGTGGGACAATGCCAGGGATATTGGCTGGGACATTCCCAGGGATATTGGCTGGGACATCTCCAGGGGTATTGGCTGGGATATTCCCAGGAATATTGGCTGGGACATTTCTGGAGTATTGGCTGAGACATTCCCAGGAATATTGGCTGGGACATCTCCAGGGATATTGGCTGGAACATTCCCAGGAATATTGGCTGGGACATTTCTGGAGTATTGGCTGGGACATTCCCAGGAATATTGGCTGGGACATGTCCCTGTGGCAGACGTGGCACCTCATTGGCACTGCTGGTGGCTCCCTGGGAGATGGGGTGGGGGGGAGCCATCAGAGCTCCACTCCTTCCTGGTTTGGCCATCAAGAAACCCAAATCATGGACTCACAGGATCATGGAAGTTGGAAAAGATTTCCCAGCCCATGGAGTCCCAGCTGTGCCCAACCCCCACCTTGTCCCCAGCCCAGAGCTCTGAGTGCCACCTCCAGGTGTTCCTTGGACACCTCCAGGGCTGGGGACTCCAACCCTCCCTGGGCTGCCTTTTCCAGTGTTTAACAACCCTTATGGAGAAGGAATTTTCCCTAAAATCCACCCTGAGCCCAGCCTGAGGCCGTTCCCTCTGCTCCTGTCCCTGTTCCCTGGAGCACAGCCCAACCCCCCCGGTGTCCCCTCCTGGCAGGGACTTGTGCAGAGCCACAAGGTCCCCCTGAGCCTCCTTTGCTCCAGGCTCAGCCCCTGCCCAGCTCCCTCAGCCCCTCCTGGGTCTCCAGACCCTTCCCAGCTCCCTCAGCCCCTCCTGGTTCTCCAGACCCTTCCCAGCTCCCTCAGCCCGTCCTGGTTCTCCAGACCCTTCCCAGCTCCATTCCCTGGACCCTCTCCAGCCCCTCCTGTTTCTCAAAACCCATCTTTATTCCAAGGCCAGGTTGGACAGGGCTTGGAGCACCCTGGGATACTGGAGGATGTCCCTGCCCGTGGCATGGGGTGGCTCTGGATGATCCCAAAGTCCCTTCTCACCCAAACCATTCCATGCAAGGGGAGGATGGGAAGGTTTAGGGTGGAGGATGCAGCTGCAGCTCGAGCTTTTCTCAAACCCACGTCAAGCCTGCATCACTGCTGGGCTGGTACCGGGGCTGTGCTGCCGGGTTTGGATCCTCAGCCCTCCTGTCCTGCCAGGCTGGGCAGGTTTTTGTTGGAATTTCCCCAGATTTCTGCGGTTCCCCGGCAGCAGGGATCAGCAATGACCTGCTGCCATCTACTGGGAGCCGCCGAGGGAAAGGGAAGCGTTCAAACATCCCCGTGCTCTGCAGGAAGACTTTTCCTTGCCAAATCTTAATTCTCTGCCTGATTTCACTCTTGACAAATACTGTGGTTGTGCCTGGGCGCCCAGGCTGCCTGAGGGTGGAGCTGGTGGAGGGAATGTTCCTCTGGGAGCCACCTCTGAGCTCCTTTTGTGTGTGGAGAGCATCAGGTCCAGCAAATCCTCACCTGGGTGCTTTGTTCAGAGTCAGGTGTCTCTGCAGAGCTCCTGAGGGGCTCCCCTGCTGCCTTTGGGTGAGGGGAGTATCTCAGGTGTTCTCCTTGGGGCTGCCCTCAAGCCAGGACTCAGTTTGGGGTGTTTAGGATCATTCAGTTCGAGCAAACCCCACATGAGCTGAGGGCACAGGGCACTCTGTTCCCCCTCTTCATGGCCGAGTTGTGAAAGGTAAAAACCCCCAAATCTCCACAGTCTGGATCCCAGGAAGGATCCCACAGGGGATGAGGGCCAGGAGAGGCCCTGCAGGAGAAGCTTGTGGAAGGTTGTGCTGTCTCCATCCAGGCTGGGCTCCTGTGTCTGCAGCCTGGCTTCGTTTGGGCTTGCAGCTTTTAATTAACAAAGCTGCTTTGGTTTTCAATTAAGGACTCGGTTACAACAAAATCCGTATTTTCTTTCCCTTTCTTTCCCGCCTTGTTTGCTCCCCCCTGTCGTTTCTGCTGAGCTTTGATCTCAGTGCAGGTTTAATTAGCTGTAATTAGTGGTTTCGCCGCATTAACCGAAAATCAGAGGATTAAAAACCACCCCTCAGCTCCATGGCCTCGTCCTCACCTCCCTCCTCCTGCTGGCCCAGGGGGATTTGGGATCAGAGGGTCCCTGTGTGGCCCTTGCCCAGAGGGGGGCATCCCAAAGCTCCACCTTTTTCTGGGATCATTGAAAATCCCCCATCCGTGGATTCCATTCCCTGTGAAATCTGCCAGGAGTTTTAGGAGGGCACCAGTCTGTGCCTTCCCAGCATTCCTGAGAGCATTTCTTGGGGTGTCTCCCTGCTTTCAGTACATTTGGAATCATGGAATTGTTTAGGTTGGAAAAGCCCTCCAAGATCACTGAGTCCAGCCCTGCCCAGGCCACCAGTGGCCCATGTCCCCAAGTGCCACATCCACATGGATTTTAAATCCCTGCAGGGATGGGGACTCCAACCCTCCCTGGGCAGCCTTTTTGGGAAGGAATTGTCCCAAAATCCCCCCAGCCCCTCCCCTGGCCCAGCCTGAGGCCATTCCCTCTGCTCCTGTCCCTGTTCCCTGGAGCACAGCCCGACCCCCCCGGCTGTCCCCTCCTGGCAGGGACTTGTGCAGAGCCACAAGGTCCCCCCTGAGCCTCCTTTGCTCCAGGCTCTGCCCCTGCCCAGCTCCCTCAGCCCCTCCTGGTTCTCCAGACCCTTCCCAGCTCCCTCAGCCCCTCCTGGTTCTCCAGACCCTTCCCAGCTCCCTCAGCCCCTCCTGGTTCTCCAGACCCTTCCCAGCTCCCTCAGCCCCTCCTGGCTCTCCAGACCCTTCCCAGCTCCCTCAGCCCCTCCTGGTTCTCCATTCCCTTCCCAGCTCCCTCAGCCCCTCCTGGTTCTCCAGACCGTTCCACACATCCTTTGGCCTTTTCAGCCTCTCCAGCTTTCCCAAACTTTCAGCTTTTCCTGTCCTTCAGGAGCTCCTGGAAGCTGGGGCGTGGCCAAGCCCTTTGCTGAATTTTCTCAGCACAGGATGGAGAAGAGATTTTGGAATATTTTGGCGATTTTGGAAGATGTGACTCTTCTCCTCTCCATGGATGTGCCCAGTCCTTCTCCTCAGGGCTGCTCTCCAATATTCCCTCCCCAGAACAACCCTTGAGGCTTTACACCCCAGAGTAACTGGATTAGGGGCTGAACTCTCCCAGCACTCCTCTTCCCTGGCTGGGGGAGGTCACAGAGCACCCACTCTCCGTGGGGATGGCTCCAAGTGCCAGGAGGAACCATCTGGAAACATCAGCAGGCTCCTGGAGGCCCCAGTCCTGCTCAGCCTCGCCTGTGTTGGCTCAGTGTTTTATTTTGATCAGGCTTTCAGCCCTGCCCCGAGGCGCTGTTAATCCTCGCTCTGTAACCTTTAAAGAGCGAGGTTTTCATGTTCTCTGCAGTGATTTTCATTGCCTGGACTGGGATGTCTGAGCTGCTCCGAGGAAAGGGATTAATTCAATTTTCCTAACCTGGAAATGGACTGAAAAACAGAGAGGCTTCATTGACTTTTCCTCGCTGGGTTCGTGGCGTGCTAGAGAAACAATCAATGGGGTGAACTTCTCAGCAGGCAGAACCTGCTGTTCCCATTTCCAGGCTCAGGAAGAGGGGAATAAACATTTTTAAGAAGTCTGTTTTGGCCAGAGCACGTTCCTCCCCAGCCTTAAAACCATCAGGCTATATTCTCCTGGAAATGAGTTCCAAACAAATCCCTCATTTATCCCCGAGGTGACAGTCTTTTGCTGATACATGCTTTCTGGAGACTAATAAGTTTTGAATGTCTTTTGGGGGGGAGGAAAGAAAAAAAAAAAATCAAAGTAATTACTTTGTGTTCCCAAGCTCCTTATTTGTGTAGGTGCCTGTGTGTTTATCTCCCTCTGTCATGCTGCATTGCTAATGGTAATTAAAGGCAGGGGATTTTTCTTGCTGGAAGTTTTTTTTCTTCCTCTTTTCCACCTTTAGTGATTTTGGCCTCGGTGATGATGCTTTGCCCCTGGCCAGTCACTTGTGGAAGTGCTTTAATAGAAGGTCTGAGTCCAGGAATTCTGCTTGCCCAGCTGGAATTGGATCACTTGGTTTATCCAGCCCTGTGCAGTGTGAGGTGGGCGCTGCTTTTTTCAGGCTGAGGTTTGAAAGCACATCCTGCAGGTGTCAGTCCTGGTGGCCACTGTCCTCTCTGTGGTGGCTCTGGGAAATCAGGGAGAACTTGTCAAAATTTGCTTTGTTTGCACAGAATTTGGGTCGGATTGCCACAAGGTTTGGGACCCCGGTTTGTGTTAAAAGTCTCTGTTTCAGCCCGTGTGTCAAAGGATCAGTCAGAGCTCTTCATTTCTCGGTCTCAAGGTTGTTTATTGTATTTTATCTATAAAATTTTCTCCCTGCCCAGCCCAGGTCCGCTCAGCAGGACAGCCAGAGGCACTCTGCCTGCCCTGGGTGGTGTTATTTTTACATACTACAAACTACCTGTACAATATTTACAATTACTTTCCAATACCCATCATCTATATTAGACAGTGGGTTTCTACTCTAAACCAATCTGAAAGTGCCAACATCACCACTGAAGATGGAGGTGGAGAAGAAGAGGAAGAAGAAAGGCTGGACACTCCCAAACCCCTCCATCTTCTCCCCAGAAACCCCTATACCAAAAATCCTAAAACCCACATTTGCACCCTGTGAGTACTTTATTCTTACACCGTTTAAACTGCCGTGGCTTTTATCTCTTCATGTAGAGGTGGCAGTTTGCTCCATGGTTCATAATCGACCCCACTGGTGTTCTGGGCTGTGTGCCAGGGTCTCTGAGCCCCCTGGCAGGGGTCCTGGCAACTCCAGACTCCCAAAGGGATGTCCTGAGTTCCGACAAATTTGGGTTGTGGGTGGTGGCAGCAGATATACAGAGCAAACCCACGTGGTCTGTGGTCGGCAGTGGGGTGGGGTGGGCTCCCCACGGGCTCTGGATCCTTGTGAAACCCACCCAGGCCGGGCTGGCTGGGGCTCAGGGGCTGGGACGAGGTTCCCAGCCTTGCAGGGGACTTCAGTCTCTCCCTGCACTTCATTTCCCACAGGAAACGTGGAAGGTGTTTTGTTGGGAAGAGGTTTTGGCTGGGAGGAGGCCACAGGGCTTTCCCTGCAGCCCCCCCAGGCTGCAGAGTCTTAGACCAGGTCTAAAGTCTGGATCAGGAGGCCAAAGCTGCAGTTCCAGGTGGTGTCCAGGTTCTGATGAGCTTTTCATCCCACAGAAATATGGGGATGAGTATGAAAGCTCACTTTAGGTGCAGGTAAAGCCTCTGTGTGCGTGTGGTGGATCCACCACTGCCGTTAGCAGGGTTTTGTGTGCACAGAGAGCGGCTTCGTTTGCGGGCTTGCTCTCGGACTTCCCCAGGAACATTCCAGCAAATCCTCTCCTCCCTGTGCCATTCCCCTGATTCCTGCACTGCCACAGCCCCAGGCTCTGGAATCCCATTGAGCATCACACCAGGGGCTGGGCTGGAGGCAGCAGCTGCAGGGGGGGAAATGGGATCCAGTGGAACTGGAAAGGGGATTCAGTGGAACTGGAAATGGGATCCAGTGGAGCTGGAAATGGGATCCAGTGGAGCTGGAAATGGGATTCAGTGGAGCTGGAAATGGGATCCTGTGGAGCTGGAAATGGGATCCAGTGGAGCTGGAAATGGGATTCAGTGGAGCTGGAAATGGGATCCTGTGGAGCTGGAAATGGGATCCAGTGGAACTGGAAAGGGGATCCAAGGGAGCTGGAAAGGGGATCCAGTGGAATTGTGCCAGGTTTGGGCACAGGGCTGGTGAGGTGAGAGAAGGGAGAAGGGAGAAGGGAAAGGGGAAAAGAAAAGGGAGAAGGGAGAAGAAGAGGGAAAAGGGAAAAGGGGAAAGGGGAAAAAAGAGGGAGAAGGGAGGAGGGAGGAGGAAATGGAATGGAAAGGAAATGAAAGGAAAGGAAAGGAAAGGGGAAAGGAAAGGGGAAAGGAAAGGGGAAAGGAAAGGGGAAAGGAAAGGGGAAAGGAAAGGGGAAAGGAAAGGGGAAAGGAAAGGGGAAAGGGGAAAGAAAAGGGGAAAGGAAAGGGGAAAGGAAAGGGGAAAGGAAAGGCGGTGTTCCCCAGGAGCTTTCCCAGGAAAGGTGTGATCCCCCGAGCTGCATTTCGGTGTGGTTGCCATAATTACCCTCTGACCTCCACCCTCCAGCAAGATGAGACAGCCCAAAAGGAGAGCTGTGATTTTTGCAGTAAAAAAACCAAAAAAACCAAAAAACCCCAAATAAACTGAGAAATTATTCTCGAAGTGCCAAAGGCGAGAGGCTGCGGGGCAGGAACGAGCGGGGAATGCAGATCAGGCAACGCCGGCTATCCAAGGTGGAGCCTCTGACATTAAAAATTCCAACTCAAATGCGGGAAACGTGGAGTGAAGGAGGTGAATTATTGATGGGGAGCAGGGATTACCATATCTGACAGATGGAGACTGTCTGAGAACATTTTGCAGAGTGGCATCTGCACCGTGCCTGATTGGCGTCCCTGAACTTTCGCGCGTCAGATGTCGAATATCAACACACAAACCCTGATGTAGCAATTAAATCTGTCCTCTGATGAACCTGGGCCTCGCAGCCAGGAGAAATCCACACATTCCGAGGATGTCCAAATGCCTCAGTTCTGATTTTTTAGGGAGCTATTTGAATAACTGCATCCAGAGCTCTGCATTGAACACACGCACGTCTGATGATGTCGACGTTTAGATATGTTCAGGAAATTATGTGCAGCTTATCACGTCTTACTCCAATTTTACTGAAGGCTGTAAAGCTCCCCTTGTCTTTTATCATTTGTGTTCCAGATTTGAGCTCAAATAACACAGAGAAGCTCTGAAATTCAGCTGCCACCTCACGTCACAGAGGTGCATTAACACCTAAAGCTGAAATGGGTCTCTCGAGTAGATCTTCTCCTAGGGAAATCGCAAATCAGACAGAATTCCACCTCATCATGTGTGGGAAAACAAAGAGGAGAAGCAAAGAAGTGCAGATAAGAGCAAGTTGGATGCTTTGGTGGGGAACAGCTTGGATTGGGAAGAAGCAAGATATAAAATATGGCTTTTTAAATAGGATTCAGTGCCTTCAGATCCTTAGGTTGTTTTCCTAAGCCCAGCCCAAGGTGGGAAATGGGTGAATTTTTGTGCCATCTGTTAAAAGTGGGGTGCTGGAGGAAATGCAATTTTCCTTCATGGAGAATGCACAGATTTTGGGAATCATCAGGAAAATGTGCTTTTAGTCCCTAGGGGGGGCTTTCAGGGGTGGAATCTGGCATTGGTTACTCAAGGAGCATCACTATTAGGAAAAAACTCTTCAGCCAGAGAAGGGCAGTGCTGGAATTTCCATCCCTGGAGGGACTGAAAGCCATGTGGCTGTGACATTTGGGGACACGGTCAGTGGTGGCCTTGGCAGTGCTGGGAATGGTTGGACTGGATGATCTCAAAGGGCTTTTCCAATGGTTCTGTGATTCCATGATTCTGTGGGGTGGCTGTTGGTGGGTGGGATTCACCCCGTTGGGCACACAAGGAGCTCCCATCATAGAATTGATGAGGTTGGAGGGGACCATGGTGGGGTCCTTGGTCCTTCTCACCCTCAGAGCAGCCTTTGAGAGAGAAGTTCTGGATGCAGTGTCTCCAAAGTGCCTGGGGAAATTCTCAGATGGGAACAGCGAGAGGTTGAAAAAAACGTGAAAAAATTAAAAAATTACTACGGAAAACTCCAGGTTCAGCTCTCGCAGCAGAGTCCTCTGGGGAGCCTGGAGGTTTTGTGCAGTTGAAGATGCGTCTCTGGGAGGAGATGAAAAGCAGTTCAGAGAATTGCTGTGCTTTTGATGGCTCTGAACTACTCCAGAAGCAGTGCAGGGACTCTCTCCTCACTCGGTGGGGACCAGTTTTGTTTCCAAGGCGCTGCTGTTGCGCTGCACTGGAGTCTGCCCATGAAAAGTGCCGAGCAAAGGGATGCAACTCCAGGATGTTCCATGAGTCAAACTTGTTTTTTCCATGCAGGGGAGAGCGGAGATAGAAACCCCATGTATTCTGGGTTTTACCCTGCACTGACATTGCCTTGATAATATGTTCATTTAAAATGTTCAGATTTGTGCTGTCTGGCAAAAAAAATAGTGTAGGGAGTCTCTGTTGGATGAAAAAGTTGGGATAATTGGAGCTAAGCCCACCAGGAATGGTCAGCAGAGGCCACACTGTGCTGCCCACAGCAGTGTGGGAGCTGCTCTTTTAAGGGTGGTGGGTTTCAATCCCTCTAAACACGACTTTTGCCCTCAGAATGATTGAGGGGAAAAGCAATTTCAACCAAAAATGCTGGAAATGAGCAGCAGCTGCCCATAAAAACCTGTGGCCTCAAACCTGGAGGTTTCCAACATCGGGAGAAGTTGGGATGAAATGTTCCTCAGGCCAGTGGCCACCACAGAAAGCAAGGAGGAGAGTGCTGGAGCTCTGAATCCCTCATCCAGGAGATCCACAGCTCCATGCTGATGGCCACCACTTCTGGACATCTCAGATTTTGGCACTGATCCCATCCTGGTTTCTTTCTGCCATAGTTGCTACACTGGCCTGATGGACCTGACCACAGCCTAGTGCTAGACCAGACCACAGCGACTACAGCTTAATGGACCTGACCAGAACTACTACTGGAGCAGGACACACAACTACTGACCACAACTACTGCAGGAAAATTGACTTGATGAACCTGACCACAGCCTACCCCAGGCAGACATTGACTTGTTGGACCCAACCATGGCCTACTACACACAAACACTGACTTGAGGAACCCAAACTCAACCAACCCCAGGCAGACAAACATTAACCTGTGGAACCCAACCATGACCTCCCCAGGCTGACATTGACTTAGAAACCCAACCATGGCCTACCCCAGGCAGACATTGGCTTGAGGAACCCAACCATGACCTACCCCAGGCAGACATTGGCTTGAGGAACCCAACCATGGCCTACCCTGGGCTGACACTGCCTTGAGGAACCCAACTATGACCTACCCTGGGCAGACATTGGCTTGTGGAACCCAACCATGGCCTACCCCAGGCAGACATTGGCTTGAGGAACCCAACCATGGCCTACCCAGGGCAGACATTGGCTTGAGGAACCGAAACTCAACCTACCCCACGCAGACATTGACTTGAGGAACCCAACTATGACCTACCCTGGGCAGACACTGCCTTGTGGAACCCAACCATGGCCTACCCTGGGCAGACATTGGCTTGTGGAACCCAACCATGGCCTACCCCAGGCTGACTTTGACTTGTGGAACCCAACCATGACCTACCCCAGGCTGACTTTGACTTGTGGAACCCAAACTCAACCTACCCCAGGCAGACACTGACTTGTGGAACCCAACCATGACCTACCCCAGGCTGACATTGACTTGAGGAACCTAACCATGGCCTACCCTGGGCAGACATTGACTTGAGGAACCCAACCATGACCTACCCCAGGCAGACATTGACTTGAGGAACCCAACCATGACCCACCCCAGGCAGACATTGACTTGAGGAACCCAACCATGGCCTGCAGACATTGCCCTGAGGGCCCTGCTTGAGCTTCTGCCCCACTTCTGCTCTGTCCCCATTAGGCAGATCCCATCATGCCCTTCACCCTTCAGCACTCCCAGCCATTCCTGGTCTATCAAAGCTCAGCTGGCACCACTGAGCTCCTCCCCAGCCACCTCCAGTTCCACCTCACTGATCCTACATAAAGCTGGGGGTTCCCACAGTGATTGTTCCCAGAGGGAAGGGAACATTGTGGGATTTTTTGCTGACTGGAGCAATCTCTGCTGCACTTTTGTGGAAGTGCTGACTGCCTCTTCTTTCAGCCTACATTCATTTCCACGTTCCCTCCAATTTATGCATGAGGCAAGGGGAAAAAAATCCCTTAATATTCCTTATAAACTGGCAGATGGTATCGATAATTTTTTATTTTTTTTTACTATATGCAGTAAAATGCAAATGCATGTGGCTTATTTGCAAATGCTGGCATTAATAACTGATATTTAAACAGGTCAGATTAACACTTTTACTGATCTATTAAAAAGATTCTTTTCCAATCATTTGCACACTCAAAATCAACTTTAATACAACATGTAAATTGAATTTAATTTTTTTATACAAAATTGCATTTATCTTCCTGAGCCATTAAATTTACTATTTAATATGTACTTTCCAGCTCACTTGGCTAGAATTTCATTGCTCTTTATCTGTATAAATTTAATTAGCCTTGATATCATCAGTATATTATAGAACTAATTAAAGATTTAGATAAGTGCTGAGGGTGCTTGTTTAATACCCTATAAAGTTCCATTTGGAGAGGGAGAATTTCCATCTCTCATTAGGATCAGCCGGTCTGGAGCTGCAAGGAGTGGCTCAGACATTGTTTTTTTGAAGAATTATTTAATGGGCTTTAATGGGTTTATCCTTCCTTTGGAGAGCTGTGTAATTGCTGTGTCTCACTGCACGCTGGGAGGGGCTCTGAGGTGCTCAGGGATTGGGTTTAGTGCTCTGTGGGGATGCTCAGAGATCCCCCATTCCCAGAATCCCAGGGATGTTGAGGTGGAAAAGCCCTCCAAGGTCACAGAATCCACCTTGTCATCAGCCCTGAGTGCCACCTCCTTGGACACCTCCAGGGATGGGGACTCCAGACCTCCCTGGGCAGCCTCTTCCAATGTTTACCAACTTCTTCCATGAGGAAATTCCTTCTGATCCCTGTTTGCCACCTCTTTCCATGAGGAAATTCCTTCTGATCTCTGTTTGCTACCTCTTTCCATGAGGAAATTCCTTCTGATCTCTCTGTTCGCCACCTTCTTCCATGAGTAAATTCCATCTGATCTCTCTACCAACTACTTCCACGAGGAAATTCCTTCTGATCTCTCTACCAACTTCTTCCATGAGGAAATTCCTTCTGATCTCCCTACCAACTTCTTCCATGAGGAAATTCCTTCTGATCTCTGTTTGCCACCTCTTTCCATGAGGAAATTCCTTCTGATCTCTCTGTTCACCACCTTCTTCCATGAGGAAATTGTAATGGTGTTCACAGGGGTCCCAGGGTGAGGGAAGAGATGAGAAAGTTGACTCCATGTTCAGAAGGCTGATTTATTATTTTATGATCTATATTATATTAAAACTCTACTAAAAGAACAGAAGAAAGGATTCCATCAGAAGGCTGGCTAAGAATAGAAAAGGAATGAATGACAAAGGTTTGTCTGTGACTGAGCCAGTCTGGACAGCTGGGCTGGGATTGGCCATTAATGAGAAACAACCAGGTGAGACCAATCCCAGACCCACCTGCTGCATCCCACAGCAGCAGAGAATCTTTGGTCACAGTTTGTTCCTGAGGCCTCCCAGCTTCTCAGGAGGGAAAAGATCCTAGGAAAAGGATTCTTCATAAAATGTGTCTGTGACAGGAAATTCCTTCTGATCTCCCTATCACCTTTTTCCATGAGGAAATTCCTTCTGATCTACCCACCTGAGCCTCCCCTGGAGCTCGTGCTCCCAGCAGGGCAGCATTGTCCAAGTGATGAACCCTTGGAGGGAGGGAGGGAAAAGGAAATAAGAAGGAAATATTGATGAGAAAATAATAGCTAAGGCAGATAACGATCAGGATAAAAAGGAGGAGGGAGGACAGGAGAGAGCTTTGGGAAGGGTGGTGATGTTCTGCATGTGCCTTACCCTTCCCTTTTCTAATTAATACTTCATTTAAGAGCTGATTTCTCATCTGTGTTTGACAAAAAGCTCTGCAGTGGTGACAAACCCGGTGACAGAGCTGCACGTGGCACCCAGAGGTGCTGGCTGGGGGGTTTTTATCCAAAATGGCTTTGTCTGTATGAAAAGCAGCCCCCAGGTGAGCTGATTGGTATGTAGGGCTTCATACGCCGTCTCTGTGGTTTAAACTTTAAAAGGGAAAATAATTGGATTTTCTAACGAGGCTGTCTCTAATTAGAAGGCTGTGCTTGTGCCCTTTTGAATAAATACACTTGTTTTTCTTGCCTGGCTCTGTAGCTGATCAGAGCCCTGCATGGCTACTGAGCAAGGGGTGAGGGCTTCCCACCTCTGCTACTTTTTCCTGCCTTGGATAAATGACTTAATTTTAATTATTCTCCCAGCTTTTTTTAATTAAAAAAACCCCAGTATTATCCTTCCATCCCTGGATTATTTATTAAGGGCTGTGATTTGCAGAGCTACCACAGGAGCATGGAGCCCCGCTGTACTCCACATTCACTTTTATTTCTTCCTCTCCTGCTTTGTTTCCTTTCCCAGATCATTTCCCATCTTGGAATTTCACACGTTTTAGGATTTTTAAGTGGTGTTTTTCACGTTCTTGTGCTTTTTTGTGTTCTTTGAGCACAGCCCCAGAGCCCCCTGTGCCTCCTGCCCCAAATTGTGCCACGTGTGGTGATGGGGCAGCTGCTTGCAAGGGGCTGTGGATGAGATGAGCACAGAGAAGATGGAGATCACAGCGATGGGAGCATTTTTGGGCTCTTTTTGGGGTTTTTCAGTAGCCAGGTAGGGGCTCCTTCCTCACCCCAGGCACACAGGGGAATGTCCAGGCCTTGGTCTGGTGTCTGAGAGGAGCTGAGGGTGACCAGAACAGCAAAACCATCCCTGATGGGACCTCCCCTAAAGCACTTTGGGCTCTTCTGGAGGCACAGAAGGAACATTCCCATTGGTGACCCCAGAACTGCTCCTGGTGATTGAAAATCAAGGGAGAAATCTGCAGAAAAGACAATCAGGATTTCCATTCCCTCGTGGAATGGTGTCTGAGGTGCTGTCCCTTATTTTAGGGTTGTAGCTGCAGTTCAGGATGAGCAGTGGTTGGAAAGAGGAACTGGATCCATCCCTGGAAGCGTCCAAGGCCAGGCTGGAGCAACCTGGGATGGGGAAGGTGTCCCAGTTGGGATTAGATGGTCCTTAAGGTCCTTTCCAACCCAACCCAACCCAACCCAACCCAAGCCATGTGTGATTCCATGGAAAGCTGTGAGGCAGCTGTCCCCTCCCATCCCTGTTTTCCATCCCACCATCAGGAGCTCTGGAGCTGGAGCCAGCAGCTCCCACATTTGCAGATCTTTGATTTAAAATGCTGCTCACTGAAGTGTGTGTGTGTGCAAACATCCCCTCAGCCTTCACCTGGTGCACAAATTACAGTAATTGCTGCTTCACCTGCATTTCCCTTTGCCATTCTGAGCTTTCAAAATTATCTCTGCGAGCTCCTGCCTGGAACTCATCTCTGCTGCCCCATATCCAGGGCCCTATAGCCATCCTCAGCTCTTCCCCATTCCCACCTCCAATAACTCCAAAGGGAAAATCCCCTGGGATTTCCTTCTTTCAGCCAGGCCTGAAAATCCATTTCTTCTGCATTACTTGACTGAAGTCACCTCTTTCAGTCACCTTGACTGAAGTTAACTATTTCTTGTTGTTTTTTCTTTTATTTTTTCTTTTGCACTCACTCATCCACCTCTATATTTATATGTCACGGTTCCACTGTGATCTTCAAATATCAAAACTGAGTGATTTTATAACCACAGCTTTGGTCTTTTTTTATCATCTTCAGTTTCTTGCTTGTCCTGCCTGGTGGTTTTTCATAAAATCACAGAATCTGGGTTGGAAAGGGCCTTAAAGATCATCCCCAACCCCCTGCCATGGGCAGGGACATCTTCCACTGTCCCAGGGTGCTCCAACCTGGCCTTGGACACTTCCAGGAATCCAGGGACAGCCCCAGCTCCTCTGGGAATTCTGTTCCAGGGCCTCCCCACCCTCATCATAAAATCTTCCTTCTCTCCTGTCTCCCTGTCCCCTCATTTAGTTTTTATCCAGATTTCCTATAAGTGCTTCCTACTTAACCTTCCTGACTTTCCCATCAGAGCAGCAGCTCCGGGTGCTGCCAAAGCTCCTCCCTAATCCCCCAAAAGAGAGGGAGATAAGGGACAGAGCTTCCATTTCTCCTTTTTTGCCGTTCCCTTTGGCTAATTCAGCGCCCAGACTGGAATTCCTGTTCCCGTCTGATGCAGAGCAGGCCCCCAGCCACACCAGGAAGGGATAATTAAAGTGGGATCCTTCATCCTGAAACATCACCTCCTCTGAAGAGGAGATCAAGTCATTCTCAGGGAAATCAGGATTTCATTTGGAATTCACCTGGCCCCCCTTTGAAAACTTTATTTCTTTTTTTTTTTTTTTGGGTTAGAGGTGAACATTAGCATTTAAATGGAGAATGGTATTAATAGCCCTCAGAGGAGCTGGGCTCACCCTGATTGCCTTTCCTGAGATTTTTCTTTTCCCCTCAATGAGAAAGCTTCTTAATTTTTATTCTCTTTCTCCAAGAAGAGAGTTCAAGAGACCATTTTTTAATATGGGTATCTATAGATAGATAAGCTCAAAATGCCTCCTTGCAGAATGGGTTCATGGTTGGCACTTTGCTGTAGTTTCTTTCAAAAGTGCTGCTTAAAAGCCAACAAAACAGACTGCTTTGGGGGTCAGGTGGGTTCTGCACTTTTGGTTTTCCCATGGGATGTTTTTTTTCCTGCAGCTGGGAACCATTTTGTCTTGGCTTAGGGCAAATTTGGGAGAGAATCCCCAAAGGTGTCCCCCTCCAGAAAGCAAACCCTCACAGCCCCTCCCCCAGCCAGTTGGGGAAGAATTCCTCAGAGAGAGGTGGAAAGAACCTGTTTGTTTAACAGGCACAGCACCCCCAGCACACAAAATGAACAGTACTGGGTGACACCACTCTGTCACTGCTCTGAAGGAGATGACAAATTCAGAAAGTCTCTCCTGGGGAGGTCGCTGTTATCAGTCCCTCCGGCGCTGGGGCAGCTGCTGCAGCCACAAGGTGCAAACTCTGGGTGTTCCCAGGTCCCAGTCTGGAGCAGGTTCAAGCAGGTCCAAACAGGAAAGGAGAAACAATCCAGGAGGAAATCTGGACTGTTTAGCTAAACTAACTAATGAGCAGAAGCAGAAAGGCAAGAGCAGAGCAGGAGCAGAGCAGGAGCAAGAGCGAGAGCAAAGCAAAAAGCAAGAGCAGCCCTGTGTACTGTCCTGTCTCTGTGTCCCACCAGCTGTGGAGGAGGGGCTGATAAGAGACCAAAACAAAACTTTCCCTCTTCAGAGCCAGTCTTGAAGGCACAGAACATAATATCCAGCATAGACAGAACAATGAATGGGGATACAAGCATCATGTGTCACCCTAGGACACATTTCCATCCCATTAAAGGGATATTTAAATGTCCCGGTCTGCTCTTAGCGCAGAGCTGTTCCTCCTGTCCTGGTGGATCTTCAGGGGCAATTCCAGATGGATAAAGGGTTCAGTTTTGTCCTAAAAAATGCCCAAAATATTCAAGGCAGCTTTGGACTCAATCCCATTGCCAGTGGTCAGAGGAACAGGCCATGGGTGTCTCAGTTGGGATGTGAGCTCATCACATGAAAAATGGATTTTATTTTCTTAAAAATTAACAAATCTGTGTCATCCAAGCCATCAAAAATAGTTAATTATCCTGTCTGAGCAGGACGTTAATGATTTGGGATCGCTCAGACAGTCCTTCACCCCTCATTCCCCAAAAAGTGCCATCAACACTGGCCTGGATGCCCATGGAGAAATTTTGTTACTATCCTGAAGAGCTGGAGGCCTGGAGCAGATTAATTCCCTTGTAAAGAGCAGCTCTTATTCCATAGGAATATGGGAGAAGAATTCCTGTGGAATGAGGAGAACCTTCCCAAGAAGAACGGGTTCCTAAGAACCTGTTCCCTGTGTTTGTGTGTGCAATCTCTCCTGTCAGATCAGCCCAACAAATCCCATTGGTGCTTTTCAGCATGGCACAAGTACCTGGGAGTAAACATGGAAATAAAAGGATTTCTCTGTTGGGATGAGTCCCTGGGACACTTTGTTCCCATCAGCTGCATTCCCACAATCCTAGAATGACTTGGGTTGGAAGGGACCTCCAAAACCATCCCTGCCATGGGACACCTTCCATCATCCCAGGCTGCTCCAAGCCCTGTCCAGCCTGGTGTTGGACATTCCAGGGATGCAGGGGCAGGGAAGTTTTGCTCCAAAGCAAAAAACTCCAAGGCCTTCCCAAGGTGACAGAGCACCTTAAAGGAAAAAAAGGCAAAAAATGACTAAATCTGCACAAACTGACCACGGGGCAAGCCCAGCAGCACAGCCCCATCCTCTCCTCACAGCTCCTTCCTCCCTCATCTGTCCCAAATCTGGGCTGAGTGGAGAATTCCTGCACCTCACAAACACAGGACTCATCTGTCACTCTTCTCAGGATCAGATTATTTTTTAATTTAAAAATTTCCTCTGAAAGAAAAGGGGAGCAAGCGAGGCAGCAGGGAAGGAGCACAAGGTGTGCATTTTTAATTGGGTGCAATTAAAAACCTGCCGCTGTGCCACGGCAGCGCCTGCGGCCAAGCCCCATTTGCATGAGTAATTATTCACTCCATTACAGAGTCTGCTCAACTTTGCCTCCCTTGTCTTTGAAAGAATTAATAAATATTGATCAGACACTCTCCTGTTTGCCTTCGCCCAAGCAGCTCTGATGGACTCGGCCTCTGATGTTATCAAATAATGAAATATGAAAGAGGGAGTGGGACGAGCCTCTTGTTCTGGGATTTTTTATTTAGGTTTTAATTTTCCTTTCACAAGTGCGTTTGTCCCTGCCATTAGAAACCCTCCTTTGACTATCGAGAGGTGGCTGAGGAAAGCGAGTTGTAAAGGATGGAGGGAATAAATAAATGGAGGACTGTAGGAGCATCAGGGGGTGGTGTCGCTGTCCCCGGCTAGATGGTGACAGTGTGGGGGTGACAGTCCCTCTGTTTCGGGGCTCTGCAGAATCCCAGCTACCAGGGGAGGCACAGCACGGAACAAAAAGACAGCAGCAGCAGCACGGGCCTGGGTGGCACTGGGTCACTTTATTTGATGTTACACTCCCCGAGTCTCGGGGTCCCAAGCAAGGGGCTGGGGACAAACAGCAGCTTATAAAGGGGGGCAGGTCTCAAGGGAGGATACAATGTAGGAACTGTGGGTGGAATACAAGGGAGGAAAGCTGCTCGGGACAGGAGGGGTTAACAACTGGCTGTGGGAGGAAGGAGTCTGAAACTTGGCAGAAAAGTAGCTAAGTAGCAAAAAGATAAACTGACACCTGGCTCAACTGAATAACAAAGGCAGGTCTGTGTCCCTCTAAATTCAGGGGGAGAAAAACCCCAAAAGGACAAATCACACAATAACCTTCAAAATAAAAACACAATGCAACAGGGTGGGATGGTGGGGACGGACGGAGAGGAGAGATCTCTGCAGCCAGGTCTGGAACTTGGGGGTTACTGCAAGGGCCTGGGGGCAGGGACCTGCTGGGAGCTGCCAGCCACAGCTGGAGCAGGCCTGAGAGAAGAGAGGGGTAGAGAGGGTGAGAGAGAGAGTGAGAGGGCAAGAGCGTGAGAGTAAAAGGGTAAGAGAGTAGGAGAGTAAAAGGGTGAGAGAGCGAGGTTACAATACAATGAATCTTCTGTGTTGAATATTCTAATTCTCACCAACCAATCTAGTACAAGATATAAATCCTACAGCATTTGCATACTATAAGATTAGTATATAACATTTACATACTATAAGATATGTATATAACTATTGCATACTATAAGAACTATAGTTACTATATAAACATACATATATATATGTGTGTGTATGTGTATATATATATATATATATACACACATATATATATATATATATATATATATATATGTATACACACTATATTTACTATAAGAATCCTTACATGACCATACCGTGTTGCATTTTAAACCCTAAAAACTCCTCTTTGGGCCCCTTCTGCCAAGCCTAAAAAATACTCTTTGGAAACCCTAAAAACTGCTCTTTGCAGTAGTTTTAAACCCTAAAAACTCCTCTTTGGGCCCCTTCTGCCAAGCCAGCAGGGTCTGCTCTGACCCTTGGAGCTGCCTGCAAGCAGAGGGAGTTGTTCCATCCAAAGGGGATTACCTTCAGCCAGCCACACCATTGTTTTCCAGGTGTTCAGTAACTGAGGGATCTCAAAGCTTGCTTTCATTTCAATCTCACTTACAGTTTCCATATTCTCCAAATATTTTTCCAGGCAATCATATTTATAAGGCTTTCCTGTTTCATCTTCCCCAACAGAGGACAGGTGAGGGGAATCTGCTCTGTAGAATGCTGGCCAACTGCTTTGTGGTTTTAAAGTTGGGGTTTAAAAACCAAGGAAAAGAACTACAAGTTACAAAAAGCTCAGTCTGTCATCTGGCAGATAGGTTAATAAATAATTATGTGGGATTAGCAAACCTGACCAAAGAGCAAATTTAGCTCCCCAAGGTCTCTTTTGGCTTTAATGTGGGCACAGCCAAGCACAGGGAAGCTGATTTACCCTCCCCAGACCATCAGCCTGGGCAGGAAAAGCTCCCAGGGCTCAGCCAGGGGATATCTGGGGGCAGAGGAGAGGAGCTCAAAGCAGGGGTGGAACTGGATGGGCTTCAAGGTCTCTCACAACCCAAACCATCCTGTGAGTCTCAGTAAAGGGGATTTCTGTCACTTTGACTTAAGACCTGCCCACGTTGGGCGCAGGGTGCCCAGAGAAGCTGAGGCTGCCCCTGGATCCCTGGAAGGTTGGATGGGGCTTGGGATGGAGCAAGAGGAGCTTTGGGGTGGAACAAGAAGAGCTTTGAGATCCCTTCCTGTAGAGGGATAGAACGTAAGAAAATAAAGATGGTGTAGAAAGCAATCTCACCCCTAAGGAGTTGCAGCTGGGCCAATAATCAAAGATTAGGAACAGGCCTGGCTTTAACAGGCCACAGGTGTGACCAATGAGAAAAAAAGTGCTGTAAAAGAGTGGGGTGGTGGGGTGAGAAGGGAACTGGAGTCAGTTGGCTGCTCTGTGAAGAACAGAGTCAGTTCTCTGAGGAGCTGCCCACGAGAAACACCGAGAAGGTGTGAAACTTTTGTGATAAGGAGACAACAGCGTGGAACCCCTGCAATAAGGTGACAGCACCTTCCAACCCAAACCAGCAACTGATGATGTTCAGCAGGAAGATGTCTGTGCTCTGTTCAGCCTTCTCTGCTCGTGGCACTGCTGAATAAAAGCAGCAGCTCGTGCAGTTGTGCAAAAGCAAAGGTCTGGGCCATCGAGCCCCAGAGCTAAGCAGGGTGTTTTCCTCTCTGCAGGCAGTATTACGAGATGCTCTACAACACAGCAGACGAGCTGCTGAACCTGGTGGTGGACCAGGGCGTGAAGTACACGGAGCTGGAGTACATCTACGCCCTGAACCTGCTGCACCGCAGCCAGACGGGCGTGGGGGACCAAACCACGCAGAACATGAGGCTGCAGCGCCTCAAGGAGATCATCTGCGAGCAGGCTGCCATCAAACAGGCCACCAAGGACAAGAAGATCACCACTGTGTGACCCCCTCTGCCACCCCCCTCAGCCGCGGCCAGCGGGTGGCACCTCCGAGGTTTTGGGTTTTTTTTTTGTTGGTTTTGTTCTGTTTTAATCAAAGGAAAAGTGGGAATCTTCTGGGCGTTGTGGTGAGGAGGGAAATGCTGTTTGAGATGTGGGGTTGGGGTGGTTTTAGTGTGTATCCATGTAACACTTCTTTAATGTTCTCCCAAAAGTGATTCCACAGCAGGAGCCCCAGCGGGGTTTGGGGTGGGATGTTCGGCTTTGCTCTGCTGCTGCTGCTTTGCCTTGGGATGTAAAGGGAGCTGTGGGGTGGGAAAAGGGAAAATTGGGGTCTTGGAAGTTCAGACCACCCCAAATAATCAGCACCCTGCCAATCAATCCCAGACCTGCTGATCACACGTGGGACCTTGGTGGTTTAAAGATCTTTTTCAGAGCCTGCTCAGCTCTGCCAGTGCTCCCTCCAGGCTGTTCCCACGTGAAGTTTCCTGCTGCTTCCACTGCTCAGAGATGGGATTGTTTATTCCTTCAGGTGGTGATCAGCCAGTTCTGCACGTGGGAGGTAGCACGGGACCATTTGTTTCCACTTCTCCTCTTTCATTATCCCGGAGCCATCTGGCGCCAGCTCCTGCAGCGCCGCGCGGATGCAGGAGAAAATTGCCAATACAAAATAACAAAAAAGCTTCCTTCTCTTGTCCTGAATGTCATCTCTGAGTCCCCCCCCCAGCTCCAGGGATATTTTCTGGCTGTCACTTGATGCACTGGAAGGATTGGCAGGGTTGTGTAGCTCAGCACCAATGATCAGCAAGGGCAGGAGGGCACCAAATCCAGGGTCTGAGGCACACCCAGGGCACCAATTCTGCCCTGCCTTGACCCTCTGGATTCACCTGGCAGAAGGTTCCTTATTCCTCCAAAATCTGAATCCCCTGCACTTGTATTTGCCAAGAAAACTGGGGGCCCAGCTGGGTTTCCTGTGCTGAGAAAGGTTCTCTCTGAGCTGTAGGTGCTTTGTGTGTCAACCTTGAATTGCAGAATTAAAGGATGTTTAAAAGCCCTGGTGGTTTGTCTGGCTGTTTTTAAGAACTGTCATTCCTGAGGTGTTTAAAAGATTCCTTTCCAGGCCCAAATTCAGTGTTCTCCAAGGCTCCATCAGTGTGGGAATGATTTTCTGAGGCACTCAGTCCAACCCTCAGCTGCCGCAGACCAACTCTCACCATCCGTGTAAGACACAGAACCCATCAGTTCTTGTTGTTAGGAGCCTTCCGAGGTTCTTTCCCTCATTTTATTCATAATCTGATTTTTTCTCATGTCAGTATTGGCCATTAACTGCAGGAGTTCCTCCCTTTCCCCGATGGGTTTGCAGGAGGGGGGGGAATTCCATGAGGGATGGTGATGGGATGTTCCTGGGGTCACAGCTCTGTGTTCACCTCCTCAGACACGGCCACGTGGAGGTCCTGGAATGCTGGATGTTCCCACCAGGACTTTGGGAAAGGGACAAGGAGCTGCTTGGGACAAGGAAATCCCATTTGAGACCCTTTGAGGTGTGGGACTGATGTGTGAGGAGCTCTGAATTCAGACTGGGCTGCTGTGGCCTGGTGTGCAGCTGGTTAATTATTAATGTCTTAATAACCTGAGGCTCTGCTTTGCTGATCTGAGGCTTTGCAGCCCGCATGTCCCACCCACCCAGCAGCTCTGCTGGTGGGGGCCAGGACAGATTGGATAAAATCAGGAAAAATTCATCTTTGGGAATAGTTTTGAGTCTAAAACAAATTCTTTAATATGGTTTTTCTCTCAGCAGCAGGGACTCACCTACAGCAGGTGGAGAGGAAAGAGAAGGTTTTGCAATTGAGGCAATTAGTTTGCAATTAACTGGTGTCTCCTCAAGAGCTCAGACTCTCAGTCCTCTCCAAACCTTCACGAGGGAAGTGAATATTCCAGGGGTCACACCAAGGAGAAAGGCAGGAGCGGGGTGTGGGATGAGGGAATCCAGACCCCATCACCTCATTCCAGCCCCCCTCGGACATTCCCTGCTCCAGCTTCCTCTCCACACCACAAGAACATTGGACTCCGTGATCTTAGAGGTCTTTCCCAGCCTTAATTCCAGGATTCTTCCTTGCAGCAGCATCTTAGACTCCTCATCAGAGGATCCCCATGGAATATTTTTTTCCCGGGAAGGTGGTTTTGGAATTAAGCACGTTTCCTTCCCACCCTGAGTGTCCGGGAAGGTGGTTTTGGAATGAAGCACATTTCCTTCCCACCCTCAGTTTCTGGGAAGGTGGTTTTGGAATGAAGCACATTTCCTTCCCACCCTGAGTGTCCGGGAAGGTGGTTTTGGAATGAAGCACATTTCCTTCCCACCCTGAGTGTCTGGGAAGGTGGTTTTGGAATGAAGCACGTTTCCTTCCCACCCTGAGTGTCTGGGAAGGTGGTTTTGGAATGAAGCACGTTTCCTTCCCACCCTGAGTGTCTGGGAAGGTGGTTTTGGAATGAAGCATGTTTCCTTCCCACCCTGAGTGTAACACACCACGGATGTTGTGATTTTGAAGCACAGAAATCAAGTTGTTTATCACAGAGTTGTTCAGCCTAGAGAAAAAGAGGCTCGGGGGGCACCTCCTCACTCTCTACAATTCCCTTACAAGAGGTTGTAGCCAGGTGGGATTTGGTTTCTTCTCCCCTAAGCAAGAGGAAACAAGCTCAAGTTTTACCAGGAAAGGTTTAGATTGGAAATGAGGGAAAAGCTCCCCTTGCACAGGCTCTGAGTGTTGGTGTTTGTTTCAAACCCTCTCTCACTAACAGGAGATCCCGTGGGTGTGGGGGAGAGATTTTGGGAACAATTTTTGTTGACAGAGCTGGGCTGTGGGTAGAGACAAGCTGTCGTGGTTGGGAGTAAATAACTCCTCAGACAACTCCCTCACTGTGTCCACACACCCCCCTCAGCATCCCTCTGCAGCCACACTCGGGGGCTTCCTCTGGAACTGGAGCGTGGCTCTGACCCACCAGGGGCTCCTGAGGGGTTTGGGTGTGACAACGTTCACAGGGGTCCCAGGATGAGGGAAGAGATGAGAAAGTTGACTCCATGCTCAGAAGGCTGATTTATTATTTTATGATCTATATTATATTAAAACTCTACCAAAAGAACAGAAGAAAGGATTCCAGCAGAAGGCTGGCTAAGGATAGAAAAGGAATGAATGACAAAGGTTTGTCTGTGACCGAGCCAGTCTGGACAGCTGGGCTGGGATTGGCCATTAATGAGAAACAACCAGGTGAGACCAATCCCAGACCCACCTGCTGCATCCCACAGCAGCACAGAATCTTTGGTCACAGTTTGTTCCTGAGGCCTCTCAGCTTCTCAGGAGGGAAAATCCTAAGGAAAGGATTTTTTATAGAACATGTCAGTGACATTTGGGAAGTCCCCTGAGGGCACATTTGGTCTCCAGGTGTTGGAAGTCCTGGACTCTCCACAGAGGAGCCACCACCTACCTGCCCTTGTGGGTTTGTATCACCGGCCGGGGTCTCTGTACAAATCACAAACAGGACAGGGCTGCTGGGAACGTGCCCTGAGCTGTTTGATTTTCCAGCAGCAGCCTCATTCCATGGCTGTGACAATGGGAAGGTGCCAGCAGCTCCCATCCCAGGCAGCAGAGCAAGAGCTCAATGCTGCAGCTCACTGTAAGAGTTTTTGCCCAGTCCCACAAAGCCAAAGCACACTGACAGTATTTATATCTGTACAGTATATATTCCATACTGACAGCAGTTCATCCACCCACTGCGAGCACACGGCCCTTTGGTTGGACACTGCCTGCTCATTTCAAACACAGCACCTGCTGGTGAGCCTGAGACACAATGCACAGAGCTCCTTTATTGACTGAGAGCTCCCTCATCTCTCACTGGATAAACTTTCCTGCAGCTCAGGGAGTTATTCCAGACCAGCATTAACACACAGACCATGGTTCTATTTGTCCTCACTTTTCTACTTCTGACATAATTTTCCTGCTGACCAATCTCATGGCCAGTGCTCAGCTCTGCTCACAGTTCTGCTGGCTCTGAGGCTGCCTTTTGCAGCTTTCCCAAAACCCTCTGAGTTGATGGATTCCCACAGGTTTGGGCTGAGCCCCACAGTCCCTCATTGGAGCTCAGGTGTCTTCATGGTCCTGTCCAGCTTCATCAGGCCCTGGCTGTCCTGGATTTATCACTTCTGAGGGATGGAACAGAAGCTCAAGGCTCCTGAAAGCACCAGCCCTTGGGAAACTTTTCTGCCCTCCCAGCATTGATTTTTCCTTTCCTGCTGTCTGGTTCCTGTTTCTCCATCCCAGCCTGTGGAAATCGGTCACACGGGACTCTTATAACACATTTGCAGTGGGAGATGGTTTCCCACAGGGAAAAAAGCCACAAGAGGGTGTTGGAAACAGTGCAAAAATCCCAGGAACCTCCTTTATCTTTGACCTGAGCTCTGCAGAGCACGACCTATCCCAAATCTGCCCTGCAGGACAGACCCAGTCCTCGCTCTGGGATCTCTCACAAGAGCACAGAACATCTCCAGTTCTGCATCCAGTTGGAGGGAAAACTTCCCCCACTGTACCCAGCGCTGTGTTGCTCATACTTTACCACATTAATTAATAAATTAATTGCTGTTTGAATATTGGCCTGGTCAAGCTTCTCATTTATAACACCTGGAAACCATTCCATCCTCAGGGTGTCAATGTTAATATGCAAATTGGGCTTAATAAGGGTCTGGGTTCACCTTGTGGTTGACCAAAAACTCTCTGGTCACCCTGCACACTCTGAGGTGGCAGTGAAGGCTCTGTCCTCACCAGAGTCTTTGTGCACCTCTTTATCTCCTGAAATTGGCATATTTATAACTGTGAAAAATGCCAACCACTTGTTTTTTAAAATGTTAAAAGTTTAATGATAATAAAATGGTTATAAAAATAGCAATGTACTTAGAGTGAGAATAATATGGACAATGTGGATTAGGACGAGACAATAGAAACAAAGAGTTAGGGACAGTCTGGGTACCTTTTCTGGGTAAAATAAGCCCGAAAAAGGCCCCACGTTAACAGAGGATTAACCCTTAAAAGCAATAACCTGTTGCATATTCATACAGCTCATCCATGGTGCATAAATTCCATTCCAACACAGGATTCTGTCTGGTCAGTATTAGCTTCTTCCTCTGAATCCTGATGGCATCTCCAGGGCTGAGTGAGGCAGGAAGAAGTTCGTTTCTCCTGATAATGGAGCAATAAATTCTCCTTCTCTGAAAAATTCAGGTCTCCTGTGGCTGCTGTCTCAGTGCAAGTCTTTTCTTTAGGAAAAAGTATCCTACACAGCAGAGTTTCTATTTTAACAATTTTTATAACCTAAAACTACATTTAACACAGTACTTAAGAGAATTAATACAGCATCACTTTCTAACACAACACCTATCGTATTCATTTGAATATTTGTGAAAAGCCAATCATAAAACAGCCATTTTTCACAGTAACTTTTATAAGTTCGTTGTGCACCTCGAGGCGGGAGCGAGGCCAATGGCTGCCTCAGGGAGGCGAACCACAACTCCCAAGATGCTCCGCGGCGCGGCCGGCCGAGAACTACAATTCCCATGCTGCCCCGCTACGTACTCTGCTCTCCTATTGGCTGGCGGGGCGGTTAGCGGGAATCACCGGCTCTTCCCGTCTCCACGGCAACGCGTAAACAAATGGCGGTGGCCGGGCCTTAGCGGGGATGGCGCCGATAGCGGAGCTTCCTCCGGCTCCGCCGTCCTTAGCCCAGCTCATGTCGGGCGGCGAGGAGAACGGGCTAGAGAGCATCCTCGGAGGGCCGCTCCCCCCTCCTGAAGTGCCGCCGCAGGCCCTCGCTGCGGGCTTCTCCGCGGAGCCGCCCCTGCCCCAGCATGGGCAGCAGGAGGAGGGCGAGGAGGTAGAGTCGGAGCGCTCGGAGGTTCAGCCCAGGGGTCCCCGGCTGTGTGGGGAGGGGTGTGTGCACGGGAGGGAGCTGCTCTTTCCCCCCTCGGTGTGGATCTTGGGGGAAGAAGGGCGGCACCTCTCATTTCTGCCTTTTTAGGGTGCCTGCCATCCCCAGGTGGTGCCCAGGGTCCTCCTGGATTGTCCCTCTCTCTCTCTCGGAATCAATTAGATTGGGAAAAAAAAATTGGAAAATTTTCAATTCCAGCCACTAACCCAGCCCTGCCAAGTGCTCCCGGCCATATAAGATTAAGGATAAATGGCACATGTGTGGCCAAATTAACCAAATTTCCTGCCTAAATTCCCGACCCTGAGCTCCAATGAGCCCCATGGACACGTGGGAATTTTCTCTCCCTGCCCTGCTGGGCTTTCAATCCCAACGCCACAAAATATCACCTCCTATTTTGCCTTGTGGAAATCATTCCGTGCCCTCCCTTGCTATAACACGAAGGTGCTATAATGAAATTATTCTGTTAATTGCTATAATGAAATTATTCTGTTAATTGCTATAATGAAATTATTCTGGTTTTTGCTATAATGAAATTATTCTGTTAATTGCTATAATGAAATTATTCTGTTTTTTGCTATAATGAAATTATTCTGTAATTTATCTCGGTCCCTGTTGGACTGTGCTCTTTTCTGACCCAGAGATGGGGCAGCTGAGAGGCGTTTTCCCATTCCTGGTGTGTTTTAGGATCACCTGGAGGGGGTGTTGGATGCAGACACCGCTGCTGAGGGGCTCCACACCTTCGGCTGCTCAGCCCCTGGCACTGAGTATGTTTATCTTCACCTCTCGCTTCCCGTGAGTACCAGCAAAAAAACATCAGTTTGAGGTGCTTCTCTGCAGAAATATTCCCTTTTTTTGGATATAAAAATAATATATTTTATAAATTAAATATTTATATTATATTATATTATATTATATTATATTATATTATATTATATTATATTATATTATATGTAAAATACATATAACACTAAAAAATTATATTAAAAATAAAATATATATTTTATATATAATAGATATAAAATATTAAAAATAAAAATAGAAATATATATTATATATAATATTATCTAAAAATAGATATAAAAATATATTATATAAATTATATATAAAATTATAAATATATATTATATTTAATATTATATGAAATATAAAATATAACAATAAATTATATATATAATATAATATTATGTTATGGTATGTTACGTTATATTAATTATATTATATTACATTATATTACATTATATTATAATATATTGTATTATATTATATTATATGTGAAATACATATAAAACTTTAAAAATTATATTAAAATAAATATATATAATATATATTTTATATATGATAGATAAAAAATATTAAAAATACATAAAAATAGAAATATTTATTATATATAATATTATATAAAATATATATAAAATATAAAAATAAACTATATATAAAATTATAAAAATATATTATATTTAATATTATATGAAATAGATATAAAAATAACAATAAATTATATATAATATAATGTTATGTTATGTTATATTAATTATATTATAATAGATTATATTATATTATATGTAAAACACATATAAAACTTTAAAATTATATTAAAAATAAATTTATATTATATATTTTATATATAATAGATATAAAATATTAAAAAATATGAATATATATTATATAAAATATATAAAATAGATATAAACTATAAAAATAAATTATATATATAATATAATGTTATATTATATTATATTATATTATATTATATTATATTATATTATATTATATTATATTATATTATATTATATTATATTATATTATATTATATTATATTATATTATATTATATTATATTATATTATATTATATTATATTATATTATATTATAATTTTTTCCTCATCCAGTCCTCAGGTGTGAACAATGTATCTTCCTCCTTCAGTCAGCTGGTGGATAAAAACGCAGAGGGCTGTGTAAATCCCCTGGAACTGCTGCCTTCAGGAAGTGGAAGTGGCTGTGTTGTTTTAAAGCGGAAGCAGTTCTGTTGTTTTAAAGCCATTTTTTGGCATTTTCTCCCTGTCTGGCTGCTCCACCGTCACTTTCTGCAGGTGTCACCTGGGTGAGCAGGGCCATAGCCCAGTTATAAATTGTGACTGAAGGCCTTTCCTTCCCAGGGCCGCCAGCTGCGGGACATCAGCCTCCTCTCCAGCTACACCCACCTGCAGAAGATGGACCTGTCCTGCAACGAAATCAGCGGTATGCAGGGAGCCACCTGCAGATTCCTGCCCTGGCAGGCTGCTGCGCATGGGGAACGCGCCCAGCCACGCAGCTTGAGTGTCACACAGCCTGGGTGGCGTTTGAGTGGGGACAGACATTGCACAGAGCCGGGCCTGGGCTCCTCCAAACGCCCAGAATATCCACGGCCCGCTAGCAGCGGCACACGTTTGTCATGGGGACACGGAGCTCCAACTCTCAGTGCAGCAGCCAGAGATGGAATCCCAGCAGATAGCGGGGGAAGGGCTGGGCAATTTTTGGGGTGGCAGGGAGGAAATGATGGGTCTGACTGCGTGTACTCAGCGGGGTAATTTATTATTCTGTGGTGTTATATTATATAAAATATATTATATTATATTACGTTACGTTACGTTACATTACGTTACATTACATTGTATTACATTACATTACATTACATTACATTATATTACATTACATTACATTATATTATATTACATTTTAATATATTTTACTATATTTTAATATATTTTAATATATTATATTTTACTATATTTTACTATATTACATTGTATTATATATTACATTACATTAATTATATAACACAATACTATATTACATTATATTACATTATATTGCATTATATTATATTACAATATATTAATTGTATTAAAATATACTATATTACATTATATTATATTATATTACATTACACTCTGCTATATTACATAATATTATATTATATTATATTGAATTATATTACATTGCATTGCATTATATATATTACATTACATTACATTACATCAATATTATATTATATTATATTATATTATATTATATTATATTATATTATATTATATTATATTATATTATATTATATTATATTATATTATATTATATTATATTATATTATATTATATTATATTATATTATATTATATTATATTATATTATATTATATTATATTATATTATATTATATTATATTATATTATATTCCATATTATATTATATTATATTATATTCCATATTATATTATATTATATTATATTATATTATATTATATTATATTATATTCCTTATTATATTCCATATTATATTATATTATATTTTATTATATTATATTATATTATATTTTATTATATTATATTATATTATATTACAGTATATTACATTACATTACATTACATTACATTACATTATATTACATTACATTATATTATATTACATTATATTATGTCATGTCATATCATATCATATCATACTATATTATATTATATTTTACTATATTATAATATATTACAATATATTATATTATATTATATATTGCATTACATTAATTATATACCACTACACTCTATTGCATCATATTGCATTAGATTATAGTATTGCAGTCTATGATATAACAATATTACATTATAATACTATTATATTACATTAATAATATATACAAATATAAAAATAAATTCTTGCTTCAAGGCAAGTCAGCTGGCAGAATGAAGATTAAATGTTGGCTGTTTATTCTTTGTGGTTTATAAACCTTTCCCCCTCTAGGAGCAGGTGCCAGTATCTGCTTTCTGCATTTCAGGCGCCCCTTTGGGCCCCTGCAGCTGCCAATTAACTGCTAATTGCTGCGGGGTGTAATTAGCCCCTGTGGCTGGGAGGGTCTGTGACACTGTGTTCGGTTTCTAGATCTTTCCTGTGTCAGCCACATGCCGTATTTGGTAGAGCTGAATGCTTCCAACAACCTACTGACCTCCTATTTCAACTTCAAAGCGCCCAAAAACCTCAGGGTAAGGCTGGGAAAAAATAAATTTAATAAAGAATTAAAGTTTTCAATTCAAAACCATTTTCTGAATCTAAGTTAGATTGATTTGAGCGTAGGAAAATGTCAATTTTTATTCCTTTTTTGTTCTTCTTTCTCGCCTCAATTCATATTTTCCTTTTCCAAATCTTTGGGTCTTTCATTTATATTTATATTTATATTTATATTTATATTTATATTTATATTTATATTTATATTTATATTTATATTTATATTTATATTTATATTTATATTTATATTTATATTTATATTTATATTTATATTTATATTTATATTTTATTTGTGTTTATATTTATGTGTGTTTATATTTATATTTGTGTTTATATTTATATTTGTGTTTGTGTGTACATTTATATTTATATTTGTATGTAAATTTGTATGTATGTTTATATTATATTATATTATATTATATTATATTATATTATATTATATTATATTATATTATATTATATTATATTATATTATATTATATTATATTATATTATATTATATATTATATATTATTTGTATTTGTGTGTATATTTAATTTTATATTATATTGGTAATAATATTAATATTAATGTGTATATGTTTATGTATATTTATATTTATATTAGTATTTGTATTTGTATGTATATTTAATTTTATATTCATATTATATTATATTGTATTATATTATATTATATTTCTATTTTATTTATATTTGTATGTATATTTAGTTTTATTATTATATTATATTATATTATATTAGTATGTATATTTAATTTTATATTTATGTAATATTTATATTTATGTGCATTTTATCTCTATTTTCCTTCATTTCTTTGTATTTTATTTATGTCTTTTATGTCCTCCCACCCTGAACCCCTGGGCCTGGCGGGAGGGTGGAACAAACTCCCAGCCAGGGCAGGTACCAAGGAAATAACCCCAAATTCCTCTCTTTGTTTGTTTTCCCCGTAGGAAGTGGATTTTTCACACAATCAAATCCCAAAAATGAAGGATTTATCAGAGTACCACTCGCTGACCACGCTCCTGCTGGATTGTATCCTTTGGGGAAACTTAAATGGGATAAAAATTGAATTTTTTGTTGTTTCTTCAAATAAATTCCAGTTCTTTCGTGTTTTCCCCTTCATCTCAGTTTTGTCCTTAGAACTGAGATAAAATTTTAATTCTGGTGCTGAGACTGAGCTTTATTTACTTCAGCTTTGGTGGTGTGAAAAGTGGGCAAATTTGGGGATTTTCCTGCAGAGGAACACAAAAAATTCCTTTTTTTGTCATGGACAAGTGAAGAGGGGAGATGTCCCTTACAGAGATAATAAATAAATAACAAATAAATAGATTTAATAATAATAACTGTAATAATAACTATAACTAAACTATAGCTAAATATAAATATAAATGTAAATGTAAATATAAATGTAATTATAAATATAAATATAAATATAAATATAACTAATCTAGACCTATAAATATAAATGTAAATACAATACTAATAATACTAATTTTAATATTACTACTACTACTAATAATAATAATGATAATGACAATGATAATAATAATAATAATAATAATAATTTTAAAATCCCAAATGTCATCAGGGAATCAGCTCAGAACACTGAAATAAAAAAGGAATTTGTTGTTTCATCTCAGACCCAACGAATTGTTCAGGACAAGGCTGTTCAGTGAAAATAAAGAGAATTTTGAGGAATTTGGAAAAATTTAACAATTTTTAAAAACTCCCTGGAGTTCTTGAGGGAAGCCCTGACAAGGAGGGGGCAGGAGCTTGGTGCAGAATTTTCTGTCTCTCCCTCCATCCATTTTGGGGAGGAACTGGAGCTGGATTTGTTGTTTTGGGCTGACCCAGGGTCAGGTTCCTCTCACTCCATCCATGACAGGGAAGAGCTGGAGCTGGATTTGTTGTTTTGGGCAGATCCAGGTCAGGTTCCTCACCCTCCATCCATTTTGGGGAGGAACTGGAGCTGGATTTGTTGTCACAGGTTCTTTGTTGAGGGAATTGGAGGAGTTCTGTCAATGCTGAAGTTCCCTGAGAGGAATCCTAATTATTGTGCTGCTGTTTTTAACTGGGATTAATTTAAAATGCACTTTTTCCTCTCGGGACAGATGGCCAGGACACAACAGGTATAATTTAAACTGGCATAAAATTATAACTTGGATAAAAACGTGAATAATTCCTGTAGGAGCAGTGGGATTCCAACCCCCTCAGGATAAATCCTTTCCAGCTCCCCACCCCACAAACCCAATTTGTTAATTTATCACCTCATTACTGCTCGGGTTTTGTGTTCAGCTGATGGTTTTTTGTCACCGACATGTTCTACGGAAAATCCTTTCCTTGGGATTTTCCCTCCTGAGAAGCTGGGAGGCCTCAGGAACAAACTGTGACCAAAGATTCTCTGCTGCTGTGGGATGCAGCAGGTGGGTCTGGGATTGGTCTCACCTGGTTGTTTCTCATTGATGGCCAATCCCAGCCCAGCTGCCCAGACTGGCTCGGTCACAGACAAACCTTTGTCATTCATTCCTTTTCCATCCTTAGCCAGCCTTCTGATGGAATCCTTTCATTCTGTACTTTTAGTAGAGTTTTAATATAATATATATCATAAAATAACAAATCAGCCTTCTGAGCATGGAGTCAGATGTGGCATTCTCTGTCCCTCGCCGAGGTGGGAGCTGTCTTTGATCCTCTTATTTTTCCTGAGAGCTGCTTCACGTCCTGATCCCCTTATTTTTCCTGAGAGCTGCTTCACGTCCTGATCCCCTTATTTTTTCCTGAGAGCTGTGTGCAGTCAATGAGATTGAGGAGATCCGGGGGCTGGAGGGCTGTCCCAGCCTGGCCCAGCTGGGGCTGTCCCACAACCGGCTCACGGCCGTCGGCGGCCTGCGGGACCTGCCCGTCCGCCAGCTCAACCTGGTAAGGAGCAGCTGGCCCCGGGCTTTCCTGCCTGGCTCCTGTCCAGACAGCAAGGCCCGGGGAGAAAGTGTAAATATCATGTTAGAAATATGAAAGTAAGAAATAGGTGATGTGCTGTTTTGCATTATATATTATTTTGTAGTATGTATTTTTAATTGTATATTATTTAGTAATATATAATGTCATGTAATGTCATATAATGTAATATCATGTCATATAATATGTGCTATAATATCAAGTAATGTTATATTATATACTATAATGTTGTATAATGTCATATAATGGCATAATATAATGTCATATAATATAATGTCATATAATATAATATAATATAATGTCATATAATATAATATAATGTAATATAATATAATGTCATATAATATAATATAATATAATGTCATATAATGTAATATAATATAATGTCATATAATATAATGTCATATAATATAATATAATATAATGTCATATAATATAATATAATGTAATATAATATAATGTCATATAATATAATATAATATAATGTCATATAATATAATATAATATAATGTCATATAATATAATATAATATAATGTCATATAATATAATGTCATATAAAATAATGTCATATAATATAATATAATATAATGTAATATAATATAATATAATATAATATAATGTCATATAATATAATGTCATATAAAATAATGTCATATAATATAATATAATATAATATAATATAATATAATATAATATAATATAATATAATATAATATAATATAATATAATATAATATAATATAATATAATATAATATAATATAATATAATATAATGTAATGTAATGTAATGTAATGTAATGTAATGTAATGTAATGTAATATAATGTAATATAATATAATATAATGTAATATAATATAATATAATATAATATAATATAATATAATATAATATAATATAATATAATGTAATGTAATGTAATATAATATAATGTCATATAATAAAATATTATATAAGAAAATGTCATATAATATATAATATGATATGATATGATATGATATAATATAATATAGTATCGTATAATATAATATAGTATAATATAATGTCATATAATATAATGTCATATAATGTCATATAATGTCATATAATGTCATATAATGTCATATAATATAATATGATATGATATGATATGATATGATATGATATGATATAATATAATATAATATAATATAATATAATATAATATAATATAATATAATATAATATAATATAATATAATATAATATAATATAATATATAATGTAATGTCATATAATATGATATGGAATATAATATAATAGAATATAATATGTAATATAATGTAATGTTCTATTTTATACTATAATGTTATATTATATTATATTTGATATATAATATATGATCTATTAGATTTTACATAACATATAATTTATTATATATCATATATTATATAATATATAATACATTATATTGGATATTATATTAGATATTATTTTCTATCATATATTATATAATGCCATATAATGTATAATAAATATAATATGTATTAGACATTATATATTTTAAAAATATAACATTTTTATATCACATATAATATAGATTACATAAATTATGTATAATATACATTATATATAATATATTTGTTATAATTATTATATATAATTATATAACAATTTCTTATCAATATAATTTAAATATTTTATTAAATATAAATATTAAATATAATAAAAATAGGAAGATAATCACATAAAAATTATCAGAAATATCTGCCATGCTCTACATTTTCAAAATTATTAATACAACTGCTATACATTTTCAAAGTGAATAATACCACTGTTGCACACAAACACAACCCAAACCTGTTTTTAATGCAGTGCAGTGGCTCCCAAAGCAACAGGCTGCTTCTAAACAGCTTTTATGTTGTAATAAGTAGTGAAAAATATTTAATGGGACTTATAAAAAATATTTAATGGGATTTATCAAACATTTTTAATGGGACTTATCAAAAATATTTAATGGGACTTATCAGAAATATTTAATGGGACTTATCAAACATATTTAATGGGACTTATCAAAAATACTTAATGGGACTTATTAAAAATATTTAATGGGACTTATCAAAAATATTTAATGGGACTTATAAAAAATATTTATTGGTACTTATAAAAATATTTCTTGGGGCTTATCAAAAATATTTAATGGGACATCAAACATATTTAATGGGACTTATCAAAAATATTTAATGGGGCTTATCAGAAATATTTAATGGGACTTATCAAACATATTTAATGTGACTTATAAAAATATTTAATGGGGCTTATCAAACATATTTAATGGGACTTATCAAACATATTTAATGGGACTTATCAAAAATAAATCCCAAAGCCCTTTACAGAGCTCCCATTGGCTACATTGGTTTTCAGCACCCACCTCAATGTTGGAGGTGAAGGGAATGAATCCCTTATCAGGAATAGAAACCTTATTTTCCAGTCCTTTGAAAATTTAAAGTTTTTTCTCCTGCCCTGTAAAAGTGCTGCAGGAAATGCAGCTGAGGCTGGCCCTGGGCTGCTGCAGCGCTCAGGGCAGGAGTTCACACTGGGCAGGTTTGAATTTTACATTCAGATGGGGTCAATAAAATCCCATTTCAGATCTAGGATCCCTCCAGGAGCTCTCAGTGGCGATACATGGGAATTTGGGCTCAGTGTTAGTGGGAAGATGAGCTCAGATTGGCCAAATCCCCTGGAAATGTTTGGAAAGAGCTCCAGGATCTTTTTTCTAAATACTTTGAAAAGACTTTAATACTTTTTCCCTCCAAATTTGAGCCACAGCGAGTCTCTCCACCACTGTGTGCCCTGAAATCCTGTTTTTTTTGGTTAAAGGTGCACCAGGAATTCCCTTGGGAATCTGCTCTGTCCCAAGCTGGGAGATGGTTAACAGTTAAATCCTATTAAATCTGAATTTGGGGTTCTGATATCACTACTGATAGCACTGCTTGTCTTTGTTCATTAGCTACCTGGAAATGATGGAAAGAGATTTTAGCTGGGCATTTAAAAAAATAGAATTAATTAGAATAAAATGCAGTTGCTATTATTATTATTATTATTATTATTATTATTATTATTATTATTATTATTATTGTAGTTATTCTTCTTTCTTCTTCTTTCCTCTTCTTCTTTCCTCTTCTTCTTTCCTCTTCTTCTTTCCTCTTCTTCCTTCTGTCTTCTTTCTTCTTCTTTCTCCTTCTTTCTTCTTCTTTCTTCCTTTTTTCTTCTATTTTCTTCTTTTTTCTCCTTCTTTCTTCTCCTTTTTTCTTTTCTTTCTTCTTTCTTCTCCTTTTCTTCTACTTCTTTCTCCTTCTTTCTCCTTCTTTCTCCTTCGTTCTCCTTCGTTCTCCTTCTTTCTCCTTCTTTCTCCTTTCTTCTCCTTCCTTCTCCTTTCTTCTTCTTTCTTCCTTCTTTCTTCCTTCTTTCTTCCTTCTTTCTTCCTTCTTTCTTCTATTTTCTTCTATTTTCTTCTTTTTTCTTCTTTTTTCTTCTTTTTTCTTCTCCTTCTTTCTTCTTCTTTCTTCTCCTTCTTTCTCCTTCTTTCTCCTTCTTTGTTTCTTCTTCTTCTCAGCTTTCTCTCCCATTCCCCCTTGAGCTTTTTTTTTATAAGTTTGAAAAAAGCAGAAAGTTCTGAAGTTTGGGAAGAACACTTCAAAAAAACCCTGTAAATTCTCCCTCGCTGTACCAAAACCCCATTTATTCCACTCATATTTGCACAGCAAAAAAAAAATAAATAAAATAAAATGAGAAACACAGCTCTAATGAACTGGACCCAGAATTTTCTGTTTATAAAGGATCCATCCCCAAGCCCCTTTTGTTCCCAGAACTTTCTGCTCTTAAAGAATCCATCCCCAAATCCCTTTTGTTCCCAGAACTTTCTGCTCTTAAAGGATCCATCCCCAAATCCCTTTTGTTCCCAGAATTTTCTGCTCTTAAAGGATCCATCCCCAAATCCCTTTTGTTCCCAGAATTTTCTGCTTTTAGAGGATCCATCCCCAAACCCCTTTTGTTCCCAGAATTTTCTGATTTTAAAGGATCCATCCCCAAACCCCTTTTGTTCCCTGAATTTTCTGCCTTTAAAGGATCCATCCCCAAATCCCTTCTGTTTCCAGAATTTTCTGCTCTTAAAGGATCCATCCCCAAATCCCTTTTGTTCCCTGAATTTTCTGCCTTTAAAGGATCCATCCCCAAATCCCTTCTGTTTCCAGAATTTTCTACTCTTAAAGGATCCATCCCCAAACCCCTTTTGTTCCCAGAATTTTCTGCCTTTAAAGGATCCATCCCCAAATCCCTTCTGTTTCCAGAATTTTCTACTCTTAAAGGATCCATCCCCAAATCCCTTTTGTTCCCAGAATTTTCTGCTCTTAAAGGATCCATCCCCAAATCCCTTTTGTTCCCAGAATTTTCTGTTTATAAAGGATCCATCCCCAAGCCCCTTTTGTTCCCAGAACTTTCTGCTCTTAAAGAATCCATCCCCAAATCCCTTTTGTTCCCAGAACTTTCTGCTCTTAAAGGATCCATCCCCAAATCCCTTTTGTTCCCAGAATTTTCTGCTCTTAAAGGATCCATCCCCAAATCCCTTTTGTTCCCAGAATTTTCTGCTTTTGGAGGATCCATCCCCAAACCCCTTTTGTTCCCAGAATTTTCTGCTTCTAAAGGATCCATCCCCAAATCCCTTTTGTTCCCAGAATTTTCTCCTTTTAGATGATCCATCCCCAAATCCCTTTTGTTCCCAGAATTTTCTCCTTTTAGATGATCCATCCCGAAACCCCTTTTGTTCCCAGAATTTTCTGATTTTAAAGGATCCATCCCCAAACCCCTTTTGTTCCCTGAATTTTCTGCCTTTAAAGGATCCATCCCCAAATCCCTTCTGTTTCCAGAATTTTCTGCTCTTAAAGGATCCATCCCCAAATCCCTTTTGTTCCCAGAATTTTCTGCCTTTAAAGGATCCATCCCCAAATCCCTTCTGTTTCCAGAATTTTCTACTCTTAAAGGATCCATCCCCAAACCCCTTTTGTTCCCAGAATTTTCTGCCTTTAAAGGATCCATCCCCAAATCCCTTCTGTTTCCAGAATTTTCTACTCTTAAAGGATCCATCCCCAAGCTCCTTTTGTTCCCAGAATTTTCTGCTCTTAAAGGATCCATCCCCAAATCCCTTTTGTTCCCAGAATTTTCTGTTTATAAAGGATCCATCCCCAAGCCCCTTTTGTTCCCAGAACTTTCTGCTCTTAAAGAATCCATCCCCAAATCCCTTTTGTTCCCAGAACTTTCTGCTCTTAAAGGATCCATCCCCAAATCCCTTTTGTTCCCAGAATTTTCTGCTCTTAAAGGATCCATCCCCAAATCCCTTTTGTTCCCAGAATTTTCTGCTTTTAGAGGATCCATCCCCAAACCCCTTTTGTTCCCAGAATTTTCTGGTTTTAGAGGATCCATCCCCAAATCCCTTTTGTTCCCAGAATTTTCTGGTTTTAGAGGATCCATCCCCAAATCCCTTTTGTTCCCTGAATTTTCTGCTTTTAAAGGATCCATCCCCAAACCCCTTTTGTTCCCTGAATTTTCTACTCTTAAAGGATCCATCCCCAAACCCCTTTTGTTCCCAGAATTTTCTCTTTATAAAGGATCCATCCCCAAGCTCCTTTTGTTCCCAGAACTTTCTGCTCTTAAAGGATCCATCCCCAAATCCCTTTTGTTCCCAGAATTTTCTGCTTTTAGAGGATCCATCCCCAAACCCCTTTTGTTCCCAGAACTTTCTGCTTTTAAAGGATCCATCCCCAAATCCCTTTTGTTCCCAGAATTTTCTGCTCTTAAAGGATCCATCCCCAAATCCCTTTTGTTCCCAGAATTTTCTGTTTATAAAGGATCCATCCCCAAGCTCCTTTTGTTCCCAGAATTTTCTGCTTCTAAAGTAACCATCCCCAACCCCCTTGGTTCCAAGAATTTTCTGGTTTTGGAGGATCCATCCCCAAACCCCTTTTGTTCCCAGAACTTTCTGCTCTTAAAGGATCCATCCCCAACCCCCTTTTGTTCCCACAATTTTCTGCTTCTAAAGAATCCATCCCCAAACCCCTTTTGTTCCCAGAACTTTCTGCTCTTAAAGGATCCATCCCCAACCCCCTTTTGTTCCCAGAATTTTCTGTGCCCCTCTGTCCCAGCATTTTGCAATTCCAGCTCCAAGCTGTATCCGATTAACCAGAGGTCTAACGAAGCCTCCATGCTATTAATAACCTAATTAAACATTTAAAAGTCAGGAAAAATGTCAAGGGCAGACAACTGGATTGACATTAGAGTCAGCTGGCTTGTTTATTTCTGCAGTTCCTAAATATTTATTGAGGGGAGATGAGGCTTCCAGGCTTTTAGCACGAGGTGAGGCTGATGGGAAAATAAAATTTGCAAGGTTGTGGAAGAGGAATCCTGTGGAGAAACCATCTGGGAATGTGTGGGACAGGGATGAGCATGGAATTGTTATCCCTGCTTGGAGGCTGGGCAGAAATGAGTCTCTGGTTTGTGAGGGCCTGAGGAATGAAACCATCTGGAGGCCAGTGAGAAATCAGGGCCTCGTTTGAAAAACCTCTGAGGGTTGGTTCTCAGAAATTTGGGGCGTTTCGTGTGGGAAAGTCTGGAAGAATTGACAGAAAATTGGGGGTTTTTTTTAATTATTGTTTTTTAAACATTTCTGTGCTGTCACTGACAGTGAATGCAGCCTTCCCTTGATGTGCATTAATATGGATTTATGTATTCCAGAGAGATTTTGGAATCTTATCAGGGAATCAGGGAATCATGGAATGGGTGGGAAGGGATCTCAAAGATCACCCAGTGCCACCCCATCCATGGCAGGGACACCTCCCAGTGTCCCAGGCTGCTCCAGCTCCAGTGTCCAGCCTGGCCTGGGACATCCCAGGGATGCAGGGGCAGCCCCAGCTGCTCTGGGAATCCCATCCCAAAATCCCACCCCAGTCTCCCTCTCCCAGGGAATTCCCTCCATTCCCAGCCTGAGATTGGATCCATCCCCACCCCGACTCTGCTCTAGGAAGGAATTTTGGGATCTGGGGGCTTCACTGGGAATCTCAGGACTCCAGGAAGGGTCTCCCTTCCCTTTTCCATCCCCAACTTCCATAAAGATCCCTCACGATGGATTCTGAGTGTCCCAAATCCCAGAATCCCGGAATGGTTTGGGTGGGAAGGGACCTTCCACCCCATCCCATTCCAATCCCACTGTCCCAGGCTGCTCCAGCCCCAGTGTCCAGCCTGGCCTGGGACACTCCAGGGATCCAGGGGCAGCCCCAGCTGCTCTGGCAGTTCCAGCCCAGGCAGGAATTCCTCATTGCCCAGATCCCATCCATGCCTGCCCTCTGGCACTGGGAGCCATTCCCTGGCTCCTGTCCCTGCAGGCCTTGTCCCCAGTCCCTCTGCAGCTCTCCTGGAGCCCCTCCAGGCCCTGGAATGTGCTGGAAGCTCTCCCTGGATCCTTCCCCTCTCCAGGGGAACATTCCCAACCCTCAGCCTGTCTCCTCTCTATCCCACCCTAATTTTTTCATTATTTATTCTGCAATCACAAGTGTAAACAGAGCCCTGATTACAGAGGGAAATTCAATGTATTTATGGATATATATTCCATAATTTTCCATGCATCTTGTGTTCTAAATTTTGAGCTGGATGGTGACAAGAGTGTTCTTGGGCCGATATCAGCGTTTAAAAAATGTTAGATCTCTTTTTATTGCTGTTGTCTCTTGAAGGTGAGTTGGAGATGAGCTAATCAGGAGAGAGGTGATTCCTTTTTTCCATGAGGAGAAATGTGACACATCAGCATGTGCATGAGGCTAGTGCAGGAAGGTCTATTTTTGAGAGGATTCTCCATGACAAAAAGTCCTCAAATCCAACAAATAATTCCTTTTTTCCCTCAGGAATGTTGTTTTCCATAGAGATTATCAGCAGAAATTAACACATCCGGATGTGCATGAGGCTAGTGCAGAATGGTCTATTTGTGACAGGATTCTCCATGACAAAAAGTCCTCAAATCCAAAAAATAGTTCCTTTTTCCCCCCAGGAATGTTGTTTTCCATAGAGGTTTATCAGCAGGAATATAACACATCAGCATGTGCATGAGGCTAGTGCAGGAAGGCCTATTTTGGACAGGATTTTCCACGATAAAATCTCCTCAAATTCACCAAATAACTCTTTTTTTCCCCTCAGGAGCACTGTTTTTCACAGAGGTTTATTTGCAGTTTCTCTGCTTTCCTTTTTTCCCCTAGAGCTTTAACCAGATTGAGAAGGTGGATGGGCTGAAGAGCTTGAAAAATCTGCAGAGGGTGGATCTGTCCAACAATAAAATAAACAGTCTGCAAGGCTTGGAGGAGCATGACCTGCTGGAGGAGATCAACCTAGAGGATAACCAGGTACCAGGCTGAGCTCAGCTCCTTCGAGCAGCACAGAATATTTCCAATTTTTCACAACAAACTCCTTGAAGGGCTCCAGAAATCCTCCAGCAGTGCAAGGAAGGAATATTAGAAAAGCTGAGATATTTTCTTGTGGTGCTTCCCAGGTTGATTCCTGGTGTCCTCTCAGCCTTTGTTTAATGTCTGGGGTGGTTTTCTCTACTCTCAGGTCCCCCTTTGGTGCTCCCACACCCTGAGGAGCTGCAGTGCTCCCCTGGGTGCCCCGGGCAGATTGTCCACGGCTCCGCTCCCTTTCCTCCATCAGTTGGAGCAGATGGAATGTGACCACCAATGAGAGATGCAGAATTCCTCCCCCGCCCAAAGGCACCGGGAAAATCCCTGGAGGCAGCAGAGAGCTGGGAAATTCCTCCTTCCCCTCCTGCCAACACCTCCTCTCCCCACTGCTGGCATCCTCTGGGGATAAAATGATTTAATTTGGGGGTTTGGGTGTGACGGTGTTCACAGGGGTCCCAGGGTGAGGGAAGGGATGAGAAAGTTGACTCCATGCTCAGAAGGCTGATTTGTTATTTTATGATCTATATTATATTAAAACTCTACCAAAAGAACAGAAGAAAGGATTCCATCAGAAGGCTGGCTAAGGATAGAAAAGGAATGAATGACAAAGGTTTGTCTGTGACCGAGCCAGTCTGGACAGCTGGGCTGGGATTGGCCATCAATGAGAAACAACCAGGTGAGACCAATCCCAGACCCACCTGCTGCATCCCACAGCAGCAGAGAATCTTTGGTCACAGTTTGTTCCTGAGGCCTCCCAGCTTCTCAGGAGGGAAAAATCCCAAGGAAAGGATTTTTCATAGAACACGTTGGTGACATTTGGGGATAAAATGATTTAATTTGGGGGTTTTGGGGCACATTTGGTGTCCATCAGGGGAAATGTCAGTGTTTTACTGGAAGGAGGAGATGATTCCATGAAAATCAGGGAAGGGAGAGGCAGGTGGATCCCTTATTGAATCGCTGGGGTGGTTTTCTCTTCTCTCAGGTCCCCCTTTGGTGCTCTCACACCCTGAGGAGCTGCAGTGGCTCAGGCAGGGATGAGTTTGCAGCTTTTCCACCTGGATTATTCCAGAAGATCTTTACTCACCCCACTGCTGCCGGGCCTCAGGGGGGTTGTGAATCCCGCCCAGCCCAATTTTATGACCACAGGTTCTTCTGAGCTCTGTTTAAGAAGTGGATTTTGTCATGCAGCACAATTTTCTGTGCTGGAAATAACAATGGCACCATCCAACTCTTTTGAATTTTGAATGCCAAGCCAAATATCCACAATGATTTTGATATTGATCTTCCAGCATCCTTAACTAAAAAGAAAACAAAAAAAAAATCAATTCATGAATCACTTGGATGTCAAAGACACGTGAAAAAAAAGATAATTTAAGAAAAATAAAATATACAGCAGCAGTGGAACATTTTCTGTCATTTTTCTCTCCTTGCAAGAGGATTTAATAATAAATCACTGTGCATTTTTTTCTGCCTGTGTTCAGGTTGACATTTCAAGGTGCCTCAATTGCAGCAGACAGGAAACTCTCTAATTATTAACTCTCTAATTAATAGCACCACTTCCAGTGCCTCATTTATTTACCACCGTTCCTTACAGCACTTAAAAATTTCTTAATTTTACCTCATCAAAAATTCCCTCTTTGAGTGATGTCATTGAAACTGCTCAATGAGTTTTCTGAATATTTTTTTTAATTTTTTTTTTTGAATGCTGCCTACGGAAGAATAATTTAGAAGGGAGTTTTAATTAATTAATTAACACGTGGAGCTCACAACCACTCAGAATGAGCTTAAATTCTTGGTTTTATTTAAAAAAATGAGCACAACAGGTTCAGCTACAAATGTGTCCCTTGTAAACATTCAGTGATTTTCCAGCTGTTGATGGCTGGAATTCTGGGATTTATTGCAGAAATCCACTCAAATCTCATTTTAACTCACCAAAACTGCCCTGGGTGGGCTCATTCTCATCTCAAAGTGAGTTTAGAGCAGGCTGGGGTTGAGGTTGATGTTTTTAGGCACTTTAAAAGGATTGAGTATAAATTAGGGAGAATCTGGAGGCTTTTAGGTTCAGCTGGGCTTTCAGGATTTAAAAAGGGCTGTGGCAGAGATGGAGAGAGGATTTTTACGTGGAAAACCAGGATTTAAAAGGGGCTGTGGAAGAGATGGAGAGAGGATTTTTATGTGGAAAACCAGGGTTTAAAAGGGGCTGTGGAAGAGATGGAGAGAGGATTTTTATGTGGAAAACCAGGATTTCAAAGGGGCTGTGGAAGAGATGGAGAGAGGATTTTTACATGGAAAACCAGGATTTAAAAGGGGCTGTGGAAGAGATGGAGAGAGGATTTTTACATGGAAAACCAGGATTTAAAAGGGGCTGTGGAAGAGATGGAGAGAGGATTTTTACATGGAAAACCAGGATTTAAAAGGGGCTGTGGAAGAGATGGAGAGAGGATTTTTACATGGAAAACCAGGATTTAAAAGGGGCTGTGGAAGAGATGGAGAGAGGATTTTTACATGGAAAACCAGGATTTAAAAGGGGCTGTGGCAGAGATGGAGAGAGGATTTTTACATGGAAAACCAGGATTTAAAAGGGGCTGTGGAAGAGATGGAGAGAGGATTTTTACAGGGAAAAACACATTGAGGAGAAAAGGGAATGGTTCCACAGTGAAAGAGGAGAGCTTGAGATTGGATCTGGGGATGGAATTCCTGGCTGGGCTGGAATTCCCAGACAGTTCTCCTGGGACAGTGGGAGATGCTCCTGCCCGTGGCACTGGATGGGTTTGAAGGTTTGAAGATCCTCCCAAGCCAACCCATTCCACGCTGATTCCCCAATTCCATCTTTCTGCAGCAAACCAGGGTTGGTTTGGACCACCCAAACCTTGATTAACACCATCAATTAATGAGTGCCCAGCTTTCCTTTGTGCACAGCTGAGAACCCAGATAGGCTGGAGCCTCTGGATCCCCTGATTTATCCCTCTGGACAAAAATCCTGGTCCTTTTTAAACCAAGTGGGATGAACTTGAACTTCAGAGAAAAGAAACTCTTGAAAGGATTTATTTTTTGTTTCAAACTCCCCAGCCAGAGCAGGAATTGAACTGCAGAATTGCCTCACTCAGGCACTTCAGCAGCACATAAAAAGCCAAATGTGTCAGGGCTTGACATTTGAAAGAGCTGGGAAAGTGCAGGTGCTTGGAAATTGCTGTGTGGATTATCCTGCTGCTCCAGCTAACAGCCAAGTCATCTCTTTTTGTGCCTGTTAACGTGTAAACCCCCTTTGTGATGTAGAATTGCTATTTTTCTGCTCAGATTTGAAGAGCAGACATTAAAATGCTTCATTTTCCACTCCGTGGCTGCTGATTTTTGTGCTCTGTTTCTGTCCCTGCTCAGGTGGCTGAGCTGAGCGAGCTGAAGTGGATTGAAGATCTGCCCCTCCTCAGGGTTTTAAATCTTCTAAAAAACCCTCTACAGGTAAGGAAGAGCCAAAAATGAGAACCCAAATCTGATGGTTTGAATCCTTTCAGCCTCAGTTTCTGTCTCTAGATGTGGGCAGGTCATTTGTCCTGAGTGATCCAAGATAACTCTGTCCCAACCCTTGTGATTTCTAAATTTGGTGTGAATTTTACACTCTTTCCCCATGCCAGAAAGAAGAAAAATATTCGAAATTATTAATTTTTTCTTGTAATTGCCAGGTTTTTATTGGCCTTTATGAGGCTGGCCTGTCATGACACACAATAAAATCAGCAGGGAAAAGTACCTGCAATAGACTTTTCCTGATTTCCCATAATCTGAGAGGCTTTTCCTCCTCCTAAGCAAAGTCTGATCAAATCCCTTTCCCATTTTTAAACTCCCATCTTGTCCTTTTGAATGTTGTGGTTCCAAACTTTGGAACAACTCAGCTCTTGCTGCAGCAGTGAAGGCTCAGTTTGGGCCGTGCCTTGGGGGTAAAAAACCCTTTGATTTTGCAATGCATTAAGGCAAATTTAATTTTAGCTGATTGGAATTCAACATTGGCTGGATGAAATGAAATAATTTTTGTCAAAATGGAAATTTTTCCCCTCAGGAAAAAGGCAGTTATTGGCTCTCTGCAATTTTCATGTTGCTCCAAGTCACGGATCTGGATCTCAAAAAGGTCACGGTGGAAGAAAAGGTGAGCAAGCACCATTTCACACTGGAAGTTTTCTAAAGAAATAATACAAAATCCGAGCTTGCAGTTGTGGCAAACTCCTCCCCCAAAATCCTGCTCTCCAGAAATTCTCTAGGGCTGGAAACCTTTCCCTGCTGTGCTGCCTGAACTGGGATTTGCTTGCTGCAGGGGCTGTTTGGGGCACGTTTCCTGTTCATAAAGGGAAATGTCACCGTTTTACTGGAAGGAGGAGATGATTCCATGAAAATCAGGGAAGGGAGAGGCAGGTGGATGCTCTTTTTCCAATGTCACCATTCCCAGGTGACTCCTCCCAGTCTGGCTTCTCCTCTGAAAAAATGGAATTTTTGCTGCTCTGCAGCTGTGCGGTGATATTTGAAGAATTCTTGGAAAATTCTTCCACATGAACTGGTGGAATACACTCTAAATATCTCCTTCTCCTTCTCCTTCTCCTTCTCCTTCTCCTTCTCCTTCTCCTTCTCCTTCTCCTTCTCCTTCTCCTTCCCCTTCCCCTTCCCCTTCTCCTTCTCCTTCTCCTTCACCGTCTCCTTCTCCATCTCCGTCTCTGTCTCCATCTTTGTCTCCTTCTCCTTCTCCTTCTCCTTCACCGTCTCCTTCTCCTTCTCCATCTCCGTCTCTGTCTCCATCTTTGTCTTCTTCTCCTTCTCCTTCTCCTTCTCCTTCTCCTTCTCCTTCTCCTTCTCCTTCTCCTTCTCCTTCTCCTTCTCCTTCTTCTCCTTCTCCTTCTCCTCCTCTGCCTCCTCCTTCTTCTTCTTGTTCTTCTTGTTCTTGTTCTTGTTCTTGTTCTTGTTCTTCTTCTTCTTCTTCTTCTTCTTCTTCTTCTTCTTGTTCTTGTTGTTGTTGTTGTTGTTGTTGTTCTTCTTCTTCTTCTTCTTCTTCTTTTTCTTCTTGTTCTTCTTCTTCTTGTTCTTCTTGTTCTTATTGTTCTTCTTCTTCTTCTTCTTCTTATTATTATTATTATTATTATTATTGTTATTGTTATTATTATTATTATTTTGGCTGCAGCAGCCACTGAGATATTTGCTTAGAGGATGTTGGATTGATGGAAAGAAGGAATTCTGCCTTCTGCCAGAGGAATTGTGCCCCACTCCCCATTTTGTTGCTGAATGAATCCATTACTGAGTCACCTGATGGAAAAATCCAGGATTTAGTGACTCAGAATTTGTATTTTTATTGTGGCTCTGATTTCTGGGATCATCCACAACAAACCTTCCCAGTGTGCCCAAGCTGTGCTGGAATTTCTGTATTTCAGGGAATTATCCTTTCAGAATTATCCCTGCAGGAAATCCATCCCTCCCAACTTTATCTGTATCAGTTTTGGGTCTCTGGTTTAGTGCCAGGCTCTCTGGCATTAATGAATTTTGGATATATTAATGAATTTTGGATAGATTAATGAATTTTGGATATATTAATGATTTTTTTTTCCTTTCTATGGCCTGTAATTTAAACCTGAGTGTCTGCTTTAGACCAACATTTAATTTCTGAGTGATAAAATTGCTCCCCAAAATCCTCTCCTCCTGTTATTTCAGGGTGCCTCCTCTAGCCTCAAGAGTTCTCTTGGCACACTGAATTTGGGGGAGCAGCTCCGTGTCTCACTGATGCCAAATGGATGCACAGGAACGTGGGTTGGATCAGGAGGGTGGTTTGGGTGTGGAATTCCTGCTTGTCCAACTCACCACGTTTGGTTCTCACTGTGGAACAATCTTGCAATATTGATAATTTAATAATAATCCTTCCTTCAGGATACCCAGATGGGCACCAGGATGCACCCACTGTGCTCCCAGCCACTAATTCAGAGCCCAAATTAGAGCTAAAATTAAATTAGTTTTTAATTTTGATTTTTAAATTTTATTGATTTTAAATTTTTTTTCCCTCCTCCTGCTTTTCCCCTGAATATGGGCACGTGGAGATCTGAGCACTGAATGTTTTAAATTTTACTTATTTAATTTAAATTTTTTTCCCTACTCCTGCTTTTCCCCTGAATATGGACAAGTGGAGTTCTGAGCACTGAATGTTTTAAATTTTACTTATTGAATTTAATTTTTTTTTCCCTCCTCCTGCTTTTCACCTGAATATGGACAAGTGGAGTTCTGAGCACTGAATGTTTTCAATTTTATTTATTTTATTTAATTTTTTTTCCCTCCTCCTGCTTTCCCCCCAAATATGGCACATGGAGTTCTGAGCACTGAATGTTTTAAATTTTACTTATTTAATTTTTTCCCCTCCTCCTGCTTTTCCCCTGAATATGGGCACGTGGAGATCTGAACACTGAATGTTTTAAATTTTACTTATTGAATTTAATTTTTTTTCCCTACTCCTGCTTTTCCCCTGAATATGGACAAGTGGAGATCTGAGCACTGAATGTTTTAAATTTTACTTATTTAATTTAATTTTTTTTCCCTCCTCCTGCTTTCCCCCAAATATGGCACGTGGAATTCTGAGCACTGAATGTTTTAAATTTTACTTATTTAATTTAATTTTTTTTTTCCCTCCTCCTGCTTTTCACCTGAATATGGACAAGTGGAGTTCTGAGCACTGAATGTCTTAAATTTTACTTATTTAATTTAATTTTTTTTCCCTCCTCCTGCTTTCCCCCCAAATATGGCACATGGAATTCTGAGCACTGAATGTTTTAAATTTTACTTATTTAATTTAATTTTTTCCCCTCCTCCTGCTTTTCCCCTGAATATGGGCACGTGGAGTTCTGAGCACTGAATGTTTCCAGCCATGGCATTCCAGGCTGGAAGTGGATCATCCTGGCATGGATTGTCTGGCCCAGCCTTGCCTGGGAAAAGCACAGGCAATGCAAAATGGCCCAGGCAGATCCTAGAAGTGACCAGCACTGGTGAATCCACCAGTTATTTCCCTGGGGAAATTCCCACGGAATCCAGGATGGAATCCAGGATGGTTTGGGTTTGAAGGGACCTCAAAGCCCATCCAGTCCCACCCCTGCCATGGGCAGGAACACTTCCCACCATCCCAGCTTGTTCCAACCTCCTCTGGATCATTCCAAAGGCTGATTGGTCTCACTGTGGAAATTTTATGTCTCGTGTCCCATTGGAATGGCCTCAGTTGTCCCTAACCTGTTTGTGAGTGTGTGGCATGAACAACCCCCAAAGTACCCAACCCATGAGTGCTCAGCAGGATGGAGGGAGGGAATCCTCGGAGTCTGAGTGCTCTCCCTCCCAGCAAAGGCAGGAATGCCTCGGCAGGAGTTTGCTCACTTGGTTAATGCCCATCCTGTAATAAAGGAGTGGCTTCAGTCCCCAGGGGTTTGAGTTCAGCCAATCCACCACCACTGAGAGGATGCAAATTAACGGATAATTAAAACTTGCTTTGGTATCCCAAGTGGCATCCTCTTTGCTTCAGGGAAAGGTTGACTACATTAAAGATGGTGAGCTGTGTCTGGCTGCCATCCATCATCCATCCATTACATCCATCCATCCATCCATCCATCCATCCATCCATCCATTCCATCCATCCATCATCCATCCATCATCCATCCATCCATCCATCCATCCATCCATCATCCATCCATCCATCCATCCATCATCCATCCATCCATCCATCCATCCATCATCCATCCATCCATCCATCCATCCATCATCCATACATCCATCCATCCATCATACATCCATCCATCCATTCCATCCATCCATTCCATCCATCCATCATCCATCCATCATCCATCCATCATCCATCACCCATCCATTCATCCATCCATCCATCCATTCCATCCATCCATTCCATCCATCCATCATCCCTCCATCCATCCATCCATCATCCATCCATCCATTCCATCCATCCATTCCATCCATCCATCCATCATCCATCCATCATCCCTCCATCCATCAATCCATCATCCATCCATCCATCCATCCATCCATCCCACCATCCATCCATCCATCCATCCATCCATCATCCATCCATCCATCATCCATCCCTCCATCCATCCATCCCTCCATCCATCCATCCCTCCATCCCTCCATCCGTCCATCCATCCCTCCATCCATCCCACCATCCATCCATCCATCCATCATCCATCCATTCCATCCATCCATCCATCATCCATCCATCCATCCATCATCCATCCATCCATCCATCATCCATCCATCCATCATCCATCCATCCATCCATCATACATCCATTCCATCCATCCATCCATCCATCCATCCATCCATCCATCATCCACCCATCCATCCATCCATCATCCATCCATCCATCCATCCATCATCCATCCATCCATCCATCCATCCATCCATCATCCATCCATCCATCCATCCCACCATCCATCCATCCATCCATCATCCATCCATCCATCCATCCATCCATCCATCATACATCCATTCCATCCATCCATCCATCCATCCATCATCCATCCATCCATCATCCATCCCTCCATCCATCCATCCCTCCATCCATCCATCCCTCCATCCCTCCATCCGTCCATCCATCCCTCCATCCATCCCACCATCCATCCATCCATCCATCATCCATCCATTCCATCCATCCATCCATCATCCATCCATCCATCCATCATCCATCCATCCATCCATCATCCATCCATCCATCCATCCCACCATCCATCCATCCATCCATCATCCATCCATCCATCAATCCATCATCCATCCATCATCCATCCATCCATCCATCCATCATCCATCCATCCATCCATCCATCATCCATCCATCCATCATCCATCCATCATCCATCCATCCATCAATCCATCATCCATCCATCATCCATCCATCCATCATCCATCCATCCCTCCATCCCTCCATCCCTCAAATCACCCTTTAATTCCCCAGATCTCTGCTCCCAGCCCAGCCCAGCACCAATCCCGACCCTCAGGAGCACAAGTCCATCCTTATTCCCGGTGATCAGCCAAGACTTTTGCACCTGGAAGCAATTCCATGACTCCTCCCCTTCCTTTCCCCTCTCCCCTCACTTTTGGGACCAGGTGGCTGCTGTGAACCAAGAGGCCCCTCCTCCAGAAGTCGTGGCTGCTGAAGACCACAGGACTCATCTTCTGTACCACTCTCTGCAGCCCCAGAGCGTCCTGAACAGGTGAGTTCATGTCCCAGCTGCTCCTGACAGTGGCATTCGAGTAAAGCGGAATTCTGTCCCCTCAGAGGGACGTTTTTTCCCGAGGAGAGCTCCCGCAGGATTCCGTCAGCAGCCTGGCAACGAGGCAGAGCTGATTTGGTTCAAATTGATGATGAAGCTCTTCGTTCACCTCTAAAGTGTGAGTCAGATTGTCCACGGCTCCGCTCCCTTTCCTCCATCAGTTGGAGCAGATGGAATGTGACCACCAATGAGAGATGCAGAATTCCTCCCCTGCCCAAAGGCACCGGGAAAATCCCTGGAGGCAGCAGAGAGCTGGGAAATTCCTCCTTCCCCTCCTGCCAACACCTCCTCTGCCCACTGCTGGCATCCTCTGGGGATAAAATGATTTAATTTGAGGGTTTTGGGGCACATTTCGTGTTCATAAAGGGAAATTTCAGCGTTTTACTGGAAGGAGGAGATGATTCCATGAAAATCAGGGAAGGGAGAGGCAGGTGGATGCTCTTTTTCCAGTCACCCTTCCCAGGTGACTCCTCCCAGTCTGGTTTCTCCTCTGAAAAATTGGAATTTTTGCTGCTCTGCAGCTGTGTGGTGATATTTGAGGAATTCCTGGCAAAAATCTTCCACATGATCTGTGTAGTACTATTATTATTATTGTTGTTGTTGTTGTTATTTATTATTATTATTATTATTATTATTATTATTAGTATTAGTATTAGTATTAGTATTAGTATTAGTATTAGTATTTGGGCTGCAGCAGGCATTGAGATCAACCTTTGTGCCCCACTCCCCATTTTGGTGCTGAATGAATCCATTACTGAGTCACCTGATGGAAAAACCCAGGATTTAGTAACTCAGAAATTCGTATTTTTATTGTGGTTCTGATTTCTGGGATCATCCACAACAAACAGGAACCTTCCCAGCTCTGAGAATTCTTTTGAGAACAAAACCCCAAAGATTTATTTATTTATTGCAAGGATGGAGATTTCCTAAAATAAACCCACAAAATTGGCTTATTTTTCTTCTTAAAAAAAAACCAAAAAACCCTAAAGGCACAAATTTTTTTTTTTCCAAGGGCTGTGTTTAAATATTTGCTGAGTGGATTTGGGATTGGTGGAAAGAAGGAATTCTGCCTTCTGCCCGAGGAATCATGGACACAAACACAAAAATATCAAAAATGCCTCCAACGCTGGCTGGTGCTCAGGTGCAAAGCACCCCAGAGTAATTAATGAAACTTTGCTAATGATTCCTGCCCTTTCCACCCTAAAATCCTTCTTGGAGCCAGACTGGGGGGGTTCATTTGCATCTCTCTTTCTCCAGCAGGTTATCATTAATTCTGGGTCACTGACATTTTTGTTATTTCAAATCAAACCTGACAACAAAGCAAAAAGTTTTAATTCTTGCCTGTGCTGCCGGCACAAAACATTGAATTTCCTGTAATTTTTGTTACTCTCTCAGTCTGTGTTTTTTTCTGTAATTGTGTGGTGACACACCGGTGAATATTATGGGTATTTTCCCCTCCTAGAGGTGCAGGTGACATCTGAAAATGCTGCTCAGAGCGACAACGGCTCCACGGGGAGCAGAAATTTAATCTCCAGTTTGTCAGGAGAGTTTTTGGTACCTGGCACCCCACTGACAGCATGATTCTTTTTGACAATTAAAATAATTAATCCTTGGAACAATTCACCAAGAGTTCTCCACAACTGGAATGTTTCTAATCCAAAAAGGATCTCATGGACACCCAGGTATCGGGCTGGAAACAGGAACCAACTTGGGGAATTCCAAGTGGGATGAGGGGAGGATGATTCAGATCCACAAAATAATCCCTTTTGGCCTTAAAATTATTCATCTTTCACAGCAGTGCCCACAAAGACAAAGAAATTTGAGTAACAAGCCCAAAACTTTTCCAGAATCTTCTTCCAAGCTGTAGAACCCAAAAATTTCAGAGTTGGGAACCAAGGTGTTCCCAGTGTGATGAGGGACAGGATTATGGAAATGTTCTCCTGATGAAATCCTGAATCCCAGCAATCTGAGGACAGGGGGAATTGGGAATTTATTGAAGAGAATTTGAATTTTGAGTGTGAACTCATCAAGGGATGATTTATTGAATGTAACATTTCCTCAAATAAGGAAAGATGCCAGAGGAATTCTGCATTTTCCAAGCCTGAAACAAGAACCAGCTTGGGGAATTCCAAGTGGAATGAGAGGAGGATGTTTCAGATCCTCAAAATAATCCCTTTTGGCCTTAAAATTATTCATCTTTCACAGCAGTGCCTACAAAGAGAAAGGAAAATTAAGCAACGAGCCCAAAACTCTTTTCCAGAATCTTCTTCCAAGCTGTAGAACCCCAAATTTCAGAGTTGGGAACTGAGGTGTTCCCAGTGTGATGAGGGACAGGATTATGGAAATGTTCTCCTGATGAAATCCTGAATCCCAGCAATCTGAGGACAGGGGGAATTGGGAATTTGTTGAAGAAAATTTGAATTTTGAGCGTGAACTCATCAAGGGTTGCAATTCCTTGTGGAAGGAAAGATGCCAGAGGAATTCTGCATTTTCCATGCCTGAAACAGGAACCAACTTGGGGAATTCCAAGTGGGATGAGAGGAGGATGATTCAGATCCTCAAAATAATCCCTTTTGGCCTTAAAATTTATTCATCTTTCACAGCAGTGCCCACAAAGACCAAAAAAGTTGAATAACGAGCCCAGAACTCATTTCCAGAATCTTCTTCCAAGCTGTAGGAACCCCAAACTTTGAGTGCTGGGAACCCAGGAGTGGTGATGTGATGAGGGACAGGATTATGGAAATGTTCTCCTGATGAAATCCGGAATCCCAGCAATCTGAGGACAGGGGGAATTGGGAATTTATTGAAGAGAATTTGAATTTTGAGCGTGAACTCATCAAGGGTTGCAATTCCTTGTGGAAGGAAAGATACCAGAGGAATTCTGCATTTTCCATGCCAGGAACCAGCTTGGGGAATTCCAAGTGGGGTGATGATTCAGATCCTAAAAATAATCCCTTTTGGCCTTAAAAGTATTCATCTTTCACAGCAGTGCCCACACAGACAAAGAAAGTTGAATAATGAGCCCAGAACTTTTCCAGAATCTTCTTCCAAGCTGTAGAACCCCAAATTTCAGAGTTGGGAACCGAGGTGTTCCCAGTGTGATGAGGGACAGGATTATGGAAATGTTCTCCTGATGAAATCCTGAATCCCAGCAATCTGAGGACAGGGGGAATTGGGAATTTATTGAAGAGAATTTGAATTTTGAGCGTGAACTCATCAAGGGATGATTTCTTGAATGTAACATTTCCTCAAATAAGGAAAGATGCCAGAGGAATTCTGCATTTTCCAAGCCTGGAACAGGTCCTGTGCAGGGAAAAGGAAAAAACATCTTAATTTTAAGGATTCCCAATAATTTCCCCATCCCTGGAAGTGTCCAGGGCCAGGCTGGATGGAGCTCGGAGCCCTCTGGGACTGTGGAAAAAGTTGGGAAGGTCTGGAATGGGACTGGATTGAAATTCCCATCCATCCCACCCCATTCCAGGATTTGATGGAGAAAATAAAAGTTTTGTTTTCCCAGCCCTGCCTTGCCAGGATTATTCCCAAAAATAAAGAACTTGGGACACAAAAAACCCTTTCTGCAGCATCCTGACCAGTTCCGGACCTTTCCTCACCTCAGCTGCTCTGCTGCTCCTAAAATAGCAGCAAAGCCATGGCTTTGGAATATTTTCTTCCTGGATTAAATTGGAATGTTGTCCTCATTTCTTAAGGAATGAGTTATTTGTGAGAGGGACACTAAAATAAATATATTCCCTTTTAAAAATATAAAATATAAATATGGTATATTGTCTTATATTTATTTTTTTAACATTTTTTATTCTGTTATTTTCTTATCTTTTCATATATTTGTTTTCTTTTATTTTCTTCTATTTATTTTCTTTTGTTTTCTTATATTTATTTTCTTATCCTATATTTTCTTCTATTTATTATATTATGTTTCCTTATATTTATTATATCATGTTATATTATATTAATTATATATAATAAATATTATATATATTATATTATGTTATGTTATGTTATGTTAATTATATATAATAAATATTATAAATATTATATTATATTATATTATATTATATTATGTTATATTATATTATATTATATTATATTATATTATATTATATTATATTATATTTATTATGTTATATTTGTTTTTTATTCTATTCTATTATTATAATGTAATTATATTTATATTATTATATTATATTATATTATATTATATTATATTATATTATATTATATTATATTATATTATATTATATTATATTATATTATATTATATTATATTATATTATATTATATTTTTATTGTATGATCCTCTATTATACTATAATTATTATTTTTATTATACTTATTATATTTATTATATTATGTAATATTCTCTTTTCAGGTGTCCTGTTTAAAATCCCATTAAATGGATCCAGAGGCAGATTTCTTTCACTTAAAACTCAGCTAAAACTACTTATTAATTAAAAATCACTGAGTTTGGAATGATTTCAGTTATTCCTGCCCTATTTCCAAGCGGCCCAATCTTAAAATCTACCTGAGATTTAAAAATGAATTTTTAAACAATTAAAAATTAATTTAAAATTCTCTTTTTACTTCATTCTCTCGCTTACAGCTGGAAAATCTGGGGATTTAATCCTCACCTCAGCATGGAGAAAATGGAGAATTTTGTATTTTTGCAGCACTTTAGGTCCTTTTTTGTCGTTTTATTTGTGTTCAGTGAAGTTTTAATGATCTGAGTGGGTTTTTTCCATTTAACTGAAGAATTTTTCCACCTTCACTGGACACGGAAGGCAACGAGGTCCTGCAGGAGAGTGGAAAAATCTGTTTATTAACTTTATTCCAATTCTCCTGCTCGTTAAAATATTCCCACCTCTGGAAAAGAACCCCCAGCCCTTTAGAAAAGGCTGCAAATCCGAGTAAAAATCTCACAATTCCTTTAGAAAAAGAGACTTTAAGGCAGAATTTTGTGCTGTTTTTACATTTAGAGCCCCTCAGGTTTTGTCTCTGCTGTGACCAAGTTGGGATGAGTTGAAGGGGTGATAAAATCTCCGCCCAGCTTTCTGAAAAGCTGCTGAAATTTGATTTTTTGGAGGTGATTTTTGGCCTCTGGTTTTCCTTTCTTGCAGCACTTTGGCCTCTTGTGACGAGCCCTACCCCATGCTGGTGTTGCTGGGCCCCGTGGCCGGGGGCAGGAGGCAGCTGTCTCTCAAAATCTGCAGAGAATTCAAAGGTTTCTTCAGGTTTGGGTGAGTTGTGCTCCCTGAGCGGGAAAAAACCACCAGAGAGGGAATTGCTGCTGGTTTGGTTTGTGGGGAATTGGTAAAGGAGGTAAAGACCAAAGGGTTTTGGTGTGGGGTTGTGTCTTCTCGAGGATTGAGTGGCTGAGGTGATGGAGAGGGAAGGAATTGAAATTGTCAGATTGTTTTGGGAGGTAAGCAGAAAATGAAACAAAAAAAACCAAATGAAAATCGTAAATCAAAAGAGAAAACAAACAAACGAAAAAAAAAAAAATTAAAATTTCAAGCCAAAAGAGAAAACAAACAAATGAAAACAAAAAACGAATGAAATTCAGAAGTCAAAAGAAAAAAACAAACAAAAAAAATTTCAAACCAAAAGAGAAAACAAACAAATAAAAACAAAAAACAAATGAAATTCACAAATACAAAGAGAAAACAAACAAACAAAAAAAGAAGATTTCAAACCAAAAGGGAAAACAAACAAATGAAAACAAAAAACGAATGAAATTCAGAAGTCAAAAGAAAAAACAAACAAACGAAAAAAAATTAAAATTTCAAACCAAAAGAGAAAACAAACAAATGAAAACAAAAAATGAATGAAATTCACAAATCAAAAGAGGAAGCAAACAGACTAGAACAAAACAAACAAATGAAAATCACAAATCAAAACATAAACAAATAAAACAAAACCAAACGGAAATCACAAATCAAAACAAAAAACAAAGAAATGAAAATTACAAATTAAAACAACAAACAAACTAAAAATAAACAAACAAACCTTTGAAAATAAACAAAGACAAAAAATGAAATCCACAAAGCAAAACAGAAAACAAGCTAACTAAAACTAAACAAAGAAATGAAACCCAGGAAATCAAACAAAATAAACGAATGAAAATTACAAACCAAGACACAAAACAAACAAATGAAAACTAAAATGAAAATTACAAACCAAACCAGAAAACAAACTAAAAATAAACAAATGAAACCTACAAAATAAACAAAAATAAACAAATGAAATCCACAAACCAAAACACAAAACAAAGAAATGAAAGCAAAAATTAAAATCATAAATCAAACCTGAAAGCAAACAAACTAAAATAAAATAAATGAAATTCTATAAAATAAATAAAAACAAACAAATGAAAATCACAAATCAAAACCTGAAACAAAATAAAACAAAATAAACAAATGAAACCTACAAAATAAAACAAAATAAACAAATGGAAATCACAAATCAAAGCAGAAACAAACTAAAAAGAAATGAAAGCTACAAAATAAACCAAAATAAACAAATGAAATCCACAAACCAAAACAGAAAACAAAGAAATGAAAGCAAAAAATAAAAATCACAAATCAAAACTGAAAACAAACAAAAACCAAAAAACAAACAAATGAAAACAAAACCAAATGAAAATCACACAATAAAAATATAACAACAAAAATAAAAACAATATAAAATAATAACAAAATAAAAAAATAAATGAAACCCATAAACCAAAACACAAAACAAACCAAAACAAATAAATGAAAATTACAGACCAAACCACAAACCAAACAAATGAAAATCACAAATAAAAACAGAAAACAAACTAAAAATAAACAAAAATAAACAAATTAAATCCACAAACCAAAACAGAAAACAAAGAAATGAAAACAAAAATGAAAATCACAAATCAAACCTGAAAACAAACGAATGAAAATAAAAAGAAAGAAGTAAAATCTATGAAATTAACAAAAACAAATGAAAATAAAATCAATAAATGACATTTACCAAATAAACCAAACCAGAAAACAAATGGAAAACAAATGAAAAGAAAATAAACAAATGGAAATGACAACCCAGAAGATCAAATTAACAGAACAAAATCAACAAATCACAAACCACAACAGGAAAGAAAGAAAAACTCAAACAAATATAAAAAGCAGAAACCAAAAAGGAAAACACCCAACCAAACAAAAAGGGAATAAAAAACCAAAGCAAAAAAAACCCCACAGACAAGAAAAAAAATCCCAAAACCCAAAAAACCTCCAAAAAAAACCCCAAAATCCCACAACCAAAACAAAATAGAGCCCAAACCCCCCATAGAACCCAAACAAAAAAACCCCAAAAACTGAACAAAGAAAACCCCAAAAAAACAAAAAAAACTACAAAAATCCCTAAAAAAACCCTAAAAAAAACCCAAATAACCCCCCTAAAAAAACCAAAAAACTGAACAAAAAAATCCCCAAAAAGAACAAAAAACCCTACAAAAAACCCTAAAAAACTTAAAAAACCCAAATAAACAACCCCCCCAAAAAAAAAACAAAAAACCCCAAAAACTGAACAAAAAACCCCAAAAACTGAACAAAAAAACCACAAAAAACCCCTAAAAATCTCCAAAAAAACCCCAAATAAACAAAACAAAACCAAAAAACCCCAAAAACTGAACAAAAAAAAACCCAAAAAGAACAAAAAAAAAAAACCCTACAAGAAGCCCTAAAAAAACCCTCCAAATAAACCCCAAATAAACAAAAAAACCCGCAAAAAAAACGAACAAAAAAAACAAAAAAACTCCACAAAAAACCCTAAAAAAATCTCAAAAAAACCCCAGACAAACAAAAAACACAACAAAAAAAATAAATAAAAGCAAAAAAAAACTTCTCTGTATCCCCTTATTCCCAATTAATTTTTGGCACTAATTTTTCCCTTTATTTTCTATTTTAAAGGAAAAATCTCTTCTGCCACTGTAAAAATTCCTTTTTTTCCCTTTATTTACCCCATTTTTTAGAAATGCCAAATTGGAATTTTCCAAACATTCTGTGAGGCGATTTTTTATTATTTTTTTAAATTATTATTTTTTTAAGAGCCTTTTTACATTGTGTGTTTCATTCCCTACACCTTCCACGAAGAAAGAGAAAATAAAAATTAAAAATAAAAAGGAATAGACAGAACCTTCACAGAGCAGAAAATTCCATGAAGGAAAATTATTTTTTTAATTCTTCAGGGGAGATTTGAGCCATTTCCTGCTCGGAAATTTCCAACATTCTGCTCATTAAAAATGGATTTTATTCAAGATTCCCTGGCAGGATGAATGTAATCACTTCCCTGCAATTAAAAAAGGGCTGAAATGGGTAAAAATTGCAGGAAATCCCAGGAAATTGGCTCCTCCAAGCATCTGGAAATGTTTTGTTTTATTCCAAAAAAATCAGGAATTTCCCAGAGCCTCTGTGGAACTCACTGCTCTCATTTTGGGGGGATAAATGTGATTTCCTCTGGTGCTGACTCTGAATTTTTAGAGGTTTCCAGCCCAGCTCCCTGGGATAAGTGAGCAGAAATAGGAGAAAAATCTGATTTTCAAACAGACCCAGACCCACAGAATCCTTCAGGCTCTAATTGTCCCCTGCATTAATTATCTGGGGGTTTAGGGATTTTTTAGGGACTTTTTTGGGGTTTTTTAGTGGGTTTTTAGTGTTTTATCTGGTGGCTGAGTTTTATCCTCATGGCATGACAGGGAATTCCTTTCCCTGCCTTTTTCCCACTTTATGGCAAAGCAGAAATGAGGAAAAAAATCTGATTTTCAAGCAGACCCAGACCCAATGAATCCTTCAGGCTCAATTTGTTCCCTGCATTAATTATCTGGGAGATTTTGGTGGGATTTTCTGGTGTTTTTTAGGGATTTTTTGGGGTTTTTTAGTGGATTTTCAGTGTTTTATCCTGGTGGCTGAGGTTTATCCTCATGGAATTACAGGGAATTCCTTTCCCTGCCTTTTTCCCACTTAATGGCAAAGCAGAAATGAGTAAAAAAAAATCTGATTTTCAAGCAGACCCAGACCCAGTGAATCCTTCAGGCTCTAATTGTTCCCTGCATTAATTATCTGGGGTTTTGGGGATTTTTTAGTGATTTTTTTGGGGTTTTTTTGTGGATTTTTAGTGTTTTATCCTGATGGCTGAGGTTTATCCTCATGGGATAACAGGGAATTCCTTTCCCTGCCTTTTTCTCACTTTATGGCAAAGCAGAAATAGGAGAAAAATCTGATTTTCAAGCAGACCCAGACCCACTGAATCCTTCAGGCTCAATTTGTTCCCTGCATTAATTAACTGGGGGGTTTTAGGGATTTTTTAGGGATTTTCTGGGGGTTTTTAAAGGTTTTTTATTGTTTTATCTGATAGCTGAGGTGTGTCCTTATGGCATGACAGGGAATTCCTTCCCCTGCCTTTTATCCCACTTTATGGCAAAGCAATAATGAGGAAAAAAATCTGATTTTCAAACAGACCCAGACCCACTGAATCCTTCAGGCTCAATTTGTTCCCTGCATTAATTAACTGGGAAATTTTGGTGGGAATTTTTTGAGATTTTTAGGGATTTTTTTGATTTTTTAGTGGGTTTTTAGTGTTTTATCCTGGTGGCTGAGGTGTGTCCTCATGGGATGACAGGGAATTCCTTTCCCTGCCTTTCTTCCCACTTTATGGCAAAGCAGAAATGAGGAAAAAAAATCTGATTTTCAAACAGACCCAGACCCACAGAATCCTTCAGGCTCTAATTGTTCCCTGCATTAATTAACTGGAAGATTTTGGTGGGAATTTTTGGTGTTTTTTAGAGATTTTTTGGATTTTTTTAGTGGATTTTTAGTGTTTTATCCTGGTGGCTGAGGTGTGTCCTCATGGAATTACAGGGAATTCCTTTCCCTGCCTTTCTTCCCACTTTATGGCAAAGCAGAAATGAGTAAAAAAATCTGATTTTCAAGCAGACCCAGACCCACAGAATCCTTCAGTATTAAACAGCCACCTGCATTAATTATTTGGGTTTTTTGGGGGGATTTTGTGGGTTTTTAGTGTTTTATCCTGCTGTGGAGCTAAGGCAGCTGAGTTTTTACTTTCCCAGCCTTTTATCCCACTTTTCTCCCCACTTTCAGGATTGTCTCCCCCCTCCCCATTGGGCATCTGTTTAAAAATTGGAATTTTGGGCTCTTTCTTCACCTCACAGCTCAGCCCAGCTGGTTTTACACATTTAGGATTTGACTTTCTATCATCCCCCAGCTGACAGAATTGGGGAAAAAATGGGAAATTCATCATTCCTCAGTGCCAGGCTGCTGGGACAGCTCCAGCTCAGCCCATCCTGGGCTGGGGAGGGATTTATGCCCCAAACTCACATGAAATTTCCCTTTTTTTGGTGAATTTATGGGTTAATCTTTCAAACACCCAGCACTGAGGGACGTGATTTGCCCCTCTTTCTATTTCTCACATTTCTTTGCTGCTTAAAAATAAAATTATTTCTACTTTCCCCACTGCTCTTCCAGAGGGATTGAAACCAGATTATTTCTTTATTATCCCATAATTCTCCCAGGCCCTGCCACACCACCAGGAAAGCTTATTTTGGGGAAGAGAACAAATTTGATTATTATTTCATTTCTCAAGAAGAATTTGACAAAATGGTGAAAGCAGTAAGTACCTGACTCCTGTCCTTGGGGCTTTTTTCCTGCTCCCTCAGTGAACTCAACTTCTGTGTCCAAACCTGATTTATTTTTAATATTTTATTTTATTTTTATTTTATTTATTTTATTTTCTTTATTTTTATTTTATTTTTATTTTATTTTATTTCATTTCATTTCATTTCATTTCATTTCATTTTTATTTATTTTTATTTTATTTATTTGTTTTTATTTTATTTTATTTTATTTTTAGTTATTTTATTTGTTTATTTTTATTTTATTTTATTTATTTTTTATTTTATTTATTTTTACTTGATTTATTTTTACTTTATTTTATTTATTTATTTATTTATTTTAAATTTATTTTTATTTTATTTTTTATTTCATTTCATTTCATTCATTTATTTCATTTTTAATATTTGGTTTCTGCCTGGCTGTGAATGTTTATTCCCTCTCAGCTGTGGGTTTTAAGTCCATACAAGAAATCCCCAATTTCTTGTCGATTTCTGCTGCCTTTTCTCCTGTAAATGAATTTATAGGAACCCCTACATGGGCAGAATGGCCAGTGGGGAATATTTAAATAACAGTCTAATGTAGAAATAAATTTAATTTCGGGCACAAATAGAGCATGGGGTTTATTGGGTTTATTATTAATGCTGCTTTTGGGCTCATTAATGCAGATTTTGGGCTCATTAATGCTGATTTTGGGCTCATTAACGCTGATTTTGGGCTCATTAACGCTGATTTTGGCCTCTCTCATTAATTCTGATTTTTGGCTCTCAGTGCCCTCATTAATGATGATTTTAGGCTCTCATTAACACTGATTTTGGGGTCTCTCAGTAATGCTGATTTTCAGCTCTCAGTGCCCTTACTAATGCTGACTTTGGGCTCATTAATGCTGATTTTGGGCTCTCATTAACGCTGATTTTGGGCTCTCATTAATGCTGATTTTGGGCTCTCAGTGCCCTCATTAATGCTGATTCTAGGCTCTCATTAACGCTGATTTTGGGCTCTCTCATTAACACTGATTTTGGGCTCTCTCATTAATGCTGATTTGGGCTCTCTCATTAATGCTGATTTTGGGCTCATTAATTCTGATTCTGGGCTCTCTCATTAATGCTGATTTTGGCCTCTCTCATTAATGCTGATTTTGGGCTCATTAATTCTGATTTTGGGCTCTCATTGCCCTCATTAACACTGATATTGGGCCCTCATTAATGCTGATTTTGGGTTCTCTCATTAACGCTGATTTTGGGCACTCAGTGCTCTCATTAATGCTGATTTTGGGCTTTCATTAATGCTGATTTTGGGCTCTCTCATTAATGCTTATTCTGGGCTCTCATTAATGCTGATTTTAGGCTCTCATTAACGCTGATTTTGGGCTCTCATTAATGCTGATTTTGGGCTCATTAACGCTGATTTTGGGCTCTCATTAATGCTGATTTTGGGCTCTCAGTGCCCTCATTAACGCTGATTTTGGGGTCATTAATGCTGATTCTGGGCTCTGAGTGCCCTCACTAACACAGATTTAAACAGGAAGAAACTTTTTAGGGAGAGAAATCATGGAAAGGCAAAGCGCTCCGCCCCTTTGCGGAAGCTGTTCCCCTTGGGATATTCCCCTTGGCGTGATCCTTGTTCTGAATTTCAGGGGAAATTCCTGACAACCTACAAATACAGCGGGCACAGCTACGGGCTGGCACGAGACACCTTGGAGTCCATAGCCAGGGAGGGGCTGGGCACCTGTGCCCACATGGAAATCGAGGTGAGATCACCTTCACGGGCTTTGGGACAGGACAAAGGGAACGGCCTCAGGTCGGATACGGGGGGAAATTCCTTCCTGGGAAGGAAAATGAAGGATTGGAACAGGCACCACGAGGATGTGGCACTTGGGGACATTGGTCAGTGGTGGCCTTGGGAGTCCTGGGGGAAATTCCTTCCTGGGAAGGAAAATGAAGGATTGGAACAGGCACCACGAGGATGTGGCACTTGGGGACATTGGTCAGTGGTGGCCTTGGGAGTCCTGGGGGAAATTCCTTCCTGGGAAGGAAAATGAAGGATTGGAACAGGCACCACGAGGATGTGGCACTTGGGGACATTGGTCAGTGGTGGCCTTGGCAGTCCTGGGGGAAATTCCTTCCTGGGAAGGAAAATGAAGGATTGGAACAGGCACCACGAGGATGTGGCACTTGGGGACATTGGTCAGTGGTGGCCTTGGCAGTCCTGGGGGAAATTCCTTCCTGGGAAGGAAAATGAAGGATTGGAACAGGCACCACGAGGATGTGGCACTTGGGGACATTGGTCAGTGGTGGCCTTGGGAGTCCTGGGGGAAATTCCTTCCTGGGAAGGAAAATGAAGGATTGGAACAGGCACCACGAGGATGTGGCACTTGGGGACATTGGTCAGTGGTGGCCTTGGCAGTCCTGGGGGAATGATCTTTTCCAACCTTGGTTTAGTCAGAAGGATCCCTTTGCTGGTCTGCTTTTTGAATTTCCAATTTCTGGTCTATTTTTTCAGCATCAGCAGCACTTCCCATTTGTCTTGGTTTGAAAAGAGCTGTTGAGGAAGGCAGGAGCCCCCCCTGAAATGGAAAATGCAAACCCCATCCCTCTGAATTGTTGTAATTTTGAAATGAAGGGGCTCTCAGGGAAAGATATGGGAATCTCCCATTTCCTATTCCCATTATGGGAGCAGGAATAGGAGTTTACTAGGAAAATTAAAATACAAATAGTATTAAAAAACCACTGACAGAGCTAGGAATTACCTGACACCCTGTGGGTCACCCTCCAAATTTATATTTGAAATTAATTAATAAAATTTTGAAATGAAGGGGCTCTCAGGGAAAGATATGGGAGCAGGAAGAAGAGTTTACTAGGAAAATTAAAATACAAATATAATAGTGCAAAATAACCACTGACAGAGCCAGGAATTACCTGACACCCTGTGGGGCAGGGGGTTGGTGGCAATCTGACTGGGTTTAGAAAGCCAGGTGTGTGCTGAGGGAGGCAGGAGCCTCCCCTGACATGAAAAATGCAAACCCCCTCCTCTGAATTGTTATAATTTTGAAATTAAGGGGCTCTCAGGGAAAGATATGGGAATAGGAATAACAGTTCTTTACTAGGAAAAGATATGGGAATGGGAAAGTTCTTTCTAGGAAAAGATAAGGGAATAGGAAAATTCTTTACTAGGGAAATTAAAAACACAAATGCAATGGTACAAAAGAGAAACCAACCCGGTGGCAGAGTGAGAGCAGTAGCTGAGCCCTGTGTGTCAGGGTGGTGGCACAGTCCCATCCCAGGGGGGCTCAGGGTGGTGGCACAGTCCCATCCCAGGGGGGCTCAGGGTGGTGGCACAGTCCCATCCCAGGGGGGCTCAGGGTGGTGGCACAGTCCCATCCCAGGGGGGCTCAGGGTGGTGGCACAGCCCCATCCCAGGGGGGCTCAGGCTGGTGGCACAGTCCCATCCCAGGGGGGCTCAGCCCTCCTGCAGTGCCAGCTGTGGTTCTGCTGGAGCAGGGATCCTGCACAAGGGGGGAGTTTTCCTCTGCAGCTCCAGGGCTGTTGGAGATGGGCCTGCTCTCCCTCTGGGAATGCAGGGCAGGAGAAAGCTGCTCCTCTGGGAATGCAGTGGGCAAAGGCTGCTGGGCTGTTCCCAAACCTCAGATTGTACCCAGGTAGGAATCCTCCCCTTCCTGCCATTTTCAAGCTCTTTCCCATTGTTTTTGTCACCTCAAACCTCATCCCACGGTGAGTTTTGTATCCCTGTGGGCTCTGGGAAACAATAATTGTGAGTTATGGGTGGCAGCAGAAGGTGCTGAGTCCCTCATCTGCCACAGGGCTCAGAGCAAAGGTGATTTAGCAGCAATAAAGGAAATTTTAATTATGGGCCATGGGCTGAGACTGAAAATTTAGAGCTGCTCATTCCCTCTAATCTGGAGTAGATTTTGGGCTGATAAAGGGTTTTAAATGTAAAAATTAAAGTTAACAGCAATTTTTAAAGTTCAGATCTTGCTGAGCCTGCCCTTGCAGAGAGGCTGCTGCAAGTCTGACACTCAGCTCTGCTTTAAATGAAATTAAATGTTTGCAGCGCTTCCCCTTTGCTCTGGCAGCCACCAATGCCTGCAGAGCAGCTTCCAGGCAATAATTTGGGATGAACAGAGGAAAAAACCTCAGCTCCAAGTTCAACAAACACAGAATTAACCCCTGTGCTTCTCTGCTTTATTTGCAAGGAGAAAAAGCTCGGCTCCAGCTTCAACAAACAGTCAGTTTCAAGAAAAAAAAAAAAAAAAAATTTTTCCTGGGCTTTATTTCCAAGAAGAAAAAACTGAACTTCAAATTCCACAAACACTCAGTTTCAAGAAGAAAACACTTTTCTCTGCTTTATTTGCAAGGAGAAAAAAAGTGAGGTCCAGCTTCAACAAGCACTCAATTTCAAGAATAAACCCCTGTGGTTTTTTTGTCCTTTATTTTCAAGGAGAAAAAGCTCAGCTCCATACTGGACAAACACTCAGTCTCAAGAAAAAAAAACTTATTTTTTTCTCTGCTGTATTTTCAAGGAGAAAAATCTGAGCTCCAAATTTAACAAACACTCAGTTTCAAGAATAAACCCCTGTGTTCCTCTGCTTTATTTTTAAGGAGAAAAAACTCAGCTCCAAATTTACCAAACACTGAATTTCAAGAATAAAACCACTGTTTTCTCTGCTCTGTTTTCAAGGAGAAAAAACTGAACTCCAAATTGGACAAACACTCAATTTCAAGAATAAACCCCTGTGTTCCTCTGCTTTATTTTTAAGGAGAAAAAACCGAGCTCCTTGTTCAGCAAACACTCAATTTCAAGGAAAATACCACTTTTTTTCTCTGCGTTACTTTCAAGGACAAAAAGCTCAGCTCCAAATTCCACAGACAGTTTCAAGAAAAAAAACCCTCCTTTTTTTTCTCTGCTTTATTTTCAAGGAGAAAAAACTCAGCTCCAAATTTAACAAACACTGAATTTCAAGAATAAAACCACTGTTTTCTCTGCTCTGTTTTCAAGGAGAAAAAACTGAGCTCCAAATTCCACAAACACTCATTTTCAAGAAAAAAAGCACTGATTTGGGGTTTGTTGGGGGTTTTTTTTGCTTTATTTTCAAGGTGAAAAATCTCAGTTCCAACTTCAACAAACACTCAATTTCAAGAAAAAAAAACCACTGTTTTCTCTGCTCTGTTTTCAAGGAGGAAAAACTCAGCTTCAAATTTACCAAACACTGAATTTCAAGAAAAAAACCACTGTTTTTTCTGCTTTATTTTCAAGAGAAAAAACTCAGCTCCAAATTTAACACACACTAAATTTCAAGAATAAAACCACTGCTTTCTCTGCTCTGTTTTCAAGGAGGAAAAAACTCAGCTCCAAATTCCACAAACAGCTTCAAGAAAAACCCCAATTTTTTTTTTTCCTCTGCTTCATTTTCCAGGGCGTCCGTAGCTTGAAGAACACCCACTTCAAACCCAGGTGCGTGCTGCTGGTGCCGATGGACAAGGTGAAGTACAGGGAGCACCTGAGGAGGACAGGATTGTTCAGCAGGCCAGAGATTGAGGAGGCAGTGAGCAGGGTGGACATGTACCTCCAGGTCAGCCAGGACTGCCCTGGCTTCTTCGATGCCATCATCAACACAGGTGTGTTAATTGCTGATTGCCCTTGGGGTAATTAGGGATTGAGGGGCAGCAGGTTGGTGAGTTGATCTGCTTTTTGCCAGGGTTGGGGTTAACAAGAAGATGATATTTATTGTTGGGCTCAGATGTTTATCAGTTCTTATCTCTGTCACACTCTCACAAACCCTGAGTTCTGCAGCACTTCAACAAACGAAAAATGGAGCCCCATCTCTCTCTCTACAAGGCCTTTTAAGGATAAACTGGCCAATTAAGAAATGACATCTCAATTATTTTTACTTTTAACCCAATAACCAATCACCCATGGCTGCAATGGGGACTTCTTATCCAATGACACAAAACCACCCAAACTCGTGGAGGAGGAGGTGAAGAAGAAGGTGAAGAAGGTGGTGAAGAAGGAGGTGAAGAAGAAGGTGAAGAAGAAGAAGAAGGTGGTGAAGAAGGTGAAGAAGAAGAAGGTGAAGAAGAAGAAGGTGAAGAAGGAGATGAAGGTGAAGAAGAAGGACCAGCCTCCACCCCAAACCCTCCACCTTGCTTTCTATCCATGACTGTATTCCAAACCCTTAAACTCTGAGTTTCCCACCCTGGGGTATCACACACTTCTGTTCAAACTGCACACCCACAATCCCAGCTCCACCATTCCATTCTGGAAGCTTCTCCAGGGCCTCAGGTCAGTGCAGTGTTCTCCTGGGGTCAGAGCCTGGCAGCACAGAAAGTCCCAAATTCCCAGCAGCCAGGGTTCCAGCAGCAGGTGGGAGAATCCTTTCTGGAAAGATTCCCTCTGTAATTCATTCTCTTTGTTGAGTTTTTGGGGTTCCCCACATGAAATTACAGCGCCCTGGTGTAAAAATTGCAAATTTGTAAGTGTGGCACGCCATTTACAAATTTAAATAAACCTGTTGGTTTATTTCTTTATATTTAAATATGGCCCTAAAGAAATAAACCTACAGGAGAATATTTGAGTGCAGAGAATTTCAGCTCTTTTAGAATGTGCTTTTTATGAAGACGAAGGTTTTTCTCCCCAAGAGACATCAAAAATGTATTTCTGTATTTTCTGGCTAAGCTAAAATCATATTTCTGTGTCAAACTCGTGTGATTTGTGTCTTTGCACTGATGAAAAGTTGGGTTTTATTCCATTTTTTTTTTTCCCTCTGCCACGAAATGCATTTCCCTCTCTGCAGATGAGGTGGATGAGGCACTCTCAGAGCTGACTCTCCTTGTCAAGGTCTACATGGGCAAGGAGCCTCCTGACGTTCTGGAGAACCTTAAAGGCCTCAGTGGCCTGGCAGGTAAGGTGCTTTGATCCTCAGGATATTCCCATTTATTGGTAATGGATGGGTGGAAATCTATCCATGGTGCAGCCTGTGAGACCTGGGACCTCCACCAGCTGCTCTGCAAGGGCTGGTTCCTCCAGGAGCATGGTCTGGGGCTCACAGGGAATTTCCAACTCTCCTGAGGATGGTTTGGGGCTCAGATGGAGTTTCCAACTCTCCTGAGAATGGTTTGGGGCTCACATGGAGTCTCCAACGCTCCTGAGGATGGTTTGGGGCTCAGTGGAGTTTCCAACTCTCCTGAGGATGGTTTGGGGCTCAGATGGAGTTTCCAACTCTCCTGAGGATGGTTTTGGGGCTCACAGGGAGTTTCCAACTCTCCTGAGGATCGTCCTGGGCTCTGGGTAGTCGCTTGAGGCTTTTTTGGGGTCTGGATGGAGTTTCCTGACCCTTCTGAGGATGGTTTGGGGCTCAGGTGGAGTTTCCAACTCTCCTGAGGATGGTTTGGGGCTCACAGGGAGTTTCCAACTCTCCTGAGGATGGTTTGGGGCTCACAGGGAGTTTCCAACTCTCCTGAGGATGGTTTGGGGCTCACAGGGAGTTTCCAACTCTCCTGAGGATGGTTTTGGGCTCAGGGGAGTTTCCAACTCTCCTGAGGATGGTTTGAGGCTCAGGTGGATTTTCCAACTCTCCTGAGGATGGTTTGGGGCTCACAGGGAGTTTCCAACTCTCCTGAGGATGGTTTGGGGTTCTGGGTGGTCTCCTGAGGCTTTTTTGGGCTCAGATGGCGTTTCCTGACTTCTCTGAGGAAGATTTTGAGCTCTGGATGTTTTCCTGACTCTCTTTTGGGGCTCTGGATGGAGTTTCCTGACTCCTCTGTGCATGGTTTTTGGCTCAGATGGAGTTTCCTGCCTCCTCTGATGGTTTTGGGCTCTGCATGGTCTCCTGACTCTTTTTTTGGGCTCAGTTAGAGATTATTGACTCTTTTTTGGGCTCTGGATGGAGTTTACTGACTCTTTTGTGCTCAGATGGAGTTTGCTGACATTTTTTTGGGCTCAGATGGAGTTTCCTGGCCCATCTGAGGATGGATTTGGGCTCAGATGGAGTTTCCAACTCTCTTAAGGATGGTTTTGGGCTCTGGATGTTTTCCTGACCCTTTTTTGGGCTCTGGAGCTTCTTGACTCTCTTTGGGCTCAGATGGAGTTCCCTGACTCTTCTGAAGATGGATGTGGACTCTGGATGAAGTTCCCTGACTCTTTTTTGGGCTCAGATGAAATTTCCTGACTCCTCTGAGAATGGTTTTGAGCTCTGGATGTTTTCTTGACTCTCTTTTGGGGTTCTGGATGGAGTTTCCTGATTCCTCTTATCAAACATGGATCCTGTTATCAAACATGGATCCTGTTATCAAACATGGATCCTCCTATCAGACATGGATCCTCCTATCAGACATGGATCCTCTTATCAAACATGGATCCTCCTATCAGACATGGATCCTCCTATCAGACATGGATCCTCCTATCAGACATGGATCCTCTTATCAAACATGGATCCTCTTATCAAACATGGATCCTCCTATCAAACATGGATCCTCCTCTTATCAAACATGGATCCTCCTATCAAACACGGATCCTGTTCTTATCAAACATGGATCCTCTTATCAAACATGGATCCTCCTATCAAACAGGGATCCTCTTATCAGACATGGATCCTCTTATCAAACATGGATCCTCTTATCAAACATGGATCCTCTTCTTATCAAACATGGATCCTCCTATCAAACATGGATCCTGTTCTTTTCAAACATGGATCCTCCTATCAAACACGGATCCTGTTCTTATCAAACATGGATCCTCTTATCAAACATGGATCCTCCTATCAAACAGGGATCCTGTTATCAAACAGGGATCCTCCTATCAAACATGGATCCACCTATCAAACACGGATCCTCTTGTCAAACACGGATCCTCTTATCAAATGTGGATCCTCTTCTTATCAAACGTGGATCCTCCTATCAAACATGGATCCTGTTCTTATCAAACACAGATCTTCTTATCAAACACGGACCCTCTTATCATCAAACATGGATCCTCTTATCAAACATGGATCCTCTTATCACACATGGATCCTGTTATCAAACACAGACCCTCTTATCAAACTTCTGGCTCTCAGCAGTCACTGTAAATCCTCTTCCACACCAATCCAGCCCAGCCCAGCCCAGCCCGTCCTGTGCCGCTCCCGGGATGGCGAATGCCATCGGAGCTGTTCCTTCCTGCTGCTCCCGAATGTCTTCACTGAGGATTCTCTTTCCCCCCTCCAGGTTCCAGGAATCTGCTCTTCCCAGAGGAAAGGCCGGCTCCATCCTATGGTGACCTCTTGCACATTTCCACCCATAACTATCCCCGGGACCTGCTGGAGATGCTGACGGCAACCCCGGGCTCCCTGGTGAGGAGCAGCTCCTGTCACCTGGGATCCCAGCAGCTGCAGCCAAACCTTCTTCCATTTTCAGGGAAAAAATGGGAAAAAACCAGAATTCTCTGTTCTCTGTCCCGTTCTGATTTCAGCAATATTTCCTGGTTCTCCTGAATCGGGGAATGGTTTGGGTTGGGAGGGACCTTAAAGATCATCCAGGGACACCCTCTGGAATTCCTGCTGGGCACATTCCCAGAAAAAGGGGAAGGAGCTGAGAGGGGACGTTCTGGAGCTGAGGGATTTGATGGGATAAATAATCCCAAGAATGGGAAAAATTAAGGGGAGGAGACTCAGCCCTTCTAAAAATATCTCCAGGTGATTTTGGTTATTTTTAAGTGATAGAACACAAAAAAGGGAATTTAAACCCCAAAACCCCAAAATCTTCCCAAGAGAGGAAGGAAAACTCCTCCAGCTGCAAAATTCCAGGGGTGGAAGTGGGGCTGAAGGTCTGGAATTCCTGCTGGGCACATTCCCAAAAAAAGGGGAAGGAGCTGAGAGGGGAAGTTCTGGAGCTGAGGGATTGGATGGGATAAATAATCCCAAGAATGGGAAAAGTTAGGGAGAGGAGACTCAGCCCTTCAAAAGCTCCTAAAAATATCTCCAGGTGATTTTGGTCGTTTTTAAGTGACAGAACACAAAAAAGGGAATTTAAACCCCAAAACCCCAAAATCTTCCCAAGAGAGGAAGGAAAACTCCTCCAGCTGCAAAATTCCAGGGGTTGGGCATTTCCAGTGGGAGTGGGGCTGAAGCTCTGGAATTCCTGCTGGGCACATTCCCAGAAAAAGGGGAAGGAGCTGAGAGGGGAAGTTCTGGAGCTGAGGAATTGGATGGGATAAATAATCCCAAGAATGGGAAAATTTAAGGGGAGGAGACTCAGCCCTCCTAAAATTTTCTCTTTTGGTTATTTTGGTTATTTTTAGGTGATAGAACACAAAAAGGGAATTTAAAGCCAAAACCCCCAAAATCTTCCCAAGAGAGGAAGGAAAACTCCTCCAGCTGTAAAATTCAATTCTTATTTCTCGATTTCTCTTCAGGTTTTGATTTCTCTGTGCCAACCCAGATGCCTCTTGGACCAAATTAATTGGGAAAAAACTGAAATATTTCTGCAGCCTTAAAGGCAAATTTTGGCTCTGCTGTTCCATCTGGGACTTGAAATTGTTTTGGCAACCGAATGGGATTAAATTAAATTGGCATTAATTGATAAATAATGAATTACTTTATTATTTATTAATGAATGCCAATTGAATGGGCTGAGACAGAGCCCAGTTCTACTGCTCAGTAAATGGGAATAAAAGAAATAGAAATAAAATAGTCACATAAATAGAAATAAAATATTCATATAAATAGAAATAGAAATAGTCACATAAATGGAAATAAAAGAAATAGAAATAAAATATTCATATAAATATAAATTTTAAAATATATATTTATAAATAAATATAAATTTTAAAATTATATATGTATAAATTTATAAAATTCCATCGTGCTTTCATGTCAGCTGATAGCTCTGATATCAATTATCAATTAATGTCAATTAATCAATTAATATCAATTAATTGGGCTGAGACAGAGCAAATTAAACTGCTCAAGAAATGGAAATAAAAGAAATAGAAATGAAATAGTCACATAAATAGAAATAAAAGAAATAGAAATAAAATAGTCACATAAATAGAAATAAAAGAAATAGAAACAGAATAGTCATATAAATAAAAGAGAAATAAAAGAAGTAGAAATATAATATTCATAGAAATAGAAATAAAAGAAATAGATATTTATAAAAAATATAAATTAAATAAAATTATATCTATATAAAAATATAAAATTCCATCCTGCTTTGGTATCTGCTGATAGCTCTGCTACCAATTATCAATTAATCAGTTAATGGCAATTTAATGGGCTGAGACAGAGCAAATTAAACTGCTCAAGAAATAGACATGAAATATATAGAAATAAAATAGTCACATAAATAGAAATAAAATAAATATAAATAAAATATTCATATAAATAGAAATAAAATAGATATAAATAAAATATTCATAGAAATAGAAATAGTCACATAAATGGAAATAAAAGAAAGAGAAATAAAATATTCATATAAATAGCAATAAAATAAATAGATATTTATAAATAAATAGAAATTAAATAAAATTATATATATATATATATATATATATATATATATATATGTATAGAAAATTCCATCCTGCTTTGGTGTCAGTGATAGCTCTGCTATCAACTATCAATTAATCAATTAATGGCAATTGAATGGGCTGAGACAGAGCAAATTAAACTGCTCAATAAATAGAAATAAAATAAATGTAAATAAAATAGTCACATAACTAGAAATAAATATAAATTTATAAATAACTAGAAACAAAATAATTTTTTAAATATAATAATATATCAAGAATTCCATCCTGCTTTGGTATCAGCTGATAGCTCTGCTATCAGTTATCAATTACTGATTAATGTCAAGGGCTGAGACAAAGCAAATTAATCTGCTCAAGAAATAGAAATAAAATAAATATAAATAAAATAGTCACATAACTAGAAATAAATATAAGTTTATAAATAACTAGAAACAAAATAATTTAAAAATATAATAATATATCAAGAATTCCATCCTGCTTTTGTGTCTGCTGATAGCTCTGCTATCAATTATCAATTATTGATTAATGTCATGCTGCAAGGAATCAATTCTCATTTCTTGATTTTCTTCCCAGAGTTTTATTTAGAAATCTGCAGGAATATTTCGATTTTCCCCATTTAATTTGGTCCAAGAGGCGTCTGGGTTGGCCCAGAGAAATGTGACTATTCCATTCCTATTTCTTTTATTCCTATTTTTTGAGCAGTTTTTTTGCTCTGTCTCAGCCCAATTAATTGGCATTAATTGATTAACTGATAATTGACAGCAGAGCTGCTACCAAAGCAGGATGGAATTAGATATATTTATATAGATATAATTTTATTTAATTTATATTTATTTATAAATACCTATTTTATTTCTATTTATGTGACTATTTATTTCTATTTATTTGATTCCTATTTAGGTGAATAATTTATTTCTATTTATTTGATTCCTATTTAGGTGAATAATTTATTTCTATTTATTTCTATTTGTTTTATGTCTATTTATTGAGCAGTTGAACTGTGCTGTCTCAGCCCATGACATTAATTGATAATTAATTAACTGATAATTGACATCAGAGCAATCACTGACACCAAAGCCCAATGGAACTTTGATTATATTTATATATAGAATTTTATTTTATTTATATTTCTTTATAAATATATATATTATTTCTATTTATATGAATATTTCATTTCTATTTACTTTTTTCTATTTATGTGACTATTTTATTTTTATCTATTTTATTTCTATTTATGTGAATATTTTATTTCTGTAAATATTTTATTTCTATTTATGTGAATGTTCTCTTTCCATTTATTTTATTTCTATTCATTTATATCTATTTTATCTTTATTTATGTGACTATTTCATTTCTTTTATTCCTATTTCTTGAGCAGTTTTTTTGCTCTGTCTGAGCCCATTCAATTGGCATTAATTGATTAATTGATAATTGATAGCAGAGCTGCTACCAAGGCAGGATGGAATTGGATATACTTATATAGATATATTAATTTGTTAAAAATTTTCTATTTATTTATAAATATATCTTTATTTTGCTTCTATTTCTATGAATATTTTATTTATATCTATTTTATTTCTATTTATGTGACTATTTTATTTCTATTTCTTTAATTTCTTTTTATTGAGCAGTTGAATTTTATTTCTATTTACGTGAATGTTCTCTTTCTATTTATTTTATTTCTATTTATTTATATCTATTTTATTTCTATTTATGTGACTATTTTATTTATATCTATTTTATTTCTATTTATATGAATATTTTATTTCTATTTATGTGAATGTTCTTCTCTATTTATTTTATTTCTATTCATTTATATATATTTTATTTCTATATTTGTGACTATTCCATTTCTTTTATTCCTATTTCTTGAGCAGTTTTTTTGCTCTGTCTCAGCCCAATCAATTGGCATTAATCGATTAATTGATAATTGATAGCAGAGCTGCTACCAAAGCAGGATGGAATTTTTGATAGATTTATTTTTATATATAAATTTTTCCTCCTGTCAAGGAATTGTGGAAATTTTTTGACTCCTGGGACCAAATTAAACCTCACCAGAGATCAAAACCTCCAGCATTCCAAACCAAAAATTAAAATTAAAACAAAAATATTTTCAATTCATTAATTCATTAATTGATTAATAAAATTTTAATGTATTAATGTATCCACCTCACGCATCCCAACCCCTGGATATTTAAATTTAAATTTAAATTACACCCCCTGGAATTTCAGCTTGAGGGCCCCAAACACTGGAACCAGGGGGAGCAATGGAAAATTCTGGTTGGAATGTGTCACCTTTTGCTTTCCCTTGCCCAGGAAGAAGCCTCTCTGCAGAGACGATTCTCTGCAGCACGCAAGGTGCTGCTGGCCCACAGGTAACCTGGGCACTTCCTGCAATTCCAGTCATTCCCACTCAAACCCAGTTCATCCCCATTTAATCCCCATTTATCCCCATTTAATTCCATTTAATTCCATTTATTCCCATTTAATCTCAATTTAATTCAATTTATTCCCATTTAATTCCATTTAATTCCATTTATTCCCATTTAATCCCAATTTATCCCCATTTATTCCCATTTATTCCCATTTAATCCCAATTTAATTCCAATTTATTACCATTTAATCCCAATTTAATTCCAATTTATTCCCATTTAATCCAAATCAATTCCTATTTAATCCCAATTTATTCCCATTTAATCTCAATTTAATTCAATTTATTCTCATTTATTCCCATTTAATACCAATTTATTCCCATTTATTCCCATTTAATTCCTTTTAATTCCATTTATTCCCATTTAATCCAAATTTATCCCCATTTAATCCCAATTTATCCCCATTTATTCCCATTTAATCCCAATTTAATTCCCCATTTATTCCCATTTAATCCCAATTTAATTCCCCATTTATTCCCATTTACCCAGTTTATTCCCTTTTAATCCAAATTTAATTCCAATTTATTCCCATTTAATAACAATTTAATTCAAATTTATTCCCATTTAATCCCAATCAATTCCTATTTAATCCCAATTTATTCCCATTTAATCCCAATTTATTCCCATTTAATCCCAATGTATTCCCATTTAATTCCCATTTATTCCCATTTAATTCCCATTTATTCCCATTTAATTCCAATTTATTCCCATTTAATTCCATTTATTCCCATTTAATTCCAATTTATTCCCATTTAATCCCAATTTAATTCCACTTTATTCCCATTTAATTCCCAATTTATTCCCATTTAATTCCAATTTATTCCCATTTATTCCAATTTAATCCAAATCAATTCCCATTTAGTCCCCATTTATTCCCAATTTAATTCCAATTTAATTCCAATTTATTCCCTATTTATTCCCATTTAATTCCATTTAATTCAATTTATTCCCATTTATTCCAATTTAGTCCCAATTTATTCCCATTTAATCCAAATCAATTCCCATTTATTCCCAATTTATTCCCAATTTAATCCCAATTTAATTCCAATTTATTCCCATTTATTCCAATTTATTCCCATTTAATTCCATTTAATTCCATTTATTCCCATTTATTCCAATTTAATCCAAATTTATTCCAAATTTTTCCCAATTTTTTACCATTTAATCCCATTTAATTCCAATTTATTCCCATTTAATTCCATCGAATTCCATTTAACTCAATTTATTCCCATTTAATTCAATTTATTCCCATTTAATTCAATTTATTCCCATTTAATTCCAATTTGATTAATCTCTCCCTACTTGGGCTGTGCTAAATAGAAAAAAATTCAATTTTTTATTATTCTCACCCCACTTGGGCTGTGTTAAATTAAAATAAAATTAAAATTCTCAATTTGTGATGGAGCTCAGCCCCCTTGGGCTGTGGTAAATCAATCAAACTCCATTTCTCCCTGAGCCGTGGCCTGCTCAGTAATTTGAATATTTGAATTATTCCAATGCAGTAATTTAAATATTTGAATTATTCCAATGCAGTCATTTGAATATCTGAATTATTCCAATGCAGTCATTTGAATATTTGAATTATTCCAATGCAGTAATTTGAATATTTGAATTATTCCAGTGCAGTAATTTGAATTTTGGTAGTTGCAGGGATCCGGACCCCGCGTGTGACTCCTCCCACCAGCCGATGCCCCGGCCCGTGCCACCCATGTCCTCGGGCTCCAGGACCACCTCACAGAGCAGGTGAGCTCACCTGGGCTGGGCGGGGCTAATGACACCTTCATCATCATCCTCATCATCATCATCATCATCCTTATAGACCTGGGGGTGCAGGGTAATTACACCTTTATCATCATCATCATCCTCATCATCATCATCATCATCCTTATAGACCTGGGGGTGCAGGGTAATTACACCTTTATCATCATCATCATTATCATCATCATCATCATCCTCATGAACCAATTAAACCTTCATCATCATCATCCTCATGGACCAATTAAACCTTCATCATCATCATCCTCATGGACCTGGGGGTGCAGGGTAATTAAGCCATCATCATCATCATCATCATCCTCATGAACTAATTAAACCTTCATCATCATCATCATCATCATCATCCTCATGGACCTGGGGGTGCAGGGTAATTAAACCATCATCATCATCATCATGAACCAATTAAACCTTCATCATCATCATCATCATCATTATCGTCCTTATGGACCTGAGGGTGCAGGGTAATTACACCTTCATCATCATCATTATCCTCATGAACCAATTAAACCTTCATCATCATCCTCATGGACCAATTAAACCTTCATCATCATCATCCTCATCATCATCATCATCATCCTCATGAACCAATTAAACCTTCATCATCATCATCACCATCATCATCATCCTCATGAACCAATTAAACCTTCATCGTCATCATCATTATGGACCAATTAAACCTTCATCATCATCATCATCATCATCATCATCATCATCATCGTCCTTGTGGACCTGGGGGTGCAGGGTAATTACACCTTCATCATCATCATCATCATCATCATCATCATCGTCCTTGTGGACCTGGGGGTGCAGGGTAATTACACCTTCATCATCATCATCATCATCCTCATGGACCCTGGGGGTGCAGGGTAATTAAACCATCATCATCATCATCATCATCCTCATGGACCAATTACACCTTCATCATCATCATCATCATCCTCCTCCTCATCATCATCATCATCCTCCTCCTCACTCACCTGGGGGTGCAGGGTAATTAAACCATCATCAATCTTTTAAATCAGCAATTTTTTAAAGCTCCTCTTTTAAACCAGGAACTGTTAAACCTCCTCCTTTAAACCTGGAACCCTTTAAACCAGGAATCCTTTAAACCAGGACTCTTTTAAACCAGGAATCTTTTCAACCTCCTCTTTTAAGTTAGGAATCTTTTAAACCCCCTCTTTTAAACCAGGAATCTTTTAAAGTTCCTCTTTTAGACCAGGAATCTTTTAAACCCCCTCTTTTAAACCAGGAATCTTTTAAACCTCCTCTTGTAAATCAGGAATCCTTCAAACCAGGAATCTTTTAAAGTTCCTCTTTTAAACCAGGAATCTTTTAAACCAGGACTCTTTTAAATCAGGAATCCTTTAAACCTCCTCTTTTAAAACAAGAATCTTTTAAATCAGCAATCTTTTAAACCCCCTCTTTTAATCCAGGACTCTTTTAAACCCCTCTTTTAATCCAGGACTCTTTTAAACCAGGAATTTTTAAACCTCCTCTTTCAAACCCAGAATCTTTTCCAGCTCCTCCTTTAATCCAGGACTCTTTTAAACCTCCTCTTTTAATCCAGGACTCTTTTAAACCCCCTCCTCTAATCCAGGACTCTTTTAAACTCCCTCCTTTAATCCAGGACTCTTTTAAACCTCTCTTTTAATCCAGGACTCTTTTAAGCCCCCTCCTCTAATCCAGGACTCTTTTAAACCAGGAACTTTTAAAGCTCCTCTTTCAAATCAGGAATCTTTTGAATCAGGAATCTTTTCAAGGACTCTTTTAAACCAGGAATCCTTTAAACTTCCTCTTTTAAAACCGGAATCTTTTCCAGCTCCTCTTTTAATCCAGGACTCTTTTAAACCCCCTCTTTTAATCCAGGACTTTTTTAAACCCCTCCTTTATTCCAAGACTCTTTTAAACCAGGAACTTTTAAAGCTCCTCTTTCAAACCATGAATCTTTTGAATCAGGAATCTTTTCAAGCTCCTCTTTTAAACCAGGAATCCTTTAAACCTCCTCTTTTAAAACAGGAATTCTTTAAACTTCCTCTTTTAAATCCAGAATCTTTTCCAGCTCCTCCTTTAATCCAGGACTCTTTTAAGCCTCCTCCTTTAATCCAGGACTCATTTAAACCCCTCTTTTAATCCAGGACTCTTTTAAACCTCTCTTTTAATCCAGGACTCTTTTAAGCCTCCTCTTTTAAACCCCCTCCTTTAATCCAGGACTCTTTTCAACCAGGAACTTTTAAAGCTCCTCTTTCAAACCATGAATCTTTTGAACCACGAATCTTTTCAAGCTCCTCTTTTAAACCAGGAATCCTTTAAACCTCCTCTTTCAAACCCGGAATCTTTTAAACCTCCTCTTTTAATCCAGGACTCTTTTAAACCTCCTCTTTTAATCCAGGACTCTTTTAAACCTCCTCTTCTAATCCAGGACTCTTTTAAGCCCTCTCCTTTAATCCAGGATTCTTTTAAACCAGGAACTTTTAAAGCTCCTCTTTCAAACCAGGAATCTTTTGAACCAGGAATCCTTTAAAACTCCTCTTTTAAACCAGGAATTTTTAAACCTCCTCCTTTAATCCAGGACTCTTTTAAACCCCCTCCTTTAATCCAGGACTCTTTTAAACCCCTCTTTTAATCCAGGACTCTTTTAAACCCCTCCTTTAATCCAGGACTATTTTAATCCAGGACTCTTTTAATCCCCCTCCTTTAATCCAGGACTCTTTTAAACCAGGAATTTTTAAACCTCCTCTTTTAAACCCGGAATCTTTTAAACCCCTCCTTTAATCCAGGACTCTTTTAAACTCCTCTTTTAATCCAGGACTCTTTTAAACCCCTCCTTTAATCCAGGACTCTTTTAATCCAGGACTCTTTTAAACCCCCTCCTTTAACCCAGGACTATTTTAAACCCCTCTTTAATCCAGGACTGTCTCTACCCACAGCTTCATGGAGCTGGCCTGGAGGCAGGTTTTTGTGCCCCCTGAGACAGCCCTGGCGGGCGTGGAGCAGCTCCTGTGGGCCAAGCTGCCCCTGCCCCAGCGGCACCTGTCCTCGGCAGGGGTGGGGCCGGACATCTCCAGGAGCTGGAACGAGCTCCAGGCGAGCCCAGAGCCAGGTGGGTGTGGGCTGGGGGGAGCCTCGGGACCACCCAGAGCCACCCCTGCCACGGCGGGGACAATGGCCAGCAGCCCAGGGTGCTCAGAGCCACACCCCGTGCTGGAATGGCAAATATTCCAAAATATTCTAAAATATTCCAAAATATTCCAAAATGTTCCAAAATATTCCAGAATCCCATATATTCAAAAATTCCAGAATTCCAAGAATTCAAAAAAAATTCGGAATATTTTCAGAATTGCAAATATTAAAAAATTCCAGAATTCCAAATATTTTTTAAAAAACAGAATTCAAAATATTCCAGAATCCCGTATATTTAAAAAATAATCCAGAATCCCAAATATTCCAGAATCCCAAATAGTCAAAAATTCCAGAATCCCAAAAATTCCAGAATCCCAAATATTCACATATTCCAGAATCCCAAATATTCAAAAAGCCCAGAATTCCAAAATATTCCAGAATTCCAAATGTTAAAAAATTCCTGAATTCCAAAAATTCCAGAATTCCAGCTCTTAAATAAAACCCAGTGCCTGCTCAGGGTGCCTGAGCTGAGCTGTTCCCCCTGAGCTCCGGCACGCTGTGCTGAATTTCCCAAACCACTGGAATAACAAACCCCTTTCCCTTCCCTTCCCTTCCCTTCCCTTCCCTTCCCTTCCCTTCCCAAACCTTCCCTTCCCTTCCCTTCCCTTCCCTTCCCTTCCCTTCCCTTCCCTTCCCTTCCCTTCCCTTCCCTTCCCTTCCCTTCCCTTCCCTTCCCTTCCCTTCCCTTCCCTTCCCTTCCCTTCCCTTCCCTTCCCTTCCCAAACCTTCCCAAACCTTCCCAAACCTTCCCAAACCTTCCCTTCCCAAACCTTCCCAAACCTTCCCTTCCCTTCCCTTCCCTTCCCTTCCCTTCCCTTCCCTTCCCTTCCCTTCCCTTCCCTTCCCTTCCCTTCCCTTCCCTTCCCTTCCCTTCCCTTCCCTTCCCTTCCCTTCCCTTCCCTTCCCTTCCCTTCCCTTCCCAAACCTTCCCAAACCTTCCCAAACCTTCCCAAACCTTCCCAAACCTTCCCAAACCTTCCCAAACCTTCCCTTCCCAAACCTTCCCTTCCCAAACCTTCCCAAACCTTCCCAAACCTTCCCAAACCTTCCCTTCCCAAACCTTCCCAAACCTTCCCTTCCCAAACCTTCCCAAACCTTCCCTTCCCAAACCTTCCCTTCCCTTCCCAAACCTTCCCTTCCCTTCCCTTCCCTTCCCTTCCCTTCCCTTCCCTTCCCTTCCCTTCCCTTCCCTTCCCTTCCCTTCCCTTCCCTTCCCTTCCCTTCCCTTCCCTTCCCTTCCCTTCCCTTCCCTTCCCTTCCCTTCCCTTCCCTTCCCTTCCCTTCCCTTCCCTTCCCTTCCCTTCCCTTCCCTTCCCTTCCCTTCCCAAACCTTCCCAAACCTTCCCAAACCTTCCCAAACCTTCCCAAACCTTCCCAAACCTTCCCTTCCCTTCCCAAACCTTCCCTTCCCTTCCCTTCCCTTCCCTTCCCAAACCTTCCCAAACCTTCCCAAACCTTCCCAAACCTTCCCAAACCTTCCCTTCCCAAACCTTCCCAAACCTTCCCAAACCTTCCCAAACCTTCCCTTCCCAAACCTTCCCAAACCTTCCCAAACCTTCCCTTCCCAAACCTTCCCAAACCTTCCCAAACCTTCCCTTCCCAAACCTTCCCTTCCCAAACCTTCCCTTCCCAAACCTTCCCTTCCCAAACCTTCCCAAACCTTCCCAAACCTTCCCTAACCTTTCCAAACCTTCCCTTCCCAAACCTTCCCAAACCTCCCTTTCCCAAACCTTCCCGGTTCCCGTCCCTGTTCCCTCTCCCCACAGATGCCGAGTGGCCGGGCTGGAGCCACCGCCGGCACAGACCCAGCCGGGCCAGCTCGGGGCCTTCTCCCGGGCCCCACTGCCCCTCCAGAGCCGTCCTGCCTCCCATCCCACCCCGCTGGAGAAGCAGCAACCCCTGAGCGCCGCTGCCAGCCCGATCCTGCCGCTGCCAGCCCGATCCTGCCGCTGCCCGACCCTGCTGTTCATCCCTTTCTCTGCAAAAAGCCATCCAACATCCATGCTGGATCCATCCCTGATCCTGAATCCATCCAACATCCATGCTGAATCCATCCCTGATGCTGAATCCATCCAACATCCATGCTGGATCCATCCAACATCCATGCTGAATCCATCCAACATCCATGCTGAATCCATCCAACATCCATGCTGGATCCATCCAACATCCATGCTGAATCCACCCCTGATCCTGGATCCACCCTTGATGCTGAATCCATCCCTGACCCTGAATCCATCCCTGATGCTGAATCCATCCCTGACGCTGAATCCATCCCTGATGCTGAATCCATCTCTGATCCTGAATCCATCCCTGATGCTGAATCCATCTCTGATTCACTGCACAAAACAAAAATAAAAAAATTGCTATTTATTTATAGCTTTATTAAAAAGGTGATTTCTGTATTTCCCAGAGCTAGGAATCATTTCTCTGCACACTCTCAGCTGGGAAATGGGGGAGATTTTTTTTTCCTAGCACGGAATTGCGTCTTTCATTAATTTTGTGGATTTAATTGAGGTGTGGAAGCAGCGGGGCTCCTGATAATATTGTCTGTGTTGTGGGGCTGGGGAATTATTTGGAAGAGGGATTTTTGTGAAATGTTCAGAGGGAAATTGGGAGCAAAAACCAGTTGGTTTTTTTTTTTTTTTTTAATAAAATGTGGTTAAGTCACAATTATTTGATTTGCAAGTGGATTTAAAGAACTTAACGAGGAAAAAATGAGAAGAATTCTTGAGAGCCAGCTGAAGGGGTCGGAAGTGAGTGAAGATTTGGGTTTTCACAAGACAATAAAACTCCTCAATTAACGTTTGTCCTGTTAATTTTCGTTGCCTTCTGCCTCCAGAGCCTTTTGCCTCAGCAGGTTCCCCCTCAGAGCCCTTTCCCTGCACACAAAATGGGATTTTGGCCCAGTTTGGAGCCAAGGGGTTTGTTGGTTAAACTGGATGAATGGCACCAAGCAGCTCAGGGTGAGTAACTCAGATTCAGGGAGCCTCAAATTCCAAAGAATTTTAGGAATCACTTTCCAAGGAGGAGGATCCTCAAGCTGAAGATCAGCAGCTCTTGCAAGGCTCCAGATTTTCATGGTGGATTTTGGCAGAATGAGAAATGATTGTGTAGTCCTGAGGCATGGGGAGCTCAGAGCCAAAACTGCCAAATTTGGGATTTCTTTTTTTGGCCAAGGAAGTTCAGTGAGATGAGTGCTGGGCTAGACTGAGAAACCACCCAAAATCCTGCAGGAAACCATGGAATCATGGAATGGTGGGGTGGGAAAGGAGCTTCAATCCCATCCAGTGTCCAGGGACACCTCCCCGTGTCCCAGGCTGCTCCAGCCCCAGTGTCCAGCCTGGCCTGGGACATTCCAGGGATCCAGGGGCAGCCCCAGCTGCTCTGGGAATCCCTTCCCAAAATCCCACCCCAGTCTCCTTCTCCCAGGGAATTCCCTCCATTCCCAGCTCTCCCAGCCTGGGATTGGATCCATCCCCACCCCGACTCTGCTCTAGGAAGGAATTTTGGGATCTGGGGGCTTCACTGGGAATCTCAGGACTCCAGGAAGGGTCTCCCTTCCCTTTTCCATCCCCCACTTCCATAAAAATCCCTCAGGATGGATTCTGAGTGTCCCAAGTCCCAGAATCCCGGAATGGTTTGGGTGGGAAGGGACCTTCCACCCCATCCCATTCCAATCCCAGTGTCCCAGGCTGCTCCAGCCCCAGGGTCCAGCCTGGCCTGGGACACTCCAGGGATGCAGGGGCAGCCCCAGCTGCTCTGGCAGTTCCAGCCCAGCCAGGAATTCCTCATTGCCCAGATCCCATCCATGCCTGCCCTCTGGCACTGGGAGCCATTCCCTGGCTCCTGTCCCTGCAGGCCTTATCCCCAGTCCCTCTGCAGCTCTCCTGGAGCCCCTCCAGGCCCTGGAATGTGCTGGAAGCTCTCCCTGGAGCCTTCCCCTCTCCAGGTGAGCACCCCCAGCTCTCCCTTTCAATAATAAGTATTATTTTGAGCAGCCAAAGAATTCTTTGGCGCCGCATCCTTAGGAACTGCCTCTAACTGGCGTTTTGGGGTCACTAAATAACCCCAAAAAGTCAATTACGGGCTGCTCCTCGCCACAAACCGCGCCGGAGCCGCGCCTCCTCCTGACGCCACCTCAGTGCCGCCATTACACCCTTCAGACCAGAACTACAACTCCGCTCGTGCCCCGCGGCGGAGCGCCCGCCGGGAGCTGCGCTGAGGAGGCGCGGAGCCTGCCGGGAGTTGTAGTCCCTGTAGCGGCGGGCGGGGAGCGAACTACCGGCGGCCAGAGGAAGCGGGGGCGGCGGGGCCGAGGCCAGGAGCGGGGCAGAGTCCCGGGATCGGGATGCGGCCGCGGCCCGGGACGCCGCCTCGTTGCCCAGAGCGACACCATGCACCCGGCCGTGGCGGTGGGGCTGGTGTTCGGCGGCTGCTGCAGCAACGTGGTGTTCCTGGAGCTGCTGGCCAGGTGCGGGGCCGCGGGGAGGATTTGGGGGAGGATAAAGGGTCAGGGGAGCCCAGTGCAGTGGGATCGGGGTGAGGCCTCAGGGGGCGTGAGGGGACGGAGCGGTGCCAGGGTGGGCTGGGGGGATCTGGGGGCTTTGGGGGTTTTGGGGGCACCCGCGGCCGGCACTGAGGGGGTTTCACCCCTCAGGCCTTGGTGCCCCTGATGGAGGAGCCCAAAGCTGGATCGCCGCCTTGTGTCCCCCCGATCGAGTCTGGGGGGTTCTGGGGGGGTTTTGGGGTTGTCCCCTGGCGGTGGGCCCTGTCCGGGCACGGGGGTGTCCCCTGCCCACTGTCCCCATCCCGGGCAGCGCTGAAATCCCCGGGACGAGCCAGGAGCTGTCCCCGGGGCCCGCAGGGAATGTTTGCACCGGGAAGTGCGAGCTTGGAGCCTTGGAGTGTTTTCCACCTGGGATCGTCCCTCGCTGCAAAGTCACCGAGTCCCCTTGAATTGCCACGTTGGAGGCTGATGAGTTTGGGGATCTCGCCTTCCTCACCCCAGTGTTTTTGGGGATGTCACCTTCGTCACTCACGCCGATGTTTTTGGGGATCTCACCTTCCTCATCCAGATAATTTTGGGAATCTCACCTTCCTCACTTGCCCTTCTGATTTTAGGGATCACCTTCCTCAGTCACCCTGATGTTTTTGGGGATCTCACCTTCCTCACCCTGATTTTCTTGAGGATCTCAACCTTCCTCACCCCCCTGATGATTTTGGGGATCTCACCTTCCTCACTCCCCCTTATGATTTTAGGGATCACCTTCCTCACTCATCCTGATGTTTTTGGGGGTCTCACCTTCCTCACTCACCCTGGAAATTTTGGGCATCTCACTTTTATCACCCTGATGTTTTTGGGGATCTCACCTTCCTCACTCCCCTGGTGTTTTTGGGGATTTCACTTTCCTCAGTCACCCTGATGATTTTGGGGATCTCACCTTCCTCACCCTGATGATTTTGAGGATCTCACCTTCCTCACCCTGATGATTTTGGGGATCTCACCTTCCTCACCCTGATGTTTTTGGGGATCTCACCTTCCTCACCCTGATGATTTTGGGGATCTCACCTTCCTCACCCTGATGTTCTTGGGGATCTCACCTTCCTCGCCCTGATGATTTTGGGGATCTCACCTTCCTCACGCTGCTGGAGGAAGGCTGGAAGGGTTTGGCAAAGGAAGCTGGGAGAGCCTGACTGGGAACAAAGTGATGCCTGAACTGGTTTGGTGTGTAAAATCCCAGTGAGTCAGCGTGGGGCTGCCCCCCCCGAGTCCTCAGTGCACTCCAGCTTCCAAAACCAGCCCTTAATCCCTCCCAGCCCATCAAAATCCCAGCTTAGAAAGGAAAAAGGGGCTGCAGAATCCAGCAGTTGGGATATTTGCTCCAAACTGGCCTCACAATCCCTGGATAAACCAAGAAGCAGTTCCTGGAAGAAGAGACCTCGTGTGAGGAGTTGTTTTTCCTCTCAGGGATTACTCCAGTCTCTGCCTTTCCTGCCTGGCTTGTGTGGCAGGGAGGAATGAACCCTTTGGAAGCAAAAAAACTTTTGGGTTTGGCTTTTTTTGCCACTCCAAGCAAACCTTAAACCAAAACATTTGACCCCTGCTCAAAGACTGAATTATTCAAAGGTGACTGAAGCCCAGAGGAGCAAATTCCAGAAGTCCCAATTGCAGACATGGAGGAAAAGCTGCTTCTCACACAAAACCTCCTTTCAAGCAGCACCTCTCATCCACTTTCCAAATTTCTCCACTCCTAACAGCTCAATTCCTGTGCCTTTCACTCGCCCTGCTCACCTTTAGTCCCAAAATTGGGATAACACCAATTATTTTGTTGGGTTTTGCAAGGAAAAGTTCCTCCTGTGGATGGATATTGATATTGCCAATATCCCAGCTCTGATATTCCCAATACCAAAGAAAATCCTGGAGCAGGATCCCAGGAAAAGGCTGCTGGGGAGCACCAAAGGTGATGGGGAAGAAATTTGCTCAGGATTTATAAGGAAAGCAAAGGAATGAGAAATGTTTAGTCTGAAAATGCCTGAGGGCACAAAAAAGACTTTAAATGTGTGGAGAGTGGCTGCAGAGGAGAGGAGAGAAATATTTCTGCTGGGCCATGGAGGCAGAAGAAGAAATCTCCTATTTCTTGACTTAAGGGGCTGGAATTGCTGTGGAAGGGACATAAATCAGGCCCAAAAATCAGATTTTCTCCCTTTCCACGTGGTGAAGTAGGAGAGAGAGCAGGGAAACTTCTTGCTGGGAGGTTTTTGGTTGTCTGCAGCTGAAGCAGACCTTGGGTTGGTAGATGCAGATTTCTCTCGTTTTTCAGGTGGATCTGAGTGAGGATTGTGAGCCAGAGAAGGAGCCCTTTCTTAGCTGGGCCTTATCAGCCAGCACAGAGCCCTGAGTGCCAGCCCTGCTGATAAGCTGGGCTCATGTCCAGGGCTCTGGGAGCTGGCAGGAGGCAGAGCCCAGCCTTGGCTTATCCCAGCTCTCCAGCTCCCTGGGATCTCCTCGGAGGTGAAAGGCTGGAGATTAGATAAGGCTGGAGATGAGGTTGGCAATCCTGGAGCTTCTGGCTCTGCTTCAAGGCCTCTTCTCTTTCTCCCAGGGACTTTTGGACCTTTCAGCCTCAGGGTTGAGGTTTGATGGATAATGAAGTTTTATGGATCATTCTGCTGGGATGAATGTGGGACTTGGCAGGTGGGCAGAAGGCAGTGGCTCAGGGTGGAATCCCTGGGAAAAGCAGGGACAAGGGGATTTTTCCAGGTGCTGTTGGGTCAGCCCAGCATTCCCCAGCTGGCTGCTGCTCCTGTGGGGTGACAGAGGAGAATTTGAAGGAGACAGCTTGGAAAAATTCCCATTTTCCAGGGCATTTCCCAGCTTGAATCCTGCAAAGCTGCACCCAGGACAGTGTTCTGTGAGAAGCAGGACTCTCCCAGGAATGCTTGGCCTCAGTTTCTGTCTTGCAGCAGAAAAAAAAAAAAAGGGAAAAAGATTCCCAAAATCCCTCCATTATCTGCCCTGTCACTGCCTCCTCTGAGCTTCTGCTTCCCAGGAAATCCCTCCCTGCTCCCTGGAGCTCCTCAGGGAGGCTTTGTTTGGATTCCCTGGTGTGGAATTCCCGTTCCCACAGGAAAATCCCTTGGTTTGCTCAGAGGTGGTGACATTCCTGCGCTCCTGGGTCCCTCCAGGAGGGACAAAAAGGGACTGAGAGGGTCCCTCTGGAGCTCTGGCTAAATGCTGTGGATTTTGAAGCCTGCTGGAGTTGGTGTCACATTAAAAAGATCCGTGGATGTCACGTGGGATTTCTGCCAGGATTTTTTTGGGCTCCCCTGAGGAGTTTTGGTCCCATCTGGAATTCACAACCAAAGAAATCCAGAAATCCCAGGGGAGCTGAAGCTTTTTTAGAGGAAACTGAGCAAATCCTACCCAGGGACAGCACAGACCTGACCCTGGCACTTCCCCCCTGCAGCAGCAATGAGGAATATTGAATTTCCAGCTGCATTTTCCCCCTGGAAATGCAGATTAACTCAGATAACCCGACCTCTAACAAACACAGCAGCCTTTAGGAAGGGACAGAGTCCTCCTGAAGCCACTTCCCATGGGAAAGAGGGAGATCCAGCAGATTTTTCCTTCACTTCCTGACCTGACTGACCTGTTCCTCTTGGGAAATGTTGGAGGGAACACCCTGCAGCTGTTTGCACAAGCTCAGGTGAATGAACCCTGAGTAAAGCATCTCCAGGGTGGGTCCAGTTCTGGGAAAGGGATGGGATTATGGAAAAGGGACAGGATTGTGGGGACAGGGACAGAATTGTGAGGACAGGATTGTGGGGAACAGGACAGGATTGTGGGGACAGGAACAGGATTGTGGGGACAGGGACAGGATTGTGGGGACAGGAACAGGATTGTGGGGACAGGATTCTGGGGACAGGATTCTGGGACAGGGACAGGATTGTGGGGACAGGGACAGGATTGTGGGGACAGGAACAGGATTGTGGGGACAGGATTGTGGGGACAGGATTGTGGGGACAGGGACAGGATTGTGGGGACAGGAACAGGATTGTGGGGACAGGATTGTGGGGACAGGATTCTGGGACAGGGACAGGATTGTGGGAAAGGGACAGGATTGTGGGGACAGGTACAGGATTGTGGGGAACAGGACAGGATTGTGGGGAACAGGACAGGATTGTGGGGACAGGGACAGGATTCTGGGACAGGGACAGGATTGTGGGGACAGGGACAGGATTGTGGGAAAGGGACAGGATTGTGGGGACAGGATTCTGGGAAAGGGACAGGACTCTGGGGACAGGATTCTGGAAAAGGGACAGGATTGTGGGGAACAGGACAGGATTGTGGGAAAGGGACAGGATTCTGGGGACAGGGACAGGATTGTGGGGAACAGGACAGGATTGTGGGAAAGGGACAGGATTGTGGGGACAAGGACAGGATTGTGGGAAAGGGACAGGATTCTGGGGACAGGATTCTGGGGACAGGGACAGGATTGTGGGAAAGGGACAGGATTGTGGGGACAGGGACAGGATTGTGGGGAACAGGACAGGATTGTGGGGACAGGGACAGGATTCTGGGAACAGGGACAGGATTGTGGGGACAGGGACAGGATTCTGGGAAAGGGACAGGATTCTGGGGACAGGGACAGGATTGTGGGTACAGGATTGTGGGGACAGGGACAGGATTGTGGGGACAAGGACAGGATTCTCACTCTCTTGCTGGGTCCCAGTGTTAGCTCTCCAGGGTGGCTCTGATGCCCGTCTCTCCCTGCTGCAGGCAGTTCCCAGGATGTGGGAACATCGTGACCTTCTCCCAGTTCCTGTTCATTGCCCTGGAAGGTTTCATCTTCGAGGCCAACTTCGGCAGGAAGCGCCCGGCCATCCCCATCAGGTACAGCCCCAAGGTTTTCCCAAGCAGGGCTTGCCTGGATCTCTCTTATCTCCAAAAAGTTTTTCATAAAATGGATTTTCCACTTGTGCTGTTGAAATTCCATCCATCCTGCAGCATCTGCAGAGCCATGGTGGGAAGCTGTCAGGTTTATAAAATCCACACTCGTTTATCAGGAATTTTTAATGGGAAATTGCCATCAGATCCTTCCCTGTCACAGGAACAGGGCAGAGTTTTGCACAGGGAAGAGTTTGTTGTGCTTCCAGAGCTCTTTATCTCTGGGATTTGGTTTGGTGGGAGTGGGAAGGGAGAGTTTTCTTGGAAAATCACCCAAATTCACTTCACATTTCTCCACTGGGGACGACCTTGGTGACAGAGCCGGGAGCTCTGCTCTGCTCCAGACCTCCTGTGCATTCCTGAGGGGTCTCTCAGCATCTCAGGGAGGTTCCTGCCCATCTCCCAGCTATTTTTCCATGCCTCAGGAACTATTTCATCATGGTGGCCATGTTCTTCACCGTCAGCGTGGTCAATAACTACGCCCTGAACCTGAACATCGCCATGCCGCTGCACATGATCTTCCGCTCGGTGAGCGCCCTCCTCCTCCTCCTCCTCCTGCTCCTGCTCCTCCTCCTGGGGCTCCCATTCCATCCCTTCTGCTGGAGCTATCCCTGCCCCTGTGGAGCTCCTGAATTCCAGCTGGTGGGAGAGCAGCCTCGCTCCAAAGCTCAGCTCCAAAGCACAAACACACTTGATGGTGTTGATCATTAAATTCCTGCTTAATGGACAGACAGGGAGACAGGCTCAGGCAGACTTTGGAATTCCAGAGCTGGGGGGGAAGTGGCAGTGACAAAACCAATCCCAGGCTCTGGTTGGCCAAAGGGATCCAGCTTTCCCTGCCACCAAGTGGTTCATGTTGTGGTCTTGAACATGGCAGGTCAGAGAGCCTGGATTTGGGATTTGGGATTTGGCCTAATTCTGCATCTTAAGTGTGGATGAGTGCCAGGCTAAAAGATCCTTTAAAGCCCGAGGAAATGGAGCCCCAGCTGTTGGGAATAACAAAATCTCCTGATGGGAGCTCTTTCCCCACAGCACATCCTGGGGCTGGAATGTCTGGGGTCAGGAGAGGTTCCAGAGGATAAAAGCAGCCCACACTGAAGGAGACCTGTCCCACATGGGCTGGGAGGGGTCCATCCCTGGAGCTGGGCTCCTGGTCCCAGTTAAACCAGTGGGATTTGGCCTCCTTCTGGTCACACACTGGAAAAACAGAAAGGGGAGGTGAGGTGCCCTGGCCAGGAGATCCAACCCTTGTTCCCAGCTCACCTTCCCCCTTTTTTCCTGGAGGAAGGGACTCAGAATCATGGAATGACTGAGGCAGGAAAAGAACTTTGAACTCATGGAGTCCACCCAGTCCCAGCACTGCCAAGGCCACCACTGCCCCCTGTCCCAAGGGCCACATCCACAGGGCTTGGAAATCCCTCCAGGGCTGGGACAGCCCTCTCAGGGCAGGAGTTTTCCCAATATCCAACCTCAGGGAAGCTGGTCCTTCTCCCTGTCAGTTTTCCTGCCTCAAACTTGGAGTTTCTCTTGGTGTTCTGGCATCCACCACGCTGGGTTTGCAGTGTCCCTGTGGGATGAGCATCCCAAGCTGAGGAATTCTGGCCTGCTGACCTCATGTTTTGGTTTTCCCTTCTTTTTTTTTTTTCCCCAGGGTTCTCTCATAGCGAGCATGGCTCTAGGGATCATCATCCTGAAGAAAAGGTAAATCACAGACTTCATCTCCTCAGGGAATGCTCTGGATTAAATCCTGCTGGGTGTTCCGTGCCATCCCATCTCCTGTTAAATATTCTGATTTTAACGATGGGAAACTGGGACAGGGAGCGTGGCACAGAGCCTGGAATAGCTCCTTCTGCACTTCCACCTCTCCCTCCTTTCTTGGCTGGAATTTTTGGGCTGGGAAGAGATTTTCCGCAGGGAAAATTCCAGATTTTCTGTGTTCACTGCTGGCTCTTCTGGAAGGGCTCCTGGGGGATGCTGTGCTGGCTGTGCTGGGGTGGAGCTCAGTGCCTCCTTTCTGCTGGGATTGTGGCTCCAGCAGTGCTGATAACACGCTGATAACACACTGATAACACCCTGATATCACATTGATAACACCCTGATATCACATTGATAACACGCTGATAACACGCTGATAACACATTGATAACATGCTGATAACACCTTGATAACATGCTGATAACACATTAATAACACACTGATAACACACTGATAACAAGCTGATAACATTAATAACATGCTGATAACACATTGATAACACATTGATAACAAGCTGATAACACATTGATAACATGCTGATAACACATTGATAACACCCTGATAACACCTTGATAACATGCTGATAACACATTAATATCACATTGATAACACCCTGATATCACATTGATAACACGCTGATAACACCTTGATAACATGCTGATAACACATTGATAACACACTGATAACACGCTGATAACACCATGATAACACATTAATAACATGCTGATAACACATTGATAACATGCTGATAACACATTGATAACACATTGATAACACACTGATAACACACTGATAACACACTGATAACACACTGATAACATGCTGATAACACTGATAACAAGCTGATAACATTAATAACATGCTGATAACACATTGATAACATACTGATAACACACTGATAACACGCTGATAACATTAATAACATGCTGATAACACATTGATAACACGCTAATAACACAGTGATAACACGCTGATAACATGCTGATAACACACTGATAACACATTGATAACATGCTGTAGCACATTGATAACATGCTGATAACACATTAACATGCTGATAACACACTGATAACACATTGATAACATGCTGATAACACATTGATAACACACTGATAACACACTGATAACATGCTGATAACACATTGTTAACATGCTGTAACACATTGATAACATGCTGATAACACATTGATAACACACTGATAACACGCTGATAACATTAATAACATGCTAATAACACATTGATAACGTGCTAGTAACACATTGATAACATGCTAATAACACATTGTAACATGCTGATAACACACTGATAGCACTGAGCCGTGCCTGCACAGAGTCATGGCTGGACTTGTGGGATAAACTGGGAGAAATGTTGGGCTAAACTGGGATGGAGTGGGGAGAAAAGCTGGTTCAGGTGCTGAGCTGGAGCCAGCTGGCCCTGCCAGGGTGAGGCCGTGGCAGTGTGCCGGCTGTGCCGGGTTTGGAGCAGGAGTGCAGGGAAGCAGGGGTGGATGTGAGGCAGGCGGGGTTGGTGACGTGTCCCTTGTCCCCTGTGCAGGTACAGCGTGTCCAAGTACAGCTCCATAGCCCTGGTGTCCCTGGGCATCTTCACCTGCACCTTCATGTCTGCAAAGCAGGTGGTAAGGATGGGAAGGCACAAGGAGCCTCAGCAATTCCCCCTCTGCCTGATTTGTCATGGAGACACGAGGTCTTTCCTGCCTCTGCGTCTGCTCCCCAAAAGCTTTTCCTCCTGCTTCTGTTTTCCTGTGGGATTTCATTTAATTCCAGGTGTCTCTTCACCTGTTCACGCCGCTTTTTGCTGGGAATAAATCTCATTTTTTTGGCCTCCGAGGTAACAGAAAGAAGCTGCTTTTCCTTGCCTCATGTGGCAGGCAGGAGCAGGTGAATCCTAAACAAAAATCCATCAGGAATCCTCCTTCTTTCCATCCCACAAGAGCTTGTTGCCTTTCAGGCTGGATTTTTCCTCTTGTCATCCAGCCTGACCCTTAAATGAAGTGCCTGTGCTTGGAGAGCAGGAGGGAGGGAAGCAAATCCATGTGGAACACACTCAGAGCTTTCCCTGGGTCAGCACCCACGGCCTGACCCTGTCAGCTGATGACAAAAACGGCACAAAGCGGCGGCCAGGTGGAAATTGGCTGCACTCGGTGCAGCTCAGAGAGGCTGGAAATGGAAGGGAGCTGTCAGAGCCCCAAATTCCCCATCCTTGCAGAGCTCTTCGCCCTCAGGGTGGGGAGGGAGGGCTGGGCTCTGCAGCCCTGGCTCTGAGTTAATCCAGATCAGCTCCCAGCAGGGCTGGAGTGGGGGGTGCAGCTGGCACTTGGGGCAAAGGGGAGTAAATCTGATTTTCCCTGAAGCACGGGGAGAGAGCTGAGCCAACTCCAGCTGGAGTCGTGCCCTCAGCCTGATTTCCTCCCTTTCTTGACCTCAAGGTCTGGTTTTAGGTCTGGTTTTAGCTCCTGATGGGCTTGGCCAGGGCTCTTGTTCCTTCCTAGAGAGTCATCTCTGGGAATGGGGACACAGGAACCTGGGAATGGGGACACAGGAACCTGGGAATGGGAACACAGGAACCTGGGAATGGGAACACAGGAATCCGGGAATGGAGACATAGGAACCTGGGATGGGGACACAGGAACCTGGGAATGGGGACACAGGAACCTGGGAATGGGGACACAGGAACCTGGGAATGGGGACACAGGAACCTGGGAATGGGGACAGAGGGATCTGGGAATGGGGACATAGGAACCTGGGAATGGGGACACAGGAACCTGGGAATGGGGACACAGGAACCTGGGATGGGGACGCAGGAACCTGGGCTGGGGACACAGGAACCTGGGAGTGGAACACAGGAACCTGGGATGGGGACACAGGAACATGGGGATGGGGACACAGGAAACGGGGAATGGGGACACAGGAATCCGGGAATGGGATGGGGACACAGGAACATGGGATGGGGACACAGGAACCTGGGAATGGGCTGGGGACACAGGAACCTGGGAAAAGGCTGGGGACAGAGGGATCTGGGAATGGGGACACAGGAACCTGGGAATGGGAACACAGGAACCTGGGAATGGGAACACAGGAACCTGGAAGTGGGAACACAGGAACATGGGATGGGGACACAGGAACCTTAGAATGGGGACACAGGAACCTGGGATGGGGACACAGGAACCTGGGCTGGGGACACAGGAATGCGGGAATGGGCTGGGGACACAGGAACCTGGGAATGGGGACACAGGAACATGGGATGGGCTGGGGACACAGGAACCTGGGATGGGGACACAGGAACCTGGGAATGGGGACACAGGGACATGGGAATGGGATGGGAGCACGGGAACCTGGGAATGGGCTGGGGACAGAGGGATCTGGGAATGGGCTGGCTTTGAGGGCTTGAAAAGCAACACTGATTGTTTTTGTGGTTAAAAATTCAGTCTCCTCAAACCAGGCCGGTCCTTTCAGGAAAAATCCTGACTTGATCAGACTCTGCCACTTTTTTTGCTGGAATCTCTGCATTCCCTGGAGCAGAGTGGGAAGCCTGGGGCTGCTCCCAGCCCTGCTCAGGCAGGAGGGAGGTCTGGGACAGCTGCAGGGACCTGGTGGCTCTTGGTGACTCTCGTGTCTCCCTTCAGGCATCTGACTCCAGCTCAAACCAAGAGGATGGACCCCAGGCTTTCCTCTGGTGGTTGCTGGGTAGGTGAGGGCCACATTTCTGGGATACTGGCAGGATTCTGGGAATTCTCTTGGCAAAAGCAGAGAAGGAGAGGGGCTGGGGCTGCTCCAGGTGTTCTTTCAGCACAAGATTTCACAGATGAGGCTTTCTCTGTGGTTTTCTACCCCCACCCTGGGTCTGTTGGTGGCTCTTTGGGAAATCTGGGATGGATTACTATCAGTAGTGGCACAAGCTGCATCCCTGGTGTTTTTAGGGATCTCTTGGAGACCTGTAATCAAAGCCCAGAGTTGTTATCAGTTTTCTTACCAAGTCTGGGCCGTTTGTTTGGGGTTTTTTTTCCCTGAAAGCCAAATTTGGTGAGTTGGAGCTGCAGAGCTGTGCTTCCCTTGCAGGCATTGCTGCCCTCACCTTTGCCCTGCTGATGTCTGCCAGGATGGGGATTTTCCAGGAGACACTCTACAAGAAATTTGGGAAGCACTCCAAGGAAGCCCTGTTCTACAACGTGAGTCCCTGGGGCTCTCCCTGCTCCAAGGTCCCTTCCATTGGGCACAGAAAGGATCCCACTCTGCCAGCGTGGAGCAGTGAGGAGCCTGCTCTGATCCAGCTGCTTTCCAGCAGGGAGTTGGGGTGGATTCCCCTCCCCTGATCCCACCCTGGGTTTGTTTCTCCCCCCAGCACGCGTTGCCGCTGCCTGGATTCCTGCTCCTGGCTCCCAACATTTACCAGCACGCCGTGCTCTTCAGCCAGTCTGGTGAGTGCTGGGCTGGGGGATCCCTGCTCCTGGGCCTTCCCATCCTCTGGAACATCCTCTGGGAAGTTCATTCCTGCAGTTGTGCATGCTGGCATCTTGGGGTGTTCCAGGCCTTTTGGATTTTGAGGAATTTGCAGGAAGGAATTCCTGCCTGGGCTGGAACTGCCAGAGCAGCTGGGGCTGCCCCTGCATCCCTGGAGTGTCCAAGGAAGGATTGGAGAACCCTGGGATAGGGGAGGTGTCCCTGGAATGAGCTTTGAGGTCTCTTCCCACCCAAACTGCTCTGGTATCTGGGATTTGGGACACTCAGAATCCATCCCCAGGGATTTGGATGGAAAATGGGGAGAGAAAAGAGAGGAGAAGGGAAGGGAGACCCTTCATGGTTTCCTGAGATTCCAAATGAAGCCCCTGGGTCCATGAATGTCTTGGGGAGGAGATGGATCCAATGTCAGCCTGGGAGAGCTGGGGGTGCTCACCTGGAGAGGAGGAGGCTCCAGGGAGAGCTTCCAGCACATTCCAGGGCCTGAAGGGGCTCCAGGAGAGCTGCAGAGGGACTGGGGACAAGGCCTGCAGGGACAGGAGCCAGGGAATGGCTCCCACTGCCAGAGGGCAGGCATGGATGGGATCTGGGCAATGAGGAATTCCTGCCTGGGCTGGAACTGCCAGAGCAGCTGGGGCTGCCCCTGCATCCCTGCAGTGTCCCAGGCCAGGCTGGACACTGGGGCTGGAACAGCCTGGGACAGTGGGAGGTGTCCCTGCCATGGCAGGGGTCGAATTTAAGGAACCATTCCATAATTCCATGATTAAAGCTCAAGTTTCTTAGTAATTCCCACACACCAGCCACATCCGAGAGTGATCCCTGGGAAAAGGAATGTGGGAGCTCAGAAATGGGAGAATCAGGACCTAATCCTCACTAGGGGATGTAAACACGGACCTGCTGGGTTGGTTTTTTTTTGCTGGTGCTCCCCAGGATCTGCTGTGGGAACAGAGTGGGTTCCTCCAGCACGAGAGCAAGACTGAGCTTCTCTCCTAATGTTTTTCCTTCTATTCCATTCTTCCCTTTGGAATTGCAAGCTGTGCAAGGCTGCAGGGAGTCCTGGGTCATGGTTAGTCCTGGCAAGGAGAGAGGCTCCTCCAGCAGTGACCTCATCCCATCCTTTTTCCATTTTTCCCTTTTTTCCCTGCAGAGCTGTTCCAGGTGCCGGTGATCGGCCTGACCCTGCCCATCATGTGGTTCTACCTCCTGATGAACGTCATCACCCAGTATCCTTTGTTATCCCAGATCCCTCCCTCTGTGGGCTGGCACGGCAGGATTGGGGCTGCCTTCCTCAATCCTTGGAGTCTTCCCTGCCCTCGGGAGCTGCTGGTGCTGTAACTCCAGAAATGCAGGGAAAGGGAACTTTGGTTTTTAGGTTGGACTTGATCTCAAAGGTCTTTCCCAACCTGGTTTGTTCTGGGACTTCTGCTCCATGGAAATGGAGGAGTTTTGAGCTTCCAGTGGGGGAATCTGAGATATGGGATGTTCCTGAGTTTGATGTGTCCCGTTCCATCCCAGCTGATTCCAGGAGGGAATTTCCCCCATCCGGATCAGGTTGCCCATCTCCCTGCTCCTCCCCATTCCCCAAGGGAATCCCCAGTCTTTGTCCCTTACCTGCTGCTCCCAGAAGGAAAATCCTTGGAGTCTTCCCTGCCCTCGGGAGCTGCTGTTGGTGTAACTCCAAAAATGCAGGGAAAGGGAACTTCTGTTTTTTCAGTTGGACTTGATGATCTCAAAGGTCTTTTCCAACCTGGTTTGTTCTGGGATTCTGGGACTTCTGATTTATGGAAGTGGAGGAGTTTGGAGCTTCCATTGTCCAACTCAGCCCCAGCTGCTCCAGTGGGGGAATCAGATTTGGGATGTTCCTGAGTTTGATGTGTCCCATTCCAACCCAGCTGCTCCCAGGAGGGAATTTCCCCCATGCACAGCAGGTTGCCCATTCCCCAAGGGAATCCCCGTCTCCGTGCCTGCTGTCCCTTACCTCCTGCTCCCAGGTACGTCTGCATCCGCGGCGTCTTCATCCTGACCACGGAGTGCACGTCGCTGACGGTCACCCTGGTGGTGACGCTGCGCAAGTTCGTCAGCCTCATCTTCTCCATCCTCTACTTCCAGAACCCCTTCACGGGCTGGCACTGGCTGGGCACCGCCTTTGTCTTCGTGGGCACCCTGATGTACACGGAGCTGTGGCACAGCCTGGGGCCCCTCCTGGCGCGCCACCGCCGCGGCAGGCCCAAGGAGCAGTGAATCCCAGGGAATCCGGGCATTTCCCGTGGGCATCTTGGTGTTGTTTTCCAGAGCAGAGCCGCAGGGAGCCCCCCCCGGGGGGGGTTTATAACAGGGGAGGTGTTGGCTGTGCCAAGCTCCTGGAGAATGGGGAGCCTCCACTGGGAACTTGGGGAAAGGATCATGGAGGAACAGTCCAGACTTTTGTTGCGAGTTGGCGTTATTTTAGGCGACCCCTTTTACTTCCAATTTTTCCCTTTTTTTTTTTTTCCCTTCCATTGGAATAACCCTTTTTAAGGAGAAGCTGATCCAGAGCTTTGTTGGGAGCCCAGCTTCCATGCTGTTGGCTTGGATCAGCTGGACCCTGAGCCACTTTGGTGCCATCCTTTAATCGTCCCAGTGTCTGGAGCTGATGGCTGAGCCCCATTCCAGTGGGAATCCCTGATCCCTGTGCTGGGAGGTTGTGGGATACAGCCCCAGCTGGAGCTTCCAGTCCACCCTGTGCATCCTGGTGCTCTCCCAGTTCTCCTCCCATCCCTTGGGATCAGCTTCCTCGTGGCTTTCGTAGCTCCCTGTCCCTCAGTGTCACCCCTGGCTGCTTTTCCTGGAGCTTCCCTACAGTTTTCCTGGAGCAGCCCCTCGTTCCCTGCTCAGCTGGGACAATTGGGGCATCCAGGAGGGATGAGGGCCTTTAACAGCAAAGGAAAAACGATGGGAAAAAAATGCCCGAAGTCATGGAAAGGCAGCACCTTCCTGCCAGGCATTCCCTGAGCCGAGGTCACCTTTCCAAAACTCTTTCCCTCTGTTTTTATCAGCTGTCTGGGATAATCCCCAGCTTTCCATGGCCTCATCCTTGCTGGGAGGTGGAGTGGGAGGAGGGAAAGGCTCCATCCATGCTGTGCTGGCAGCACTGGTTCAGCCCCAGCCCCAAATCCCAGTGTGGGAAAAAGGAATTCCATCCCACGCAGAGCCAGAGTGCTGCTGCCAGGACCTGCAGCTCCAGCCTGATGTCCTGAAGGATTTTTTTTTTCCCAGTTCCCGTTTTTCCTGAGCCTGAAAAAGCTGAATTTCAGGTGCCGTGGGATTTTCCCAGGGATTTGGTGGATGGGGAGGCTGACCTGGTGGAGCTCAGATGTTGTTCCAGCTGTTTGTGGTGGCTCCAGCAGGGACCCCGAGAGAGGCAAAACCTTTATCCCTGATTTTCCTCTTCCAGGCTCTTCACACGGAGCTTCAGCTGGGATTGGGGAGGTGGGGAAGCCAACGGAAATTTGGGATGAAGGATTTTGGGAGCAGGGAGTAACTGGTGAGGTTCTTCAGAGATCAAACACGGCGGGGAGATAACGGAGCTGTGACTCCAGCTCTGTGGGTGTTGGATCCAGGGATTGTGGGATCCAGGGGTTGCTGGATCCAGGGATTGTTTTACCCAGAGATTTTGGATCCAAGGATTGTGGGACCCAGGAATTTAGTATCTAGGGATTGTGGGATCCAGGGGTTGTGGGATCCAGGGATTGCTGGATCCTGGATTGCTGGATCCTGGGATTTTTTTATCCAGGGATTGTTGGATCCAGGGATTGGGGGATGCAGGGATTGTTGGACCCAAGGATTGTGGGATCCTGGGATTGTGGGATGCTGGGATTGTAGGATCCAGGGATTGTTTTATCCAGGGATTGTGGGATCCTGGGATTGCTGGATCCAGTGATTGTGGGACCCAGGGATTGCTGGATGCTGGGATTGTTTTATCCAGGGATTGTGGGATCCAAGGATTGTTGGATCCAGGGATTGTTGGGCCCAGGGATTGTTGGATTCAGGGATTGTTTTATCCAGGGATTGTTGGACCCAGGGATTGTGAGATCCAGGGATTGTGAGATCCAGGGATTCAGGATCCAGGGGCTGAGCAGAGCTGACACAGAGCTGCTCCCAGCTGTGACATCCTGTTCATCCTCTGGGTCACTCCTTCTCTCCAGGACCTTGCGTGTTGTCCCCAGTTCCCGTGGGACACGGGAATATTTGGGGGATTTGGGCACTCCTGGTTTTGGTTTGTTTTTTTTTACCATGTGCTTTTCACTCCCATCACACCAACCACGGGTTCTTTGTTGCTGTCAGGGGCATTTTTAACCTCCAGGCGTGACGAGTGCGTTTGGAATATTTATGGAGCCGCAGGAGTGGCGGCATTCCCTTCCTGCTGGAGGACAGAGCAGGAAAGGTGCAGGCAGAGGGGCCTCGTTAGCCAGAATTAATTAACCCCAGGCTCCCCTCCAGGCTGGGGCTGCTGATGGGTTTGGTTTTAGTTTGGGCCGAGGTAAGAGCACCTATTTTTTAGCGGAGGTTGGAGAAGGGAAGGAGCCCCGACCATTTTCGGGGTGGCTGGGTTGGTTTTTATAAAGTGAAATAAATCTGTATCCTCTTCAAAGGCTCCTGGGTTTGTGTCTCGTGTCCTGGTGGCTGGAAAATGAATGGAATCATGGAATAGTTCAGGTTGGAAAAGCCCTCTGAGATCATCAAGCCATTCCCAGCAGTGCCAAGGCCACCACTAAGGAATGTCCCCAAGTGCCACCTCCACCCCCAGGATGGGGACTCCACTGCCCGGTCCCAACCCTTCCCATGAAGAATTTTTCCATGAATATCCAATCTGAGTAACAACTCACCATTTTTCTCTAATGTGAGAGAAAATAGCAAAGACTCAGCCTGGCTGGGGGGTTCTGGAGAAGACCCCACCATCAGATCCAAGTTTCCCTAAATCCAGCAGCAGTGGGAGCCTGGAGCAGTTGGGGAGGAGGAAATTCAGGATTTGAGGTCTCCCAGCAAGGCTCAAATCCTCACAGCTGTCCAGATTTGGGGTCCCAGGCAAGACTCAAATATTCGTCAGAATGAGGTTCTCCAAAAAGACTCAAAATCTCAAACCATGAGAAATTGAGGTTCTCCAAAAAGGCTGAAGTCCTTCAACCATCAGAATTTGAGGTTCTCCAAAAATACTGAAGTCCTTAAACCATCAAAACTTGAGATTCTCCAAAAAGACTCAAATCCTCAAACCATCAGACTGTCAGGTTCTCCCAAAAACTCAAAATCTCAAATCAGAATTCAAGGTTCTCCAAAAAGACTCAAAATATCAACTCAAAATTTGAGGTTCTCCAAAAACTCAAATCCTCAAATCAGAATTTGAGGTTCTCCAAAAAGACTGAAGTCCTTAAACCATCAAAATTTGAGATTCTCCAAAAAGACTCAAATCCTCAAACCATCAGACTGTCAGGTTCTCCCAAAAACTCAAATACTTAAATCAGAATCTGAGGTTCTCCAAAAAGACTCAAAGAACTTGAGGTTCTCCAAAAAACTTTAAATGCTCAAAACACCAGAATCTGAGGTTCTCCAAAAAGATTCCAATCCTCAAACCATCAGAATTTGAGGTACTCCCAAAAACTCAAATCCTCAAACCAGAATCTGAGGTTCTCCAAAAAGATTCAAATCCTCAAACCATCAGAATTTGAGGTACTCCCAAAAACTCAAATCCTCAAACCATCAGAATTTGAGGTTCTCCCAAAGACTCAAATCCTCAAACCATCAGAATTTGAGGTTCTCCAAAGACTCAAATCCTCAAACCATTGGAATTTGAGGTTCTCCAAAAAGACTCAAGATCTCAAATCAGAATTTGAGGTTCTCCAAAGACTCAAATCCTCAAACCATTGGAATTTGAGGTTCTCCAAAAAGACTCAAATCTCCCTCAGGATCTGAGCTTCTCCAAAAGGATTCAAATCCTCAAAACATCAGAATCTGGGGTTCTTCAAAAAGTTTTAAATCCTCTGTAAAATCCAGGCTGAGTTTGACCCTGCCCAGTTTAAGGTGGGACTCTGCTGTAATCCAGACTCTTCCCTGCCAATGAAACCAGAATTCCCTGAAAAAATCTGGGAAGAGGAATGTAAATATTGCAAATACAAATCAACGGCAATTCTGCCTTCAACCTCAGCCAGGTGTTCCACACTTCGGGGTGCGGGAAAGGGCAGCACAATCCAGATGTTCTGGGAAAGAATTTCGGGTTAGGAATTCGATTTTTGGGCAGGGAATTTGAATTTTGGGTCAGGAATTTGATCCACAGTCCGGGAAGGGAGCACGAGAGAGGGAATGGCAGAAAAGCTGAGGGAGGAAAGGCAAGAATAGCCTGGATTTTACAGAGGATTTAAAACTTTTTGAAGAACCCCAGATTCTGATGTTTTGAGGATTTGAATCCTTTTGTAGAAGCTCAGATTCTGAGGGAGATTTGAGTCTTTTTGGAGAACCTCAAATTCCAATGGTTTGAGGATTTGAGTCTTTGGAGAACCTCAAATTCTGATTTGAGATCTTGAGTCTTTTTGGAGAACCTCAGATTCTGATTTAAGGATTTGAGTTTTTGGGAGAACCTCAAATTCTGATGGTTTGAGGATTTGAGTCTTTGGGAGAACCTCAAATTCTGATGGTTTGAGGATTTGAGTTTTTGGGAGAACCTCAAATTCTGATTTGAGATCTTGAGTCTTTTTGGAGAATGTCAGATTCTGGTTTAAGGATTTGAGTTTTTGGGAGAACCTCAAATTCTGATGGTTTGAGGATTTGAGTCTTTGGGAGAACCTCAAATTCTGATTTGAGATCTTGAGTCATTTTGGAGAACCTCAGATTCTGATTTGAGATTTTGAGTTTTTGGGAGAACCTGACAGTCTGATGGTTTGAGGATTTGAGTCTTTTTGGAGAATTATCCAGGATAATTTGTTGAGTCCAGGAAGTTCAGCTTCTCCCTGGTGCTTTTAAAATCCCTTTTCCTATTTCCATGCAAGGGCTGCACTCCCTGGCCCTCGTGTGGGATCTCACGGGTGGAACTTCTGGAAGCTCAGGGCTCAAGAACTGATTCCAAAACAGGAGATTATGTTCCAACATTATTCTCTGAAACAAATGCAAGGGAGCCCCTGCTCGTGGAAAACAAATAATTCCTTTTTACAGCTGGGAAATGAGATGAATATTTATCCTCCACCTGAATCCTCAGCTCGGCAGAATCCAAATAAAGAAACAATTCCTGCACTGGAAAGTTTAAAACTTCCTGTGAACAGGAGAAGATTGAATCGCTGAGGTCACTCAGGAGGCACAAGGATTTTTGCAGGATTCTGTACCCCAAGATGAGGAAATTCTGGGAAATTCAAACTTGGTTGGTTTTGTGCAGGAAGGAGCAAATTCCAAGAGTGGAGAGCTGGTGGTGAATGTGGAAGGGACCTTAAAGATCTCAAAGGGGACAATTTCCACCACCCCAGGGTGCTCCAAGCCCTACCCAATGCTGGAATTCCAAATATTCCAGAATTCCAAAGATTAAAACATTCCGGAATTTCACAAATTCCAGAATTCTGGAAGCAGGGGATTCTGCTGGGCAGGGATGGAAGGAAAAGGAGAGACTGCTGTGGCTGGAATGCTGCATCCAGGGCTGGATCCAACAGCAGCAGCACCTGGAGAGAGCCCAGAGGAATCCATGGAGCTGCTCCAGGGCTAGAGCCAGGCTGGGAGAGCTGGGAATGTTCCCCTGGAGAGGAGAAGGCTCCAGGGAGAGCTTCCAGCACATTCCAGGGCCTGGAGGGGCTCCAGGAGAGCTGCAGAGGGACTGGGGACAAGGCCTGCAGGGACAGGAGCCAGGGAATGGCTCCCAGTGCCAGAGGGCAGGCATGGATGGGATCTGGGCAATGAGGAATTCCTGCCTGGGCTGGAACTGCCAGAGCAGCTGGGGCTGCCCCTGCATCCCTGCAGTGTCCAAGGCCAGGCTGGACACTGGGGCTTGGGATAGTGAGAGGTGTCCTCGGACACTGGATGAGCTTAAAGGTCCTTTCCCACCCCAAAAAATTCCTTAATTCCATCATGGGTGGATGTGAAAAATGCCAATTTTATGATGGGCTTTTTGCAAATATTCAAATGAATATGATATGTGTTGTGTTAGAAAGTGATGCTGTATTAACTCTCTTAAGTAGTGTGTTAAATGTAGTTTGAGGTTATAACAAAATGTTAAAATAGAAACTCTGCTGTGTAGGATATTTTTTCCTAAAGAAAGGGCTTGCAGTGAGACAGCAGCCACAGGACACCTGAATCCTTCAGAGAAAGAGAATTTATTGCCCCATTATCAGGAGAAACGAACTTCTTCCTGCCTCACTCAGCCCTGGAAACGCCATCAGGATTCAGAGGAAGAAGCTGGCACTGCCCAGACAGAATCCTGTGTGTGAATGGAATTTATGCACCATGGATGAGCTGTATGAATATGCAACAGGTTATTGCTTTTAAGGGTTAATCCTCTGTAAACGTGGGGCCTTTTTGGGCTTATTTTACCCAGAAAAAAGTACCCAGACTGTCCCTAACTCTTTGTTTCTATTGTCTCGTATTGTCCTAAATCCTAATTATCCAAATTATTATTACTGTAATTATATTACTATTTTTATAAGCATTTTATTACTGTTAAATGTCACCAACATGTTCTATGAAAAATCCTTTCCTTGGGATTTTCCCTCCTGAGAAGCTGGGAGGCCTCAGGAACAAACTGTGACCAAAGATTCTCTGCTGCTGTGGGATGCAGCAGGTGGGTCTGGGATTGGTCTCACCTGGTTGTTTCTCATTGATGGCCAATCCCAGCCCAGCTGTCCAGACTGGCTCGGTCACAGCCAAACCTTTGTCATTCATTCCTTTTCTATTCTTAGCCAGCCTTCTGATGGAATCCTTTCTTCTGTTCTTTTAGTAGAGTTTTAATATAATATAGATCATAAAATAATAAATCAGCCTTCTGAGCATGGAGTCAACTTTCTCATCTCTTCCCTCATCCTGGGACCCCTGTGAACAGCATCACAAATAAACTTTCAAAACTTTAACAGCAAGTGACTGGCGTTTTTCACAGATGGAATTTCCAGTTCTGCAGTTCTGTTGCATCCCCTCAAGACCATCTGCCAATCCCCTGTGATCAGCAGACACCACACCGACTCCAAAGTGGGAATTCCATCCTGCAGACTGAAATAAACAGGGCAGGAGGTATCCCTCCCTTGTAATGCCTTTATTAAAGTGATCAGCTCAGTATGAGGGGTTGGCAGGTGCGCGGGTTCCTGCCGCTGCTCCCAGCAGTGACACAGAAAAGGAAGATTTGCAGCTCTGTCCCCTAGGAGCAAAGCCAGGAGTCCTGTCCTCGCAAGGGCAGTGAGGTTTACCCAGGCTTTCAGTTTCTTTTGTCAGTCCATGGGGTCCTGGATCCGACTGACTTCGTTTAATCCAGGCAAGGAGTGACCGAGGTTCTCAGCATCTCTGCCGGCTTCGGACCTCGCCCTGCTGCTCAAACACCACCCTGACCTCTCAGTTCTGCTCTGGCTCGTCTCTTTTGGGGTATTTTCCCGGATTTGGTGAGGGTCTCGTCCCGATGCAGTCTGGGTTTTGAGATAAATTTGCATGTCTCCTGAGATGCAAATTCTCCCTCTCTCCCCACCATCCCGGAGCGGGGGGGTTGCCATCCTCTCGGCAGCAGGCAAGGGTGGTGCTGAAAAAGAGAATTCTCCACAATAGAGAGTTAAACAATACTCAACAGGTGATCACAATTCTTAAGTAACAAAGAACTCCTGGCCAGCGATCAGCTCCCAGCCCAACTCCAAACTCTGCAGCTCCTTCTCTTTAAAAAAAAGGGTAACTTTCTTATTAGTCATAACAGCGAGGAGTGACCGAGGTTCTCAGCATCTCTGCCGGCTTCGGACCTCGCTCCTGCTGCTCAAACACCACCCTGACCTCTCAGTTCTGCTCTGGCTCGTCTCTTTTGGGGTATTTTCCAGGATTTGGTGAGGGTCTCGTCCCGATGCAGTCTGGGTTTTGAGATAAATTTGCATGTCTCCTGAGATGAAAATTCCCCCTCCCTCCCCACCATCCCGGAGCGGGGGGGTTGCCATCCTCTCGGCAGCAGGCAAGGGTGGTGCTGAAAAAGAGAATTCTCCACAATAGAGAGTTAAACAATACTCAACAGGTGATTACAACCTTTACCTAACAAAGAACTCCTGGCCAGCGATCAGCTCCCAGCCCAACTCCAAACTTCTGCAGCTCCTTCTCTTTAAAAAACAGGTAACTCTTTTTTTTACTCATAGCAGTGATCCTTCGTTTCCCATCCGTGTTTTCTGTCCGGATCAGGCCCTCATCTCTCCTGTCACCTCTGAATTCCACCGGTGTGAAATCCCGTGAACAAATCCCACCTCAGCCCAGGAATGAAGAGCTGGCTGCGTTTTCCTGACTCCCAGCCCCTCCAGGAATGTGAACAAACCTTGGCAGCCCCTCTGCTGCTCAGAGCTGCTCCAGACAGGGTGAAACTGCCAGAATTTCCCTTTTTTTGCCTCACTGTGAGACATTTTGAGCTCTCTAACTCCAAACTGCAGCTCTCAAGGTTTCAAATTCTTACCTGGGGGCTGGAAACAGAGGTTGGTGAGAGCTCAGGACTTGAAAACCTGGGAAATGAAGCAACAAAAGCCTGAAAATTTTGGATATCTCGAGGATTTTTTGCCTATAGGGAGAAACCCTGCAGTCTCTTGATGCAACCATACCAAAATCTGGGGCTTTGGAGCCTCCTGAGGGACATTTCCAGGGATTTGGGCTTGGGGGTTCTGACAGGAAATAATTCTTTGGGGTTTCTGTGAGCCCCAAAGGTTTTGCTCTGTGTTTAACTGGAGCTCCTTGTGCCCACACCTGCCTCAATAATTTGGTGTTTTCTGACCTCTCTTTAGGCAAGAACCCTCCAAGTGGCTTCCTTGATCTTCCACCAAGCCTTTTCAAGTGTTTTACTTTTAATTAAAAATCCCCTTGGCTCAAGAGCAGCAATCAGAGCCGATTTTTGGGCTTTTCTGGCACTTTTTTAACATTTCCAGGCTTTCCTGCTTCCATCTCCTCAGCTCTGCACGATGGATTTTTATCTGCTCCCTTCACCCATCAGCTCTTGCTACTTTTGCCTTTAATTTTGCTTTTTTTTGGAGCTCCACAGGGAAGTTTTTGGTGGGGCATTGAGGTGGTTTTGCTGCCACAAAAATGCAGCACCTTGGCTCTATTAAAGCCACACAACAAATCCGTTTTTTTTAAGTGTTCCAATGTGAAAATAACCCCAAATTGTCACCTCAGGAAACTTTTGGGGGTTTTTTGGCCCTTTCCTCCCATCCTGTCCCTTATTCCTTGGGAGAAGAGCCCAACTCCCACCTGGATCCATCCTCCCCTCAGGGACCTGTGGAGGGAGATTTAATAATAAAATTCACTGCCAGTAAAATGAAAATTAAATTCATTCATAACTCAGTTCACATCAATTCTGTGACATCCAAATAAATGGCAAAATAAGGTTAGAAAATAGAAAAAAAATATTAAAAATTTAAATATATATATCTAAAAGTAATTTAGGAATCAGCTCACCTTCACTGGTACAAATCTGTGGCACTCCAAATTTTTGGGACAACCTCTGGCAGCAATTTGAGATCCTGACTTCTGGAATTAAGGAAGAAACCCCAGAATTTTGGGATGTTGGGTGAAGGACCAGGAATGCTTCAGCTGTGCCCAAGAAGCACGGTTTGAGTGATCAGTGAGAAAATGGGAGCAGGGAATTCAGAATCCCAGATTTTTTTTTAGCAGTTTGCCATTTTTCCCAGCCCTGAGTCCACAAAAAAAATCTATTTTTGGTTTTGCCTTTGGGTACAAACCCAGTGAGAGGGGAAAGCAGGCAGAGCTGCTTTGTCCTGGGTGAAAAATTCTCATTTCATCTCCAGGAAATCATTTTAAATGGGGATAAAACGTGATAAAGCACCAGGAAATTTGACTTGGTGACACGGAGAGGTTGTGGGAATTCCATCCCTGGATGGGGCACCTGGAATGAGCTGGGTTTTCTGTTTTCCCTCTCAGATTTCAGGAGCTGAGAGAAGATGAATCCTGATGGTTTCTGGGTTGGGAGCACCTTGAAGGTTCCCAGGGTGGGAGCCTGTGCTGGGGTTTAGTGGGATTTAAAAACTCAATAAACAGCGGGAAAAAAGGAACTCAAACATCTCAGAATGGCTTTCCTAAAACCCCAGCAAGGTGAGACCTGGTCTGGGGCTGGAAATGGGGGGGGGGGGGGGGTATTCTGTTCCTGTCTGTGGGGCAGTTATCTCTGTTCCTGGGGCAGTTATCTCAGTTCACTGGGGCAGTTATCTCTGTCCCTGGGGCAGTTATCTCTGTTCTCTGGGGCAGTTATCTCTGTCCCTGGGGCAGTTATCTCTGTTCCTGGGGCAGTTATCTCTGTTCCTGGGGCAGTTATCTCAGTTCACTGGGGCAGTTATCTCTGTCCCTGGGGCAGTTATCTCTGTTCACTGGGGCAGTTATCTCTGTTCTCTGGGCAGTTATCTCTGTTCCTGGGCAGTTATCTCTGTTCACTGGGGCAGTTATCTCTGTTCCTGGGGCAGTTATCTCTGTTCCTGGGGCAGTTATCTCTGTTCATGGGCAGTTATCTCTGTCCTTGGGGCAGTTATCTCTGTCCCTGGGGCAGTTATCTCTGTCCCTGGGGCAGTTATCTCTGTTCCTGGGGCAGTTATCTCTGTCCCTGGGGCAGTTTTCTTTATCTCTCCCACAGCCAACCCTCCCTCCAGGAGATCCCTTCTGTCCATGGCCACTGAGTGTCCCTGCAGGGCTGATCAAATTCCACCATCCCATGGGGAGATGCTCCGCCCAGGGGAGGAGCCAAGCATTCCTACCTGGATCCAATCTGCCCTGGGAACAGCCCAGCAGCCTTTGCCCACTGCATTCCCAGAGGAGCAGCTTTCTCCTGCTCTGCATTCCCAGAGGGAGAGCAGGCCCATCTCCAGCAGCCCTGGAGCTGCAGAGGAAAACTCCCCCCTTGTGCAGGATCCCTGCTCCAGCAGAACCACAGCTGGCACTGCAGGAGGGCTGAGCCCCCCTGGGATGGGACTGTGCCACCACCCTGAGCCCCCCTGGGATGGGACTGTGCCACCACCCTGAGACCCCTGGGATGGGACTGTGCCACCAGCCTGAGCCCCCCTGGGATGGGACTGTGCCACCACCCTGACACACAGGGCTCAGCTCCTGCTCTCACTCTGCCACTGGGTTGGTTTCTTTATTTGTACCATTTCCTTTGTGTTTTTAATTTCCCTAGTAAAGAACTGTTATTCCTATTCTCATATCTTTTCCTAGAAAGAACTATTCCCATTCCCATATCTTTTCCTGATAAAGAACTGTTATTCCTGCTCCCGTATCTTTCCCTGAGAGCCCCTTAATTTTAAATTTATAATAATTCAGAGGGAGGGGGTTTGCATTTTCTGTGTCAGGGGAGGCTCCTGCCTTCCTCAGCACACACCTGTCTGTTCAAACCCAGACAAATCCCTTACCTGGCTCTTCTCCTCCCCATTCCCATCCCTGAATCCCATCCTGCTGCTTTTCCCAGGGAAAGATGAAGAATTCCTTGTGGGATTTGGCTGTGCTGGACTTCTCCATGTTCCCTGCAGCTGAATTCCATTCAGGATAAAAAAGAAATTTGGAACCAGTTGGGAAATGACACTTGGGGTGAACTTGGGGGTTTCTTTGGGGGTTTATTCCGTGGTTTTCATCCCAAATTTCTGGGAAATGAAGTGAGGGTGAAAGAGGGAAGAGCACCCTGGATTTTAGTGGGATAAGAGCCAGCTGTGGGGTTTGGAATGCTGGGTCTGTGGGGTTGGGAATGCCGAGTCTGTGGGGTTTGGAATGCTGGGTCTGTGGGGTTTGGAATGCTGGGTCTGTGGGGTTTGGAATGCTGGGTCTGTGGGGTTTGGAATGCTGGGTCTGTGGGGTTTGGAATGCTGGGTCTGTGGGGTTTGGAATGCTGGGTCTGTGGGGTTTGGAATGCTGGGTCTGTGGGGTTTGGAATGCCCAGTCTGTGGGGTTGGGAATGCCGGGTCTGTGGGGTTTGGAATGCCGGGTCTGTGGGGTTTGGAATGCTGGGTCTGTGGGGTTTGGAATGCTGGGTCTGTAGGGTTTGGAATGCTGGGTCTATGGGGTTTGGAATGCTGGGTCTGTGGGGTTTGGAATGCTGGGTCTGTGGGGTTTGGAATGCTGGATCTGTGGGGTTTGGAATGCTGGGTCTGTGGGGTTTGGAATGCTGGGTCTGTGGGGTTGGAATGCTGGGTCTGTGGGGTTTGGAATGCTGGGTCTGTAGGGTTGGGAATGCTGGGTCTGTAGGGTTGGGAATGCTGGGTCTGTAGGGTTTGGAATGCTGGGTCTGTGGGGTTTGGAATGCTGGGTCTGTGGGGTTGGAATGCTGGGTCTGTGGGGTTTGGAATGCTGGGTCTGTAGGGTTTGGAATGCTCGGTCTGTGGGGTTTGGAATGCCCAGTCTGTGGGGTTGGGAATGCTGGGTCTGTGGGGTTGGGAATGCTGAGTTGGATTTTTTTGGGGGGGGATTTCCACCCTCAGCTCTTCAGCAGCCCATTATTAATTCCATTTTTTAGTGGGTTTAGGTGGGGAGACTCTCACACAACATTCCCAGAGCAGCTGTGGCTGCTCCTGAATCCCTGGAAGTGTCCAAGGCCAGGGTTTGGAGCACCCTGGGATGGTGGGATGGGTCCAGAGGGTGGAACTGGAGGAGTTGGAGGTCCCTTCCCACCCAAACCATTCCAGGATTCCAGCTGGGGACACAAACAGAAACTCAGCCCCATCATAAGGGGAAAACAGGGAACAGATCCTGGGATTTGGAATTCTCCCCACTGTTTTTATTGCTGTGGCAGGGCTGAGTATTTATGGGGGAAATTAAATCCTTTTTGGGGCCTGAATCCCAAAGTGATCCAAGCCAGAGCCTGCTGGGACAGACACCTCCTGTCCTGAAATCCCTCAGCTCCAAAACTTCCCCTCTCAGCTCCTTCCCCTTCCTGGGAATGTGCCCAGCAGGAATTCCAGAGCTTCAGCCCCACTTCCACATCTGGGATTCTGCAGCTGGAGGAGTTTTCCTTCCTCTCTTTGGAAGATTTTGGGGTTTTGGCTTTAAATTCCCCTTTTTGTGTTCTGTCACTTAAAAATAACCAAAATAAACCCTGGAGATATTTTTAGGAGCTTTTGAGGGGCTGAGTCTCCTCTCCCTAAATTTCCATGTTCTTGGGATTATTTATTCCATCAAAAACTTCCAGCTCCAAAACTTCCCCTCTCAGCTCCTTCCTTTTTCTGGGAATGTGCCCAGCAGGAATTCCAGAGCTTCAGCCCCACTTCCACATCTGGGATTCTGCAGCTGGAGGAGTTTTCCCTCCTCTCTTTGGAAGATTTTGGGGTTTTGGGGTTTAAATTCCCCTTTTTGTGTTCTGTCACTTAAAAATAACCAAAATAAACCCTGGAGATATTTTTAGGAGGGCTGAGTCTCCTCTCCCTAAATTTTCCCATTCTTGGGATGATTTATCCCATCCAATCCCTCAGCTCCAGAACTTCCCCTCTCAGCTCCTTCCCCTTTTTCTGGGAATGTGCCCACCAGGAATTCCAGAGCTTCAGCCCCACTCCCACCCCTGGAATTTTGCAGCTGGAGGAGTTTTCCTTCCTCTCTTGGGAAGATTTTGGGGTTTTTGGCTTTAAATTCCCTTTTTTGTGTTTTATCACTTAAAAACAACCAAAATCACCTGGAGATATTTTTAGGAGGGCTGAGTCTCCTCTCCCTAAATTTCCATGTTCTCGGGATTATTTATCCCATCAAAAACTTCCAGCTCCCCCAGCTCTTCCTGCTGCTCCCTCCTCAGCAGGGAGGGATTTTTCCCAGAGAATTTTTTTCCCAGGAATTCCAGTTATTTGCTAAAATCTGTCTCATTTTTGGAGCTTTCCTGAGCTCAGCATTCCAGAAATTATCCCTATTTCTCTGGAGGGAGAGGAGAAATTCCTGCTATCCCCAACATTTCATTTTCCATGAGACCCAGGAGATTTTTTTTTTTTTCACTCCTGAGTTTTTCCCTTGGTCCAAAGTTCCAGTCTCCTTCTTTTCATCAATTTTTAAATTCCCCCCAATTTTTTTATTCCTTTTATTTTCCTCTGCCAAGTTTTTTGGGTTTCTTTTTTTTTCTTTTTGGAGGGATGAATTCCAAATTTCTCCTTTCTCCTCCAGCTGCCCGTGTGTGTTGGAACTCGTCAGAAATAGCAAAGCCTGAAAACTCCAGGCACATTTCGGGGGAAAATTCAAAATAACTCCTTTTTTTTTGTTTTGTTTTGTTTTAAACCCCCTTCCTCCTCCTCATTCCTGAAGGTTGTTAAATTTGACATCCCTGTAAATGAGCTGGAAAAACTCCAAGCTGACGTGCTTTGGAAAACCTCCCTGAGTTGGATTTGTCTCTCCATGCTTTAGGCAAGCAGCTTTCCAGAGGTGATTGATTGATTGATTGATTGATGGAATCTTTGCCATTAAAATTCCCTAAAAACCTGCAAAAAAGGAGGAAAAGAGAATTTTTATAATTTTTAACTGTTTTTTTTTTTCTTTTCCTTGTCCAGAAAGTGAATCAGAGCCATCTATATCCCAGCAGGTTTGGATTTGGAATTTTGGCCTTTGGTGGGATCCAAGGGAACCATCCCTAAAAACCTAAAAAGGTTTTTCTCTGGGCTTTGTCTCTTTTTTTTTTTTTTTTTTAATTTTTCTCCAACTTCTTCTGCTTTTGCCTCCCACATTTTGGAATTCAAGCCCTTCCTGACCTCATGGAACCAAATTTCCATTTCAGAGCACTGCAGGATGTGGAGGGGTTTGGAAAATTTGGGAATTCGAGTTCTTCCCAAGCTCATGGAACACAACTTTACTTTCAGTTCACTGCAGGACGTCGTGGGTTTGGAAAATTTGGGAATCCAAGCTCATCCCGAGCTCATGGAACCAAATTTTAGTTGGGAAAATTTGGGAATTCTAGCTCTTCCCAATCTCATGGAAGCAAGGTTTAGTTTGGAAAATTTGAGATTTGGAGCTCTGCCCGACCCCATGGAACCCAATTTTAGTTTGGAAAATTTGGGAATTCGAGCTCTTCCTGAGCTCATGGAACCAAACTTTAGTTTCAGTTCACTGCAGGATGTGGAGGGGCTTGGAAAATTTGGGAATTTGGGCTGTTCTTGACTTCATGGAGGGTTTGGAAAACTTGGAAATTCGAGCTCTTCCCAATCTCATGGAACCCAACTTTAGTTTGGAAAATTTGGGAATTTGAGCTGTTCTTGACTTCATGGAGGGTTTGGAAAATTTGGGAATTCAAGCTCATCCTGACTTCATGGTACAAAACTTCAGTTTGGAAAATTTGGGAATTTGAGTTCTTCCCAATCTCATGGAACCAAACTTCAGTTTCAGTTTGCTGCAGGATGTGGAGGGTTTGGAAAATTTGGGAATTTGAGCTCTTCCCAAACTCATGGAACAAAATTTTAGTTTGGAAAATTTGGGAATTGGAGCTCTTCCCAATCTCATTGAACCAATCTTTAGTTTCAGTTCACTGCAGGGCGTGGAGGGGTTTGGAAAATTTGGGAATTTGAGCTCTTCCTGACTTCATGGAGTGTTTGGAAAATTTGGGAATTCAAGTTCTTCCAAATCTTATGGAACCAAACTTTAGTTTGGAAAAGTTGGGAATTCGAGTTCTTCCTGTTCTCATGGAACCAAACTCTAATTTCAGTTCACTGCAGGATGTGGAGGGGTTTGGAAAATTTGGGAATTTGAGCTCATCCCAAGCCCATGGAACAAAATTTTAGTTTGGAAAATTTGGGAATTCGAGCTCTTTCCAAACTCATGGAGCTTGGGAATTTGAGCTCTTCTCAACTTCATGGAGGGTTTGAAAAACTTGGGAATTCGAGCTCTTCCTGTTCTCATGGAACCAAACTTTAGTTTCAGTTCACTGCAGAATGGGGAGGGTTTGGAAAATTTGGGAATTCAAACTTTTCCCAGCCTGAGTGCCACGTCCAGGAATTCCTTGGACCCTTTCCCTTTTCCCTTGGGGCCAGCAGGCCCTCACACCCTCATTCCAAACCACCTCTAATTAACCCAAATTGACCTTCCTTTAATTGAAATCCACCTCTCTTTGTCCCACCGCAAATTTGTTCCCTGTTTTTTTTTATAGGCCCCGGAATCCTCACCCGGGAGAAAGAACAAGGAAAGGAAATTCCATTTATTCCCTTGCTGCTCCATTGCCGGGAATTTTCCCTGGATTCCCCTCTGCAGGTGGGGTAATCTCAAGGACCACCAGATCTGGACAGGGGTGGCCTCCTGAAGGTGATAAATCCTGGGAATGGGGAGCTCCACGTTTAACCCCTCAGCTGCCATCCCAGCCCCTCCCTCCTCTCTTCTTTTTCCTAAAATGAGGAATTTGAGATTTACTTCTGGCCATGGCGGGAGGTCAGGGTGGGATATGGGGGATCCCTGTTTGCCTCGGGCATTTATTCCCTCTTCCATTGTCCATAAATTACTCCATTTTTCCATAAATCATTCCAGTTGTCCATAAATTACTCCATTTTCCCATAAATTACTCAATTTTTCCATAAATTACTTAATTTCTTCATAAATTATTCCAGTTGTCCATAAATTACTCAATTTCTTCAAAAATTACTCAATTTCTTCATGAATTACTCAATTTTTCCATAAATTATTCCAGTTGTCCATAAATTACTCCATTTTTTCATAATTTACTCCATTTTTGCTTAAATGACTACATTTTTCATAAATTACTCAAATTTTCACAAATTTCCCAGTTTTTCCATAAGTTATCCAATTTTTCCATAAATTACTCCAGTTATCCATAAATTGCTTCCTTTTTCCATAAATTATTTCAATTGTCTATAAATTACTCCCTTTTTCCATAAATTACTCAATTTCTTCAGAAATTACTCCATTTTTATTAAATTACTCTAGTTGTCCATAAATTACTCAGTTTTTCCATAAATTACTCCCTTTTTTCCATAAATTACTCGTTACCCATAAATTACTCCCTTTTTCCATAAATTATTCCAGTTGTCCATAAATTACTCAATTTTTCGTAAATTACTCAATTTTCCCATAAATTCTTCCAGTTGTCCATAAATTATTCCAGTTTTTCATAAATTACTCAATTTTTAATAAATTACCCCGTTTTTCCAAAAATGATCCAATTTTTCCATAAATTACTCAGATATTCCATAAATTACCCAATTTCTTCATAAATTACTCCATTTTTCCATAAATTACTCAATTTCTTCAAAATTGACTCCATTTTTCCATAAATTATTCCAGTTGTACATAAATTACTCAATTTTTCATAAATTACTCAATTTCTTCATAAATTACTCCTTTTCCCATAAATTCTTCCAGTTGTCCATAAATTATTCAATTTTTCATAAATTACTCAATTTTTAATAAATTACTCTAGTTGTCCATAAATTCCTCAAATTTTCCATAAATTCTTCCAGTTGTCTATAAATTACTCCCTTTTTCCATGGGAGGATTTCCGTTGGAAAAGACCTCCAGGATCACCAAGTCCAACCCTGAATATCCCAAACCACGCTGCCAAGGGTCACATCCAATTGTTTCTTTGGATGCTTCCAGGCATGGAGACTCCACCATTTCCTGGAAAACCTCTCCCAATTCCTTCCTCTGTCAGTGAAGGAATTTTTCCTCCAATCCAGCCTGAAGGAATTTTTCCTCCAATCCAACCCGAAGGAATTTTTCCTCAAATCCAGCCTGGAGGAATTTTTCCTCCAATCCAACCTGGAGGAATTTTTCCTCCAATCCAGCCTGAAGGAATTTTTCCTCCAATCCAACCTAGAGGAATTTTTCCTCCAATCCAACCTGGAGGAATTTTTCCTCCAATCCGACCTGGAGGAATTTTTCCTCAAATCCAACCTGAAGGAATTTTTCCTCAAATCCAACCTGGAGGAATTTTTCCTCAAGTCCAACCTGAAGGAATTTTTCCTCCAACCCAACCTGAAGGAATTTTTCCTCCAATCCAACCTGGAGGAATTTTTCCTCCAATCCAACCTGGAGGAATTTTTCCTCCAATCCAACCTGAAGGAATTTTTCCTCCAATCCAGCCTGGAGGAATTTTTCCTCCAATCCAACCTGAAGGAATTTTTCCTCCAATCCAGCCTGAAGGAATTTTTCCTCCAATCCAACCTGAAGGAATTTTTCCTCCAATCCAACCTGAAGGAATTTTTCCTCAAGTCCAACCTGAAGGAATTTTTCCTCCAATCCAACCTGGAGGAATTTTTCCTCCAATCCAACCTGAAGGAATTTTTCCTCCAATCCAGCCTGAAGGAATTTTTCCTCCAATCCAACCTGAAGGAATTTTTCCTCCAATCCAACCTGAAGGAATTTTTCCTCCAATCCAACCTGAAGGAATTTTTCCTCCAATCCAACCTGAAGGAATTTTTCCTCCAATCCAACCCGAAGGAATTTTTCCTCCAATCCAACCTGAAGGAATTTTTCCTCAAGTCCAACCTGAAGGAATTTTTCCTCAAGTCCAACCTGAAGGAATTTTTCCTCCAATCTAGCCTTGAAGGAATTTTTCCTCCAATCCAGCCTGAAGGAATTTTTCCTCAAATCCAACCTGGAGGAATTTTTCCTCAAATCCAACCTGGAGGAATTTTTCCTCCAATCCAGCCTGGAGGAATTTTTCCTCAAGTCCAACCTGAAGGAATTTTTCCTCAAATCCAACCTGAAGGAATTTTTCCTCAAATCCAGCCTGGAGGAATTTTTCCTCAAATCCAGCCTGAAGGAATTTTTCCTCTGGCACAACTTGAGGCCCTTTCCCCTCATCCCATCAGGAGACTCCTGGCAGAACAGTCCCGATCCAAAACCTCCTTCCAGGGAATTTTGGGATTTCCCCTCATGCAAGAATTGAGTGGCAACAATCGAAACCAGGGATTGAGGTTGGGAACCAAGGAGAGGAGATAAAAACGTGGGATCAAAACCTGTGGGAATCATCATCACCACAGGACTTGGAGAAGGTTTAAATAAATTATTTAATGGTTAAAAAATTGAAATATTCCCAGAAGTTCCTGCAGGGTGGTGAATGGAGACACATTCCGAGGTGCATCCAGGAAATCCCTGGATTATGGAAGGATGGAGCTTCTCCAGGTGCTTTTCCTGCTCTTCCACTCCCGTTATCCCTGGAGGAACAACCCCGAGCTCCTCCCGTGGCTTTCCCTCATCCCTCTCTCCCAACACCCACTGCTTTGGCAGGAATATTTCCCTGGCACAGCTGCAGCTCCCTGGCCGCAGCAGAGGCAGCTCCTGGGTTTTTCCTGGAATCTGGAGGATTTTCAGCGTGTCCCGGGGTGCTCGGCTCCCTTTCCATCCGAGGAGGAAACACCTCCAAAATGCTGAATTTTGGGCGCTCCCCTTTCAGGTGAGTGAAAAATGGGGGAAATCTCTGGAAAAATGGGGGGACACTCTGTGTGCTCCGAAGGGAGGACACGGGATAAGGGTGGGATTCTGGCTCTGATTGGAATTGTGCAAAAAAATAAAAACTGCAAAGGGGAAAATAAATGAGATTTATCCTTTTGCTGTCACTGGGGGTTTTAAGCCGTGGTCACATCGGTTTCCAGGCTGGTAAATCCCATCTGGAGCAAAAAAACTCTGAAAAAGGGACAAAATTTCAAGAGAGATCTGTGAGGTTCCTTAAAGATTCCTTGGGGATTCAGGAGGATGGTGCAAATTCAGGGATCATTTCCCTCCCTCCTTGCATTACTCCAACCCTGCAGTTTCATATTTCCAGGGAGGATAAAATCAGAAGTGGAGGGTTAAAATCCCACCCAGAGGAGTGGCGCTGGTTATTTTTAGGGACCCCTGGCTGGATTTTCCATGGGATCCATCGGAATTCCGGGCTGGCAGCAGCTGGGTTCCTGTGCCGTGGCTGTCACCACCAGGGGACAGTTTTGTGCCCCCCACTTTTATCCTTCTCCACTCTCCTTTATTCCCGAAACCAGGCTCAGCCTGATGCTGTTCCGTGGCAGAAATTGGGATTTTATCCCTCTGACTTCCACCTCATTTCCTGTGGAGCAGCCACAGATTTCATCCCACGGAAAAACAAAATCCAAACCCCAGGAAGGGCTGGTGACAGAGGCCACCCTTCCTCTGCTCAGGAAATGAGGCAAGAAAGCCTAAAAAAAAAAAAAATTATTTTATTTTATTTTATTTATATTTTATTTTATTTTATTTTTTTTAATTATTTTAATTTTATTTTATTTTATTTTATTTTATTTTATTTATTTTTATTTTATTTTTATTTTATTTTATTTTGTTTTATTTTATCTTATTTTATTTTATTTTATTTTATTTTATTATATTATATTATATTATATTATATTATATTATATTATATTATATTGTATTGTATTATATTATATTATATTATATTATATTATATTATATTATATTATATTATATTATAGTATATTATATTATATTATATTATATTATATTATATTATATTATATTATATTATATTATATTATATTATATTATATTATATTATATTATATTATATTATATTATATTATATTATATTATATTATATTATATTATATTATATTAATTTTGGGGGTTTTTTTTATTTTATTTTATTTTATTCCCATTACTCTTTTCCCTTTCTAATCCTTTTATTCCTGGCAATATTAAAATTATTTGATATTAAGAAAATCCTAACAGTATTAATATTATTAATACCTTGGAAATATCAATAACAATAACAAAAACAATAACAATAATAATAATGATAATAAAGAAAATAAAGATAATAAAGATAAAAATAATAGTAATAATAATAGTAGTGATAATAATGATAATGATAATAATGATAATGATAATGATAATAATGATGATAATGATGATAATGATGATAATGATAATGATGATGATGATGATGATGATAATAATAATAATAATAATAATAATAATAATAATAATAATAATAATAATAATAATAATAATAATATCCTGGGAATATTAATGTTATTTCCCTAGGGACAGACTGGAGGTGGCACTCAGTGCTCCGGGCTGGTGGGGATTGGGCACAGCTCGGACTCGGTGATCTTGGAGGGCTTTCCCAACCTAAATAATTCTGGAATTCTGTGGGATGTGGCCCGGAGGATCCCTCCAGAACTCTGGGGAGCTCGGCAGGAGAAGGGGAGATTCTCGTGGTGGTGATGAGCCAAGTGGGGCCTGAGCAGTTGAAGCTTCTGGGAGCTCCTGAGATGCCTCCAGCAGGGAATTCCGTGCTTGGGATGGGGTCGGGGTGGGTGGGATCCATGGCTCAGATCTGGGGGCTTCCCTCCCCATCCCAGCCTTTCCCCAGGGTCCCTGTGGAGACACCTCCCAGAACTTCCATGCAAGTATCCTGGAATGAGAGCGGGCCCTGAGGTGTGGGAATGACGAGGCTGGGAATGAGCGCCTTCCCAAAAAGCAGAACGGGTGAAATCGCTGCGGGATTGCCGCCAAAACTGCGGCCAAAAATTCCCTTTCCCCAGGATCCCTCTGGAGACACCTCCCAGAACTTCCATGCAAGTATCCTGGAATGAGAGCAGGCCCTGAGGTCTGGGAATTACCAGGTTGGGAATGAGGGCCATCCCAAAAAGCAGAACGGGTGAAATTGCTGCGGGATTGCCGCCAAAACTGCGGCCGAAAATTCCCAACGTGTGGAATTGCAAATCCCATCCCTTCCTGGAGCTCACGGGGCAGAGCAGCCTGGGGAAAAGCTTGGGAAGAGGTGGGAAAATGGTCCTAATTCCTCATGTTCAGCAGTGGAGGAACCTTTGGACAACTTGGAAATGGTTCCCATCGGCAGCTCCTCTGCTGGGCTGCAGGGGGTGGTTTGGGGTGGTTTTGGGATGGTTTTGGGATGGTTTGGGATGGTTTTGGGGTGGTTTTGGGGTGGTTTTGGGGTGGTTTTGGGGTGGTTTTGGGGTGGTTTTGGGGTGGTTTTGGGGTGGTTTGGGGTGGTTTGGGGTGGTTTTGGGGCTGTTTTGGGGCGGTTTTGAGATGGTTTTGGGGTGGTTTTGGGGTGGTTTTGGGGTGGTTTTGGGGTGGTTTTGGGGTGGTTTTGGGGTGGTTTTGGGGTGGTTTGGGGTGGTTTGGGGTGGTTTTGGGGCTGTTTTGGGGCGGTTTTGAGATGGTTTTGGGGTGGTTTGGGGTGGTTTTGGGGTGGTTTTGGGGTGGTTTTGAGATGGTTTGGGATGGTTTTGGGGTGGTTTCGGGATGGTTTGGGGTGGTTTGGGATGGTTTTGGGGTGGTTTTGGGGTGGTTTTGGGGTGGTTTTGGGGTGGTTTTGGGGTGGTTTGGGGTGGTTTTGGGATGGTTTGGGGTGGTTTTGGGGTGGTTTTGGGCTGTTTTGTGGTGGTTTTGAGATGGTTTTGAGATGGTTTTGGGGTGGTTTTGGGGTGGTTTTTGGAGGGTTTTGGGGTGGTTTGGGATGGTTTTTGGGGTGGTTTTGGGGTGGTTTGGGGATGGTTTTGGGGAGGTTTTTTTGAGATGGTTTTGGGGTGGTTTTGGGGTAGTTTTTGGAGGGTTTTGGGGTGGTTTTTTTGAGATGGTTTTGGGATGGTTTTTGGGATGGTTTTGGGGTGGTTTCAGGGTTTTTTGCTCAGTATGAAGCCAGGATTCCAGCAGATGGAACCCCTTCCCTCTCCAGAGGGGTTGGCATTCCGGGACGTGGTGAGTGCTCCTCTTTGCCTTGCTCCCATTGATTGCCCCCAAATATTCCTGATTGCTCCAGGAGCTGAGGAGCCTGCCTTGGAAACCTCCCAGATTTCCTTCAGCACAGTTTATTCGTTTATTTTTGTGGTTTCCATCTGGCCTGAGTTTGGTGTTCCCCCCTCCTGGGTTGTTGGTTTGTTTTTTGTTTTGTTTTTTTGAAAATTAAAGAACTCGTTTTGTTCTTCACCCCTTCCCCGAGCCTTTGATGGAGCCTGTTTGGCTCCAGGCTTTGGGAATAAAAGCACGGAATGGTTCAGCTCCAGGTGTTCCCATCACACCTGGCAAGAGCCCAGCATGAAAATTCCACACGGCCCGAGCCCACATCCATGGGGAAAAGTCACCCATCCCCACATTTATGGCCAGGGACACCTCCCAGTGTCCCAGGCTGCTCCAGCCCCAGTGTCCAGCCTGGCCTGGGACACTCCAGGGATGCAGGGGCAGCCCCAGCTGCTCTGGCAGTTCCAGCCCAGCCAGGAATTCCTCATTGCCCAGATCCCATCCATGCCTGCCCTCTGGCACTGGGAGCCATTCCCTGGCTCCTGTCCCTGCAGGCCTTGTCCCCAGTCCCTCTGCAGCTCTCCTGGAGCCCCTCCAGGCCCTGGAATGTGCTGGAAGCTCTCCCTGGAGCCTTCTCCTCTCCAGGGGAACATTCCCAGCTCTCCCAGGCTGACATTGGATCCATCTCCTCCCCAAGACATTCATGGACCCAGGGGCTTCATTTGGAATCTCAGGAAACAATGAAGGGTCTCCCTTCCCTTCTCCTCTCTTTTCTCTCCCCATTTTCCATCCCTGGGCATGGATTCTGAGTGTCCCAAATCCCAGAATCCCAGAGCAGTTTGGGTGGGAAGGGACCTCAAAGCTCATTCCAGGGACACCTCCCCTATCCCAGGCTGCTCCAGTCCTTCCTTGGACACTCCAGGGATGCAGGGGCAGCCCCAGCTGCTCTGGCAGTTCCAGCCCAGGCAGGAATTCCTCATTGCCCAGATCCCATCCATGCCTGCCCTCTGGCAGTGGGAGCCATTCCCTGGCTCCTGGCCCTGCAGGCCTTGTCCCCAGTCCCTCTGCAGCTCTCCTGGAGCCCCTCCAGGCCCTGGAATGTGCTGGAAGCTCTCCCTGGAGCCTTCCCCTCTCCAGGGGAACATTCCTAGCTCTCCCAGCCTGGCTCCAGCCCTGGAGCAGCTCCATGGATTCCTTTGGATTTGCTCCAGCAGCTCCAGGTGCTGCTGCTGTCAGGTGTCCCCAAGTGCCACATCTCCACCTCTTCCCAACCCCTGCAGGGTTAAACCCCTCTGGACCTGGGTTCAAACCAGAACTCCTCATCCTGCAGCATTTTTGGGAGCCCCAATCCTGTCAGGAATTGTGTTGGAGCTGCACAAAGCCCTCCTGATTGCCCCACTCCGGGCTTGGGATGGATGCAGTTGCTGAATGCGGCTCCAATTGCAATTAAGCCCATTCAGCTCCTAACGAGGCATTCAGGGCTGTGGGAGCTTGGTCGGGTTTAATTGGGCTCAGTTGTTAAGCCTGAGTCTGTGAGCGCTGCTCTGAAGCCTGGGATCAGCACCAATCCCTAAAACTGGAATCGTCCTGGAGAGCTCGGAGGAAAAAAAGATCTGAAAGGGAGGAAAATTTGTGGCTATTTTTGGGCAGGAAGCAGTTAATTTCTGGGGGAACATCACTCAAGTGATTTCCCTGCAGGGAAGAGCGAAATTCCTCCTCTCCCAGCTTCTAAACCCCTGGATATTTGAACACCTGGGAGCTGAGGGATGATTTAAATCTCTTTTAGCAGCTCTTGGAGGCTCTCGTTTATCCGTGGGGCTCTGCAGATCCTCTGGCCTCACCTGGAGCCAGGTGGGGCTGGGATTCCCTGGAATTTTTCTCCATCTCAAGCCCATGCGTTCCTGCTCACCCTGGAGGCTCCTGGTTTTCCCTTTTCCTCATCCTTGACCTTTTTGGCCCGCTTAGCTCCTGGCCAGAGGATCTTTAGGGATGGATGGGACCCACCGGGGTGAGATCTGCTCTTCCTCAGCTCTGGAATTCCCAGCACCCCGGGCACGGAAATCCTCCCTGCAGATCCCCTGCTCCAAGCAGGAAAACTGCTGGGATTTTGGGGTGTGGGGTCTCTAATTCTTCCTGGTTTGTTTCTTCCTGAGCTGAAATCTCCCCTCTTTGTGTGGGGGAGCTCCAGGGGGGGCTGGATTGGGGTTTTCCCAGGGGCTGGAAGCTGCTTTGGGATGCAGCTCCAGATCTGGCTGCAGGAGGTGGCTGCAGGTGAGGGCAGAATTCCAATTCATTCCTGGGATTCTGTTTGGAGCCGGGGCTGAGAATTCAGATTTACTCCCAGGATTCTGTTTGGACCTGGAGTGAGAACTCAGATTTATTCCCAGGATCCTGTTTGGAGCTGAGGGAAAATTTCAGATTTATTCCCTTGATCATGTTTGGAGCTGAGGGGGAAAATTCAGATTTATTTCTGGGATCCTGTTTGGAGCTGGGGTGAGAACTCAGATTTATTGCCAGGATCCTGTTTTGAACAAGGGCTGAGAATTCAGATTTATTCCTGGGATCCTGTTTGGTCCCAGGACAGTGAGAATTCCAATTTATTCCTGGGATCCTGTTTGGAGCTGGGGTGAGAACTCAGATTTAATCCTGGGATCCTGTTTGGAGCTGTGGTTCATAATTCAGATCTATTCCTGGGATCCTGTTTGGAGCTGGGGTGAGAACTCAGATTTAATCCTGGGATCCTGTTTGGAGCTGTGGTGAGAACTCAGATTTATTGCCAGGATCCGGTTTTGAACAAGGGCTGAGAATTCAGATTTATTCCTGGGATCCTGTTTGGTCCCAGGACAGTGAGAATTCCGATTTATTCCCGGGATCCTGTTTGGAGCTGGGGTGAGAATTCAGATTTATTCCCAGGATCCTGTTTGGTCCCAGGACAGTGAGAATTCAGAATCATTTCTGGGATCGTGTTTGGAGCCAGAGATGAGAACTCAGATTTATTCCCAGGATCCTGTTTGGTCCCAGGACAGCGAGAATTCCCGGGATCCTTTTTGGAGCCGCTCTCCCTCCCCAGGAATTTCCATGGAATGTGTCCCACTCACTCCCTGCCCCCCTGACCCGGAGCTCTGGGGTCGCTGCGCTGTCCCCACCCCGAGGAGCCAAGCGAGGCGCTCGGGTCCTTTTTGGGTCATTTCCCAAACTTTGGGACCCGCGCTCCCTTCCCTGCCTCAGTTTCTCTCCGCCTCCAGTTCTCCGTGCAGAGACAATTCCTCAGAAATCCCTGCTGGGGGGAGAGGAGATGAAATAAACAGGGATCAAATCAGGGTTTCCTTTGTGCTGTCCTCACTCCGGCCCCCCAGCAGTGTCAGGCTCCCCCACTCGAACCATAAATCAGTTTTTCACCCCAAGCTGGTCTTTGCCACCCTCTCCAGGTGCTGACATCTGGAATTTTCATCTCCCTGGGAACAAATTTTCCCCTTTCCCCGCGCCGGCCCCTTCCCTTGCAAACATCCCAGTAATTTTATTATCATTTTATGCCCACGAGGGAAAAATATTTTAATTTTTTTCCCCCCTTTCCCTCCCTTTCTCCCCCTTCTCCATTCCCACATTCCTGCCCGGAGCTTGCGGGGTGGCATCCCCTGCCTGTCCCGTTCTCCCCATCCGTCCGTCTGTCCATCCATCCATCCATCCATCCATCCATCCATCCATCCATCCATCCCAGGGGAGGAACGGGCGCTGGAACGGGGGGGCCCGCCTGGAGCAGCCCCTCCTCCCGCCTCAAAATTCCTGCTTTTCCCCAGCCCCTGGAAGTTTCTCCGCCGCGGATTCCCGGTGGAGGGACCCCGGGACGCTCCGGCTCCTGGGAAGGGGGAGAAGCCGGCGCCGGGTGAGCAGCAGGGTATGTCTGTCTGTCCGTGTCTGTTTGTCCGCCCAGCGTTCGGCTCCCTTGGGGTTTTTGTGGTTTGTGTTTGTTTTTGGTTTTGGGTTTTTTTTTTTTTCCCCGCTCTTCAGTCTCAGGTTGCGGAGGGAAAAGGAGGGAGAGGGGCCGGGGGAGGAGGAGGAGGAGGAGGAAGAGGAAGCAGCAGCTCCCAAGGGGGAGGATGAGGAGCAGCAGCTCCCGATGAGGAAACTGAGGAGGATGAGGAGAGAGCAGCTTCTGATGAGGAGGAAGAGGAGGATGAGGAGGCAGCAGCTCCCAAGGAAGAGGAGGATGAGGAAGGAGCAGCTTCTGATGGGGGAAGATGAAGAGGATGAGGAGGCAGCAGCTCCAGATGAGGAAAATGAGGAGGAAGAGGAGGATGAGGAGCAGCAGCTTCCAAAGGGGAGGATGAGGAAGATAAGGGGGCAGCAATTCCAGGTGAGGAAATGAGAAAGAGGATGAGGAGGGAGCAGCTCCTGATGAGGGAAGATGAAGGTGAGGAGGCAGATGAGGAAGAGGAGGATGAGGAGCAGTGGCTTCCAAAGGGGAGGATGAGGAGAGTGAGGAGGCAGCAGCTCCCAATGGGGAGGAAGAGGAGGAAGAGAAGGAAGCAGCTGTGGAGGAGGAGGATGAGGAAGCACCACATGGGGAGATGGAGGAGGAATAAGAGGTTGAGGAGCAGCAGCTCCCGATGGGGAGGATGAGGAGGATGAGGAAGCACCACATGGGGAGATGGAGGAGGAAGAAGAGGTTGGCCGCTCCCAGTGGGGAGGAAGAGGAGGCAGCGGGCACAGGTGGGGAGGATGAGGAGGATGAGGAAGCCGAAGCAGCCCCAGCTTCCCCCTGCACTGCACAATTTGAACCCCAGAAGGGCCCGAGGTGCCCCAAACCCATCTGGAATTGGAATTTTGGGATGACTTTCCCCCTGCCCCGGTGGGACATGGCTTGGAGGCATCAGGGGGAACTTGGGAAGGAGATTCCAGAGCATCTTGGAATATCCAGGGTTGGGAAGAGGTCACCAAAGAGCCACTCCTGGTGCTGCCCAGGACAATCCCAAAATCCCACCAGGTTCCTGCCCAAATGCTCCCTGAGCTCTGTCGGCATTGCCAGAGTTCCCATGGTTTTGTTTTGGGGTTGTTTGAGGTGTTTTTGGGAATAATCCAATTCCTGTTGCTCCTTTGATGCATCCAGGGGGTCTGAGCATGGAGTGGGCAGAATCTGATCCCAGAGAACTTCCCACCAGTGGGATAAGGAGAGGGATTTTCCCTCTGCTCTCCCTTGTTCTGTGTGAAGCAAGTCCTGGATCAAAGCCGGGACAACAACGGAGCAAATCCCCTGGGAATGGGGTTATAATTCCAACAAAATGGAAATTCCATTGGGATGTGGGAGAAGCAGCAGGAAGGGTTGGTCTGGGGCCATTCCTGGCTGGGGAGCTCCCAAATTCCAGGGTGGAATTCTCCTTTCCTGCTGCAGGTTTGATGGTGGCAATGGATGCAGGGATTGAGTGTCCGGAATCCACATCCAGCTGTGGATTTGCTCCTTTCCCAATCCAGCTTTTCCTGCCCCTGGAAGCACCAATGGTGGTGGTGGTGACTGAGATCCACGGACCATTCCCAGCTTCCCCTGTGGATGCTGGAATGATATTCCACAAATTTCATTTTAATTCACAACTTGGTTTTTTTTTTTTTTTTTTTTTTTTTTTGGCTGAGCTCCATCCAAAAATAACGGGAATTCTGCTGCCATCAGGAATTGCAGGGAAGTGCTTTTCATTCCAGGGAGAGGAGGAAATCACCCACCAGGAGAAGGTTCCTGGAATGTCTCAGAAGTCCTTGAGGCTCTTTGTGGTTGGGGTGGAATTTTCAGGAATTCCTTCCTGCGGTCACTGCACCTGGCAGGAGGAGCAGGAAGGGGACAGGGAATGTTGGGGCTTCCCAATTTTCCTGCAGCTCCCGGGATCCCCGGGAAGGGCTGGAGGTTCTGGTTGGAGGGTTGGCACAGGGATATGGGGACACCTCCTGGCCCTCTTGGGTGGCATTTGGTCCTTTTTGGGTGTCACTGGATTTTGGGGATCACCGGGGTTTTGGTCCTTGTTGAGTGACACTGGAATTTTGGGATCACTGGAATTTTGGTCATCATTTGGTCCTTTTTGGGTGTCACTGGATTTTTGGGTTTCATTTGCTCCTTTCTGGGCGTCACTTGGTCCTTTTTGGGATCGCTGGGGTTTTGGGTGTCATTCGGTCCTTTTTGGGTGTCACTGGATTTTGGGATCACTGGATTTTTGGGATCACTGGATTTTTGGGATCACTGGGGCTTTGGGTGTCATTTGGTCGTTTTGGGGTGTTATTTAGTCATTTTGAGGATCACTGGATTTTTGGGTGTCATTTGCTTCTTTTTGGGTGTCATTTGGTCATTTTGGGGATCTCTGGAATTTTAGGATCACTGGATTTTTGGGTGTCACTTGGTCATTTTTGGGATCACAGGATTTTTAGGATCACTGGGGGTTTGGTTGTAATTTGGTCCTTTTTGGGTGTCATTTGGTCATTTTGGGGATCACCGGGATTTTGGGTGTGATTTGGGTTTTTTTGGGTGTTACTTGATACTTTTTGGGACCACTGGAATTTTGGGTCCTTTTTGGGATTTTTTTGGGTGTCATTCTTTCTGGGTATCACTGGAACTATGGGTTTTTGGGCGTCATTTAGTCCTTTTTGGGATCACTGGATTTTTGGGTGTCATTTGGTCATTTTTGGGATCACTGGATTTTTAGGCTCACTGGATTTTTGGGTGTCATTTTATTCTTTCTGGGTGTCACTGGAATTACGGGGTTTTGGGCATCGTTTGGTCGGTTTTGGGTGTCACTGGAATTTTGGGATCCCTGGATTTTTGGGGGTCATTCGGTCCTTTTTGGGATCCCTGGATTTTTGGGTGTCACTTGGTCCTTTTTGGGATCCCTGGATTATTGCGTGTCACTTGGTCCTGGGATGGAGGGATGGAGGGATGGATGGATGGATGGATGGATGGATGGATGGATGGATGGATGGATGGTGGAATGGATGGATGGATGGATGGATGGATGGATGGTGGAATGGATGGATGGTGGAATGGATGGATGGAGGGATGGATGGATGGATGGATGGTGGAATGGATGGATGGTGGAATGGATGGATGGATGGAATGGATGGAATGGATGGATGGATGGATGGATGGATGGATGGAGTGTGACTCTTTGGGATTTGGGATCTGCAGGTGATGATGAAGCTGTGGGATGTTCTCACCTCAGGCCTCACCTTCCTGTGGGATGAGTAATTAAATTAACATTTAATTAATTAATTCCTAAATTAATGGGAAAAGTCAGAGATTTGGGGTCAGATCCTTGGCTCCAGCTCAGGGCCTGGGGGATCTGTTCCTGGCTGGGCAGGGGGTGCCTCTGGATCAGCCTCTGCCATTCCCTGCCTGTAAATCAGGGAATCACTCAGGGGTTTGTGTTGGAAGGGACTCTAAAGCCCTCCCAAGCCCTTCCTGGTCACGGGGCGTTGGATCAGGAGATGGGAATGTGGGAATTCCATGCCCAGACTCTCCTTGCTGCCTCCTTCCAGGTCCTTATTCCAGCAAAAGTGATTCTGGAGCCAGGGAAAAGGCAGCACATTCCTGCTGGGAGAACTTCTCCTGCCCCAAACCCAGGAGGCTCCCAGGGTGTGGGAGCCCAGGACATCCCTCTGGCTGCCCTGGAGGACTCGAGCTCCTGTCCGGGGGGCTCAGAGACCTTGGCACAGAGCCCAAGACCCCCGAGCCTTGGATTTAGCCCTTGGAAAAAACAATTACCACCTTTTATGAAGAATTACAAGTCAAGAGAGTTTAAGTAGAATGATATTGAATTTATCACAGGGTGAAAAATAGATTGTTTGGAGGTTTTAGAATGGGGGTTTGAGAGGCAAGATGGAGGAATCTGGGCGTGTCCAGCCTTTCTCCTTCTTCTTCTTGGCCTCCTTCTTCTGGGTGGTGTTGGCACTTTTGGATTGGTTTAAGGTAGAAGCTCACTGTCTGACATAGGTGATGGGGATTGGGGAGTTATGGGAAATAATGCACAGGTAGTTTTTAGTATAAAAAGATAACACTGCCCCGAGGACAGGCAGAGTGCCTCTGTCTGACCTGCTGGACAGACCTTGGCTGGACAGAGAAAGAATTTTATAGATAAGGAACAATAAACAACCTTGAGAAGGAGAACAGAAGAGCTCTGACTCCTTCTTTGACTGCCACTCTGGGAAAAGAGACTCTGACACATCTTGGGGTCACTCTGAGCAGCAGAGATCCCGAGACCAGGGGATGCAGAACCTTTGGGATCTTTGTTTCCTGTGTCCCAGCTCCTGTTTCCCTCGGGAGCACTTGGAAATGTGAATAACCTGGAGAAGTTCCAGCTGGAGGAACCAGAGCAGCGCAGCCCTGGCTGCCAGCCAGGCACTCAATCTCTTCATCCATCACTTTCCAACCCTTTTTCCCCCATTTTTTAACCCCCACCTCCTTCAAACCCAACGATTTTCCCACAAATCCCCAGCTCTCCTTGGCCATGGATCCTGCTTCCCAGGAGATATTCCCTTTTTGGGAATGTATAATCCCATTCCACCTTTTTTAAGGGAGAACAGATGAACAAACATCCCCCACCCCGGGTGCCCCACGTGGCAGCAGGGTGACAAAACTGCAAATATCCCACTCTTTGTTCCATGAATCCATCTGATGAGCAGTGATTCCCAACAAAATTCCCCTTTGGAGTCACCCACCCCAAACCTTCACTCCTCTCCCGGGATTTCTCGCAGGAATTGGAGCTCAGGGCACCAGACCCCTCCCTTGCTATTTGCAGCAGCTGCACGGGCAAATCCAACTTTTTTCCCTCAAATTGTGCTTCTTGGAGAGGGAGGAAGGTTCTGCCTGGATATGATCTTCCCAAGAAACTCCCAGCTGGAATTTTCTGCTGGGAAAAGCCTTTAAATTTGGCTTTAAAAGGTGTTTTCAAGGTGAAAATCTGATTTGCGGGGAGGCACCATGGAGCAGGAAAAAAGACAGGAGGGTCTGGATGTCATTGCCAGGACTCACCAGGGGTTTTCCTGCTTTTCCCCCTGGATGCTTCCAAGCTGAAATCCTCCATCCCAAACTCCTGGAACATTTCTTGTCACAGGAATCTTAGAGGGACTCCTTATTCTCATTATTCCCTGGCGTTAATTGGAATGAAATCCCTGGAAAAGAGAAAAGCTGGATGAAGCCATTGAGATTTTTTTCCCTCCCCGAATCCATAATTTCCACCTTGGAAGTTGTCCACACTTCCCTAGGAACAGGTGAGGCTCAGAGCAGGAAAATAACTTTTGATTGACTATTAAAAAAAGAATAAAAATTCCCTTTGGCAGCGCCACTTCTCTCCACAGGGAGAATTCCCTGTTTTCCAGAGGGGAATTCTGCAGGAATTCTTGGGAGTCATTAAACCACCAGCAATAACCAAAATCCCAGACTCCTCTGCCATGGTGGGCTGGATCCTCAAGGAAGTTCATCCTGGAGATCAGGGTTGGATGCAGCTGATTCCTGATTTTCCAGGCCTTTTCTCCCGGATTAATTGAAGTGGGAAGTTTCTCCTGCTTTTATCCCACCACCAATATTCCATGTGGGCCTCGTTACCTCAGGTGGATGTTGGGAAAGGGGAGGGGCAAAGCTGAACTCTTAGCATTAGCGAAGAAATGAAGGAATTCCAGGATTTATGGATTTCAATCCCAGTTTTCCAATCAGGAGGAGCCTTTCCAGCTGGAGAAAAGCTTTTCCTGGCACTGAGGGTGGGTGGGAGCGTCACCCTCAGGTGGCCCCAGCTCCAACCTCTTTCCCTCCGCAGGTGAGGGGCTCTCATGGCTCTCTGCTGGCTTCCAGGAATTCCCAGGAGCTGCTTCCCAAGGGAAATGTTGTGTGCCCAGATCCTGGTCCTGGCGGTGGCCACGGGGCCCTTCCGAGCTGGGGCTGCTCATGAAGGTGAGTGACAAGGTGACAAGTGACACCTGGGTCACCGTGGGTGCAGCACCTGGGACATTTTGGGGAGGAAAATCCCTTTTCTGAGCAGATTTTCCTGGATCCACTCATGGATCTGTCAGGTGGAGCTGTGGTGCCTTTAATTCCTGCTCGGGATCCTCTTGGGTTGGGATTGTGTGGATAACAGAGCGCCTCCAAAAGAATTCAGGGCCTGAATTCCTGCTCTGGGATTCATGGGGAAATCAGGGCTCTGCCCAGTGCCCTGCCTCTGCCCCAGCTCCTGCTCCAGGGGAAAGTGGGGAGAAAGGGAAAACAAATCCCCTCTGAATTCCAAGAGCTGGTTCCAGCCACCCCACCGGAGATGGGAGAGGAAAATCCTCAAGGAAGCCTTGAATCCTTCTCCTGTTCCTTAGAGAGTGGGGATGGCCCAAGGATTCACCTCCCCAGCTCCATGCAATCCCACAAAGAACTTTTGGGGATGAGGGATCCAAAATGCAAATGGAATTCCAGGGAAGAGCCTCATGGATGTATTTTTTGGTCTCAGTGGGGGGAGATCCTTGGGAGCATCCTCCAGAGCAAATCCAGAGCTCCCAGGATTGTCCCAAGCTGGGTGGGATCCTCCTTTTTCCAACAACCCCCAGGTCTGGAGGTTAAATCCGGATCTAAATCCGTTAAATTCAACAAGGAGTTAACGGAATCTTCAGCACCAGCTCGGAAATTACCTTGATTAAGCTGCTGTCCATCAATTAACCAAGAACCTGACTCTGGTGCTGTTTAATTCCGGGCTGGGAGCGGGGCAATAAATCAACCTTTGGAGATGTCTCTGGCAAATCCGTGATGGATGGAACGGGATGGTTCTGGTGGTGCCTGGAAAATTCCAACTCCCATCCTATCCCCCTGTGATTGATAGAGCTGTCCAGGGTGGGATTTCCTCCAGAAGGCACCAATCCAAATATCTTTAACATCCCACGTTTCCCATGACAGCTCCAGGTGCCTGATCCAAGCAGGAATTCCGAGGTTTTGGGAAAAAGGAAAGCCCCCAGAATGAGCTGGGATTGTCACATTTATAGGGAAAAGGGCACCATCCCACCCTTTGGAATCCCTTATTTGTTGTTTTCCTCCTGATTATCCCTGGGTGCAAATGAGGTGGGGTGAGGAAGACTCTCAAACATCAGGATGGATGGAGGAAGCTCTGCCACAGACGGGGACCTTCCACTGTCCCGGGTCATCCTGGCCTTGGACACTTCCCAGGATGGGGCATCTCTGGATGAGAAGCTTCTCCTGGGTCAGAACATCCAAATGAAGAATTAGGAGGAAATTAGGGGGAGTACAGCACCCTGGGAAGCACCTAAACGTGGTCTCTCCATCTCCTTCCCTTCGGTGTCCTGGGAATTCAGGTGGGGGGTGTCCCTCACTCCGTGGTGTGGGATGAACCCCCCTGTCCCTCTTGTCCCCCAGCCTGCAGGACAGCAGAGGTGGCCAAGGTGCTGTTCCTCGTGGGGCAGTCGGAGGGAAGCGCAGGGAAGGAGAGCTCCCGGCTGCTCCAGGATTTCATCGGGAGCGTGGCCAGATCCTTCGAGAGGATGGGAAGAGGAGGAGTCCAGCTGGGCCTGGCTCTGTATGGGGAGACACCAAGGTGGGTCTGAGCCCCCTCCTCCAGCCACTCCTGCATCCCTGGATCCAGCCCATGGCTGAAGAGCTTCTGCAGCTCTGGGGAACCTCTGAGCAAGAGCTGAACCCTCAGCAGAGTCATCCAGAGGTGCTTGGCCACAGGGAATTCTTTCAGGGTGGGAAGGATGGGCTTAACACTCAAATTCCCAGTTCAGGGCAGGAAGGATGGGTTTAACACTCAAATTCCCAGTTCAGGGCAGGAAGGATGGGTTTAACACTCAAATTCCCAGTTCAGGGCTGGAAGGATGGGTTTAACCCTTGAATTCCCAGTTCAGGGCAGGAAGGATGGGTTTAACACTCAAATTCCCAGTTCAGGGCAGGACGGATGGGTTTAACACTCAAATTCCCAGTTCAGGGCAGGATGGATGGGTTTAACACTCAAATTCCCAGTTCAGGGCAGGAAGGATGGGTTTAACCCTCAAATTCCGAGTTCTGGGCAGGAAGGATGGGTTTAACACTCAAATTCCCAGTTCAGGGCAGGAAGGATGGGTTTAACATTCAAATTCCCAGTTCAGGGCAGGAAGGATGGGTTTAACACTCAAATTCCCAGTTCAGGACAGGAAGGATGGGTCTAACACTCAAATTCCCAGTTCAGGGCGGGAAGGATGGGTTTAACACCCAAATTCCCAGTTCAGGGCAGGAAGGATGGGTTTAACACTCAAATTCCCAGTTCAGGAGGAAGGATGGGTTTAACACTCAAATTCCCAGTTCAGGGCAGGACGGATGGGTTTAACACTCAAATTCCCAGTTCAGGGCAGGAAGGATGGGTTTAACACTCAAATTCCCAGTTCAGGGCAGGAAGGATGGGTTTAACACTCAAATTCCCAGTTCAGGACAGGAAGGATGGGTTTAACACTCGAATTCCAAGTTTTAGATCCTGGGTTGTGGTACCACAGTCTGGGGCTTTTTCCCTGCCCTCCTCTGACCACTGTGAGGAGAACTTCTTGGCAGGAGTTAAATCCATGGAATGGCTTGGGTGGGAAGGGACCTTAAAGACCATTTCATTCCAGCTTTCATGGGCAGGGACACCTTCCCCTATCCCAGGCTGCTCCAAGCCCCATCCAGCCTGGCCTAGGACATTTCCAGGGATCCAGGGGCAGCCACAGCTGCTCTGGGCAACTGGAAAAAAAATTAATGTCAACATTATTGCTGGTTATGGCCATTTTCAGTGCACCCCTTGCTCTTCATTGGTCCATCTCTCATTCCCAGGATGAGCGTGGAGCTCACGGATTACGTGACCATCAGAGAAAGGCTGGATGCAGTTCAGGATCTTTCCTTCAAAGGCAGCAGCCTCCAAACTGGCTCAGCCCTGGCTTTTGCAGCTGAGGCCTTGGCCCACCAGGACACCCTGAGACAGGAGGCAGCAAAGGTGGGTGAGCTCCTGAGGTGCTGTCCAGGGAGCAGCTGGATCGTCCCAGAATCCTGGAATGGTTTGGGTCGGGAGGGAACTCAAAGCCCATCCTGTGCCACCCCTCTGCCATGAGCAGGGACACCTCCCACCATCCCAGGCTGCTCCAAACCCCATCCAACCTGGCCTCAGACACTTCCAGGGATCCAGGGACAGCCACAGCTTCTCTGGGAATTCCATCCCACCCAGGAATTCCTTCCCAATATCCCATCCATCCCTGCCCTCTGGCAGTGGGAAGCCATTCCCACTTTGTCCAGTTACTCCATGATCTTGCAAGTTCACAGGGAAGAATTCTTTCCTAGCATCCAATCCAAACCTGGTCCTCCTTTGAGAGCTGCTCATGAAGACTTGTAGGGATGAATCCTCTCCCTGTGCTGGCAGGAATTTCCTCCTGGACTTCCTGCCCCAAGCAGAGAGGAGACACAAGGGCAGGAGGGCCCTGCAGAGAAGATCCTCGGAGGAGCAGCTCTGGCAGTGATTCCATGGGAGCTTCCTCAGGGGTGTTGGGTTTTTGAAGGATTTAATTCCAAGAGAGGGATTTCAGGGATGTGAAACCCCACAGCTCCCACCATGACCTCCTGATGCCGAGCCTGTTTCTTCCCTGGCTGTTATCCCAACCCTTGCAGGTGGTGGTTCTGATCACGGATGGGAAATCCAACGATTCCGTGGAGGAGGGAGCCCGGATCCTGCAGGATGGAGGGGTGACAGTGTTTGCTGTGGGTACGTGCGGCCACCAAACCCTCTGTGAGACCAGCCCTCGTTCTTCTCCCTGGGGAACACTCCTGATTCACAGCACCCTCTTCCTAAAAACCGCTCTCATCCCCAGGCTCTGCCTTTGGAAACCACTGCGAGTCCAGGAAAACTGTTGTGTCCGTGGATATTTTTGTTGTGTTTGTCAATAACTGGTTTATTCAGTGAGAATCGGTGGGTTTGTGTCTGTCAAAGCCACTGGGGGATTCAGAAGGGGCTCAACAAATGCTTCCATAAAAGTCAAAATGTTTTGATGTGACATTTAGGGGAAAAAAAACCAATTAAAAATGCTTTTGCTTCTGAAGTTCTCTCTTAATGGGACTCAGAGATTGACTCAAAAATGTCCCTTAGAATAATTCCATGAGTGAGGAAAGGTTCCACTGCTCCCCCCATCCCCAAGAGTGAAATTCCACCAGCCAAATCCTTCCCTTCCCCAAATTTCTCAGGGAATGACAGGAATGGTGGTGGGGTTTCGATACAAAGAGCAGCCAGGTTGATTTGAACCAATGTGAGGTGAGAATTGGGGAGGGATTGGTTTGTTGGGTGGACTTTTCCCCCTTTTTTTGGTTCAACCACAGGAACACCCTGGAATTTTCAAACAGCCTCCCAAAATCCCGTTGTCTGCTCAGCACAGGAATGTCTCTGTACCCAATGGGAAGGACATCCTGCCCTGTTCCTTTTCTCTCCACCTCTCAGCCCATTACCAGCACTGAGACAATCTCTATGACACCTCTGGAGAAATCCTGACCTCTTTTCCCTGGTGGAAGAGGCTTCCTCTCCTTCCCCCATCCAGCTTGAGACTCCATTCCTTGTTCCCTCCTTTTCCTTGGCAGCAGAACCCAAAACTGGCATCAAACTCAAATCCCAGCGTGCTGCTCCCCCTTTCCAAAGCCTGCCCTGCCCCATGGGTGGTGTTTGATGTCCTCTTTTCCTGCTCTTTCCCTCCCCTAGGGATTAAGGATGCTGACAAGAAGGAGTTGGGCAGGATTGCTTCAGATCCCACTGCGGAGCACGTGCTTTACGTGGAAGATTTCCAGCTGCTCCCAGATGTGGCTCCCAAACTCTCTCGGAGGCTCTGCTTCACCGCCTCGGAGCCACCACGTCCTGTCAAGCAGAGGGTGCAAGGTGTGTCCAGGTTCTCCCTTGATCCTGCTTCCCATCTGCTCAAACCAGCCTCTGGATGTGCTTCCATGGGGATGAACTTCCCACGTCCCTCTGAGGGAGCTGGAGGGGTTGGGTGATCCCAGAGGAGCAACCAGCTCCTGCTCTGGGACAGTGGTCCTGGGTGTTTTTCTTGTGGCTGCCTCTCCATGGTTTGTTTAGGGATATTAGATCCCGGGAATTTTGATGCTGGATCAAACAAAAGGAGCAGCAATGGGATGGAGCCGCATTTCTGCTCCTTGGGGTATTTCGTTGTGGGATTGGCACAGGGAATTCTGGCAGCACAGCTCGGGGTCTGGGGAAGAACTCCATTCCCTGCTGAAGATCCAGAGAGGTCTCCAGAGAGGTCTCCAGAGAGATCTCCAAAGAGATCCTGACACTGCAGTGAATCCAGAGGTGATGGTGCTGAATTCCTGCCCCTTCTTGAGAAGCTGAGTTCAAAGCTTGGTGTAGAAAAGCAGAGAACTTCACCTGAGACTTCAAAGGGTTGGTTTTTTTTGGTTTTCTGGGTTTTTGGGTTTTTTTTGGCTTCTTCTGTGGTTCCGCAGCACTTCAGGTCTCCCTGTGACATTCCATGGGAAATCCAGGCTTCCTGTGACATTCCATGGAGAGTCCAAGCTCCCTGGCAGGTTTCTCCAGAGCTGGGAAGGCGAAGGGCAGGGAGGAGCTGCTGCCCTGTGCATTAACCAGGTGTTCACTGGGGAAGCATAACCAGAACCAATTTTGGTTTCTTGCTTTGTGCTGTCAAAAAACTGGCCCAAAAAAATTCCTGCTGGAGCATCTCCTGTCTGGAAGCAGATCCCAGGTGTCCCTGTGCTCCCAACCTGAGTGACACCCATGGCTTTCTCTGTGTGGAATGTGTTGACTCCGTCCATGAGCATCACGTGGTGGAATCCGATCCAAACTCTTTCCTTTGTGTTTTTGCAGCTGAGCAGATCGTGGGCCCTCGGGAGCTGCGTGTCAGCGAGCCCAGCCACAGCTCCCTGAGGCTCTCGTGGGTGGCAGCCACGGGCAGGGTGACAGGGTACCACGTCCATGTCCACCCCTCGCTGCCACCGGCGCAGCCGGAGCCGGAGCACCAGCGGCAGGTAGGGTCATGATCTCATTTTACAGGGCACCAGTTGGGGTTCACTTCCCAGCGTTGGGATTCACTTCCCAGCGTTGGGGTTCACTTCCCAGCGTTGGGGTTCACTTCCCAGCGTTGGGGTTCACTTCCCAGCATTGGGATTCACTTCCCAGCGTTGGGGTTCACTTCCCAGCATTGGGATTCACTTCCCAGCATTGGGGTTCACTTCCCAGCGTTGGGTTTCACTTCCCAGCGTTGGGGTTCACTTCCCAGCGTTGGGTTTCAATTCCCAGCGTTGGGATTCAGTTCCCAATGTTGTGGGGTCATCCCATGTTGAAGGCACAGCCCAGTTAGGAGGTGTTGCCATGTCCCACAGCTGTCCTGGTGACAGCGGGATTGGCGGGAATTCCTGAGGGTTGAAGTGAAGCTGTAGATCCACCGTGGGATCTGCCAGTTTCAGTTCCCAGTGTTGGGGCTCTGTTCCTAATGTCGGGTTTCCTTTCCCAGAGCTGGGGGTTCATCCCATGTTGATGGCACAGCACAGTTAGGAGGTGGCACCATGTCCCACAGCTGTCCTGGTGACAGTGGGATTGGCGGGAATTCCTGAGGGTTGAAGTGAAGCTGTAGATTCACCATGGGATCTGCCAGTTTCAGTTCCCAGTGTTGGGGCTCAGTTCCCAATGTTGGGTTTCCTTTCCCCATGTTGTGGGGTTGTTCCATGTCGATGCCACAGCCTCGTTAGGAGGTCACACCATGTCCCTCAGCTATTCTGGTCACAACGGAATTGACAGAAATTCCTGAGGGTTGAAGTGAAGGTGTAGATCCACCATGGCTGTGGATCCACCATGGGATCTGCCAGTTTCAGTCCCAGTGTTGGGTTTTAGTTCCCAAAGCTGGGTGTTCATCCCATGTTGAGGGCACAGCCTGGTTAGGAGGTGACACCATGTCCCTCAGCCATCCTGGGCACAGCAGGATTGGCAGGAATTCCTGAGGATTGTGTGAAGGTGTAGATCCACCATGGGTGTGGATCCACCATGGGATCCACCAGTTTCCATTCCCAGTGCTGAGTTTCAGCTCCCAATGTTGGGGGGTCATGCTTGGTTAGGAGGTGGCACCCAACCTTCCCAATAGCCAATCCTTTCTCTCCTTCTCTTTCTGATGCCACCACTCCATCCCATCCAGCCTCTCTGGCAGCCTCTCCTGCTCCTCCTGCTGCCAGAGCTGTTCATTCTGGTGAGATCTCCAGGGGTTTTGGGATTTTCTGTGTCCTCGTGTGAGGGGTGCTGCCGTGTGCTCCAGCTCATCCCACACTGCACAAAGTTTGGGAGTAACACGGAAGGGTAGAAGATACTTGCCCTAAAAGCTTTGATTTCTAATAATAGAACAAAGCTATGAAAGCTTAAATTATTGAGGCGGAGGTTATTAATTGTATTAATTATTAAAATTGTATTTAACTGGAATGATCACCCTTGGCAGCCTCTGTGTTTTCCCTGTTATTATGAGATCCTGAAGTTCTGTTTCCATCTCCTGCCCTCGGGTTACATCAAAAATTCCTTCTGAGCTGAAAAGGAACGTTCTTGGTTGTTTTCCCTTCATTTTCTTCGAAGGAATTTGAGATCACCTTTACCCTTAATGCACTCTCCCGGTTTTATTTCCTGGGTTGTTCCACAATTTGAGGATCACAACACCTGGGTGAGGGTTTGAGGAGGCTCCTGCTCGTGGAAGTCACCTTGAGCAGGTGAGGAAGGTGGCCTGATGCTCTGCTGTGGGTGTGACACAGGGGTCCCTTGTCCCCCTGTGTGGCAGATGGAGGTGGACGGGGACACAACCACGGTGCTGGTGACAGACCTGAAGCCCAGCACCAAATACGTGCTGACGGTGAGGGCCAGCTATGGAGGGGCCCTCGGGGAGCCGGCAGCCACCAAAGGGAAAACAGGTGAGCGTCCCCTGGGCCACCCCTGCGGAAAACACCCAACCCCGAGCTGGAGGGGAGGGAGGGAGGGAGGGGTGGATGGGTGGATGGATGGATGGATGGGTGGATGGATGGATGGAGGATGGAGAGATGGATGCATGGATGGGTGATGGATGAGTGGTGGATGGATGGATGTTGGATGGATGGATGATGGATGGATGGATGATGGATGGATGGATGATGGATGGATGGATGGATGTTGGATGGATGGATGAATAGGTGGATGGATGGAGGGATGGATGGAGGGATGGATGATGGGATGGATGGATGATGGGATGGATGGATGATGGATGGATGGATGGATGATGGATGATGGATGGAGGAAGGATGAATGGTGGATAGATGGATGATGCATGGAGGCTTGGAAGAATGGATGGATGGATGGATGGATGGATGGATGGAGGGGGGAGGGATGGGTGGGTGGATGGATGGAGGGAGGGAGGGATGGATGCATGCATGCATGCATGGATGACGAATGGATGGCGGATGGATGGATGGAGGGATGGATGGATGGATGGATGGATGATGGATGGATGGATGGAGGCATGGGTTTGGAGCTTCAAAGTTTCCTAGAGAAGCTCCTGTTGAGTCCTGAAGAGCAGGAAGCTTCTTGCCTTTCCAAACTCCTACAAGAGGAGCCTGGATGGGGCTGGATCCAATCCCAACCCCAGACTGCCAACAGATTAAATCCAAGGAATTACAGAGGTGTGGTCAACCTTTCTCCGAGGATTAAAGATGGCAAACCAGGTTTATTTATATTATATAAAATTTATATTAAAATTAATGATTTCTGATGATAAATGAGCAGATGAAAAGATCTTAATCATAATTATTTACTGCACAGTAGAGAAGCTAAAACTACCAGGATAGGACAGAATGGTGCACTTCATCAAAGTAATTACACTATAGTAATTAAATTGAAGTAATTATATCAAAGTAATTGTAATGAAATTAGCCAAAAAACCCCAATTATTGAAGCAGAGATTGATGTCACTCACCCAGATCAGTGTCCAGGGGCAGATCTCTTCTGCTGACCCTCACGGGGTGACTTTGAGGGGTGTCCCCACCCAAAGCAGGAATCTCCATTCCCAAGGAGGGATGCGTCAGGAGAATGTTTAAAAGTGGGCCTGGACTTTCATCCCCTCTGCCTTTAGGGATTGTCACAGTTGAAGGGCTCACAAATCCCACTCTGCTCCCTGGATGAAGCTCCAATCCTGCTTAGCCCGAAGGGTTTTGTACAGAATTATTCCTTCCTTCCCTGCCTTTTGTTCCCTCCCCGCACCCCCTGCAACGTCTGGAGTTGTTTGTCTTCTTCAGAGGGGAGATCTCTGACAGGATGAATAAATAAAGCTCCTCGATGAGGTTTGACTCATCTGTACTTGCCAGGAAGAAGAAGGAGTGTCTTTGTGGGTGGAAATGAAGCCATTTGATCTCTCCTCTTATTATCCCCAACACGAAGCCAGAGGCAGGAGCCATAAATCCGCCTGCCATGGGTGGCTGGATCCAAATGGGCTCCTCTCCCTTGGAATTGTGGCCGTGGGAGCAAAGCAGGCTTTGATTCATGGCTTTGATTGCTGCTCAGTCTGCAAGAACCGCAGAGTTTCACCTGCCCGGGGTAGATTTCCTCTGCTTGTGAGAGGATATTTCAGATCCCAGCACCATTCCCAGAGAAAACTCCCAAACTTTCTGCCCTGGGACATTCTGTCCCTATTTTCAGGTGGGAAAAGGGTTGGTAGGAGGGGGACTGTTGCTGTTAAGGAATCAGAGTTAGTGCTTCTCCTCTTTGTGTCTCTCTGTCTCTGAAGACAAAAGATTTTCCAAGGATCTTTTCCATCATTCCAGCACTTCCACCTCCATTTCTGCCCTATTTTTGTGTCCCCAAAGCTCCTGTGCCTCCAGTCACCAATTTCCGTGTGATAGAAGAAGGACTTTTCAGCCTGAAGGTGGCTTGGACACCTCCCCTGGGCAAGCTGGAGGGCTACAAGATCTACATCCCCAGGGGTAAGGTTTATTAATTTTTAATTAATTTTGTTGATTTAAATCCATTTTTAATTTATTTTTCCTAATTTTTCTTGGTTTGTGCTTTAAAAGGAGCAGCGATCCAAGGACAGGGAAGGTGCTGTGAGCTCCTGGCATGACTCTGGAAAGAGTTTGGATAGACTTTCCCAAATATTGTTTGCTTCTTCCAGGATAGAGGAGAGTCCTTGGAAGGACTTTTCCTTGGAAGAACAAGCTGAGGATCATGCTGTGAATTCCTTGTTTGCCCTGGCACATCCAGATGCTTTTCCCTCTCAAGTGCCTGCTCTGGTGGGGATTTGGGATGAGTTCAGGATGCCTCCCACTCCCCTCTGTGGGATCTGAGAGCTGGCACAGCACAGCCAGAATTCCAAGCCACGCCACATGGATTGGGAGACTCCAACCACACCATCTCCATGGTGGGAAGACCTCCCTGTGGGATTTGGCCTTCACCATCCCTTTTCTCCCTGATTTTGCAGCCAACAAGCCCGGGGTGACCCTCGAGCAGATCCTGCGGGGCGATGTCTCTTCCCACCTGCTGGAAAACTTGCAGGAGGACAGGGAATACAGCATCAGCATCTACGCCGTGTATCCCGAGGGCCCGAGCCAGCCCGTGGCTGCTCTGGGCAGGACACGTAAGAGCTGGGTGCTCCCTGTTGTCCCCCCCGTGGCTGGTCCCTTTTGTCCCCAGCTGTCCTGTCCCCAGCTCGGAGTTGGTGCCCCAGGACCTTCCCAATTCCATCCTAACTCTTCCCTCGTGGACATGGACGTCCTCAGTGCCATCCTAAAGTTTGGGATGGAATGTGGGAGATCGGTTTCCCTCCGGTTTTGCACCCACACTTGACAAAGTTGTTTGTCCCGGACAGGGGACAGGGACAGTGACAGGTTGGAATGTTCTGGCTCTGGTTTCTGAGATGCCTTCAGCCCCTGGGCAGGAGCTCCTGGAAATCCCTCTCATGGAATCATTAAGGCTGGAAAAACCCCGTAAAATCCCTGAATCAAACTGTCCCCAGCACTGCCATGTCCCCAAGTGCCACATCCATGTGGCTTTGAAATCCCTGCAGGGATGTGACTCCGCCACAGCCCTGGGCAGCTCTTCCAGTGCCTGGCCACCTTTCCATCCAGAGGTTTTTCCCAAAATCCAACCTAAACGTCCCCTGGGACAGCTTGAGGCCGTTCCCTCTTGTCCTGTCCCTCATTCCGTGGGAGCAGAGCCCAGTCCCACCTGGCCACCTCCTTTCAGGTGTTCCCTTCACCCAGGTGAGCTGGAGGAACATTCCTGGAGAGCCAGCAAACCCCTCCACTCCCGATGGATGCTCTGAAATTTCCTTCCCTTCCTCCTTCCAGTGAAACTCCTGCCCGTGGAGAACCTCCTGCTGCAGAACGAGACCACGGACACGCTCCAGGCCAGGTGGAGCCCTGTCCGGGGAGCAACGGGATACAGGCTCACCTGGACATCAGCAGGTATGGAGGGGGTGGGATTCAGGCCCACCTGGACATCAGCAGGTATGAATGGGGTGGGATTCAGGCCCACCTGGACATCAGCAGGTGTGGAGGGGGTGGGATTCAGGCTCACCTGGACATCAGCAGGTGTGGAGGGGGTGGGATTCAGGCTCACCTGGGCATCACCTGGTATGGATGGGGTGGGATTCAGGCTCACCTGGGCATCACCTGGTATGGATGGGGTGGGATTCAGGCTCACCTGGACATCAGCAGGTATGGAGGGGGTGGGATTCAGGCTCACCTGGACATCAGCAGGTGTGGAGGGGGTGGGATTCAGGCTCACCTGGGCATCACCTGGTATGGACAGGGTGGGATTCAGGCTCACCTGGCCATCAGCAGGTATGGACAGGGTAGGATTCAGGCTCACCTGGCCATCAGCAGGTATGGATGGTGTGGGATTCAGGCTCACCTGGCCATCAGCAGATATGGACAGGGTAGGATTCAGGCTCACCTGGACATCAGCAGGTATGGATGGGGTGGGATCCAGGCCCACCTGGCCATCAGCAGGGACAGACAGGGCTGGGGGTGTGTATTGGTGACCAGGGCATGGAAAAGTGGGAGCTGTGAGATTCCCAAGGTGTTGGAGGCACTTTAGATTTAGTTGGATTCCATCTCTTTCCAGAAAGAATTGGGATTTTTTGGAGGTCTGTAACCGGTGGAGTTTTCTCTGCCATGGACGCAAAAATTCCTGCTGTGGCTCTGGGTGAAGCAGGCTGGTGGATATCCAGCCTTGTTCCATGGAATTAGTATTCCTTGAGGAGCCTTCGAATAGCTGAGAGGAGCTGGGAAAACCCTGCAGAGCTGCACAACCCCGAGTATTTGGGGTCCCCACTTTTTGGGGGGACGAGTGAGTGTGTGATTTTTGGGGGGACAGCCTGGAAGTGCCTGTGCTCGTGGCTTTCCTCTCTGCAGCACCAAAACCAGGCTGCCTCCCCCAGAATCCTCATTTTCAGGCAAATTTGGGAGTTTGGAGACAGATCCACCTTTGCAGCTGGAGCTTTCCCCCTGCCCTGAACCCAAAGATATTTTCCATGGGAGGGGGAGCAGGAGTGAGAAATTCCAGCTGGGTGGCAGATTTTGGCCTTGGGGGATGGATGTTTCTGGGACTCAGGGGTGGCAGGACATCCAGGCTTTGAACAAAACCCACATTTTCCCCTCCCTCAGCTCCCCTGGTTATGGTGGAAGGAGACATCTCCCACAGGGAAGGCTGGGATTAGTGGGAGAACAGCTCCAAAGGTCACCAGGAGGGGAAAACCTTCACAGGGAAGGCAGAAAACAGCTTTTATGGTTTTGTAAAGAACCCAAAACTCAGCAGTTTGCCCAGGCTGTGCCCAATATCCCAGCTAGGAACGGAGCTCGGCCTGGGAGTGGGGACACTGAGGGGACAGTGGCACAACCACATCGCCTCCACCCCAAAATTCCAGCTGCTTTTGCACCTGGTACCGGCTCACCCCAATTCCAGGGGTGGAAAATCCCTCTGGGTTCGCTCCCCAAACCCCACCCCATCCCGGGATTAGGGATGTGGGGATGGGATCCCGACCCTGCTGCCCATCCCAGGCACGGGAGGGGTTTGGTTTTCCTGCTCTGACTTTTAAAACCGGGATTAGATGAGCACAAACTGGAGGTGGGGGATGTGGAGAGCAGGTGGGAAAAGGGGGATGGGGCTCCGGGTGCTGCTGGAACAGAAACTGGGGACGTGGCACCATCCAGTGACCGAACTGGAAAAGGCATTTTCCCTCTCGTAGAGGTTTTCCTCGACATCCCTCTGCCTGCCGCTGGGAATCGGGGTGGGCCCGCAGGAATTCGGGTTTAACTCCTCTCCTGCTGAGCACGTTTAGCTGAGCTGGGTTTAGCCCACAACAAGGACATTAACACTGGGTTTTGGGGCATCGCTGGCTTCAATTCCTGCAGGGAAGGCAGGATGACTCCAGCACGGAGTCACCCAGGGCTGGGCAGGCTTCATGGGATCGCTCCCAGACCCCAACATGCCCCGTTTGGGGTTTTCCTGCTTTATTCCCTTTGCTTTGCAAATCCCTGAGTTGCCTCGGTGATCCCTGAGCTCTTCCCGGGTGGATGTGGATTATTGCACCTGCACCCACCCGGGGTGGTCCCGGTGTGCCGCAGGGTGGGGTGGGCTGAGCCAGGGGACAGGGGCTGGGCCAGGGGACAGGGGCTGGGCCAGGGGATAGGGGCTGGGCCAGGGGACAGGGGCTGGTCCAGGGGACACGGGCTGAGCCAGGGGACAGGGGCTGGGCCGGGGACCAGGGGCTGAGCAGGGGACAGGGGCTGAGCCAGGGGATGTGACCTGGTCCAGGGGACAGGGGCTGGTCCAGGGGATAGGGGACAGGAGCTGAGCCAGGGGACAGGGGCTGGTCCAGGGGATAGGGGACAGGGGCTGAGCCAGGGGACAGGGGCTGAGCCAGGGGACACGGGCTGAGCCAGGGGACAGGGGCTGGGCCGGGGACCAGGGGCTGAGCAGGGGACAGGGAAGAGAGGCTAGGCCAGGGGACCAGGGCTGAGCCAGGGGACAGGGGCTGGCCCAGGGAATGTGAGCTGGGCCAGGGGACAAGGACTGGGCCAGGGGACAGGGGCTGAGCCAGGGGATGTGGGCTGAGCCAGGGGACAGAGGCTGAGCTGGGGGACAGGTCCTGGGCCAGGGGACAGGGGCTGAGCCAGGGGACAGGGGCTAAGCCAGGGGACCAGGGCTGGGCCAGGGGACCAGGGCTGGGCCAGGGGACCGGGGCTGGGCCAGGGGAACAGGGGCTGAGCCAGGGGACCGGGGCTGCTCCAGGGGACACGAGCTGAGCCAGGGGACCAGGGCTGAGCCGGGATACACGAACTGGGCCAGGGGACAGGGGCTGAGCCAGGGGACATGAACTGGGCCAGGGGACATGAACTGAGCCAGGGGACACCGTTTCCTTCACAGAGGGCAGCATCCAGGATGTGACCCTCGGCAGCTCCTACAGCTACTACATGATCCAGGGGCTGGAGCCGGGCATGGAGCACACGGTGACCATCAACCCCATCTTTGGGGACATCGAGGGACCGGTGGTGACTGGCAAAGCCACCACGGGTGAGTGTCCTGCAGCAGGGGTGGCACTCAGCCCATGCAGACATGGGGGGTGCTGGCACAGAGTTGGTGTCACTTCTGTCACTTCTCTGCATCGTCGGGTTGGGGGAGCTCTTTGAAGCTGTTGGGACCTCGATGGAACTGGGCAACTCTTCTCTCCTGCAGTGGCATCCAGCACTGTCCAGGTGCTGAAAGTGAGCGAGATTTCCGTCAACAGCCTCCTGGTGTCCTGGGATTCAGTCATGGGAGCCACCGGCTACAGGGTGGCCTGGGGTCCGACACCAGGTGAGATCTGTCCCTGCTCTCCCTGGAATGGGAGAACCTCAGGAGTGGTGGGAGTAGGGCAGGACCAGCTCCAAGCAGCTTCTCCCACAATTCCAGAGCGTGAACTGAAGCCAGGGATTATTCCTGGCCCTGAGGTACCGACCTGGCCCCAGCCCCACACAGAGTGAGACCCCAGGAAGGAGCCAGGGAGCATTCCCAGATTCCTGTGCTCCCTTCATGTCAGATGGTTTGGATTCAGTTCCTCTCAACTGGTTTGGATAGTTTAGGTGTTAAAATTCCAAAATAAATAACCACAGGAAAACTCTCCCTTGCCCTGGTGGACACCAGGAATGGTGTCCCAGCATCCCTGAGGCTGGAAAAGACCTCCAAGTCCAAGCTGTGCCAAATCCCCTCCTTGTGATGGAAGTGCCACCTCCAGGTGTTCCTTGGACACCTTCAGGGATGGGCACTCCAAACATCCATGGGCAGCCCCTTCCAATGCCTTTCCATGAGGGAATTCCTGCTGGATTGTCCTGGAGCAGGTGTCCTCCATGGGGAAATTCCTCCTGAATTTTCCTGGAGCAGGTGTGCTCCATGAGGGAATTCCTGCTGGATTGTCCTGGAGCAGGTGTTCTCCATGGGGAAATTCCTGCTGAATTGTCCTGGAGCAGGTGTGCTCCATGGGGAAACTCCTCCTGAATTGTCCTGGAGCAGGTGTGCTCCATGAGGAAATTCCTCCTGAATTGTCCTGGAGCAGGTGTCCTCCATGAGGAAATTCCTGCTGGATTGTCCTGGAGCAGGTGTGCTCCATGAGGAAATTCCTGCTGAATTGTCCTGGAGCAGGTGTGCTCCGTGGGGAAATTCCTGCTGAATTGTCCTGGAGCAGGTGTCCTCCATGGGGAAATTCCTCCTGAATTGTCCTGGAGCAAGTGTCCTCCAGCAGAGGAGGATTTCCCAGGATGCCACGGAGCTGCTCTCCAGCCTCTTTCTCCTCTTGTGTTCCCTTTTCTCTTCCAAAGAATTCCTTGGCAAGGACCGTCCCCGTCACCTGTCCCTCGGCAGGTCGGTGACGTGCCACCAGCTCCGCAGCCTGGCCCCCGACACCGAGTACGTCATTTCCCTGTCCGTGCTCTTCGGCTCCGGGGAGGGCCCCGGCGTCACCACCTCGGCCAGGACAGGTGAGCGCGGGGGGAGGGCGGAGGAGCTACTACGGGACGGAACCTCCGAGTATCTGTTCGAGCTCGTGTGTGCCTGACTGGGGCTGTCCCTGGATCCGGGCTTGGGAAGAGTTCCGATTTGTAGGATCCCAGACTGGTTGGGGTTGGAAGGGTTGGAAAAGGTGGAGGAGTTGGAATGTTTGGAAGAGTTGGAGGAGTTGGAAGGGTTGAAAGGTTTGGAAAGTTTGGAAGGTTTGGAAGGGCTGGAAGGTTTGGAAGGTTTGGAAGGGTTGGAAAAGTTGGAAGGGTTGGAAGGGTTGGAGGAGTTGAAAGGGTTGAAAGGTTTGGAAAGTTTGGAAGGGTTGGAAAAGTGGGAAGGTTTGGAAGGGTTGGAAAAGTTGGAAGGGTTGGAAAAGTTGGAAGGTTTGGAAGGGTTGGAAGGGTTGGAAAAGTGGGAAGGTTTGGAAGGGTTGGAAGGGTTGGAAATGTTGGAAGGTTTGGAAGGGTTGGAAAATTTTGAAGGGTTGGAAGGTTTTGAAGGGTTGGAAGGTTTGGAAGGGTTGGAAATGTTGGAAGCCCATCTTGTTCCAACACCTTCCACTATCCCAGCTCGCTCCAAGCCCCGTCCAACCTGGCCTTGGACACTTCCAGGGATGGAGCAGCCACAACAGCTCTGGGAAACCTGTGCCAGGGCCTGGCCACGCTCACAGCCAGGAATCCCTTCCCAAAATCCCACCTCCACCTGCTCTGGCTCAGTTTAAATCCACTCTCCCTCATCCAGAGTGTCTCCCCAGTGGTGAAGTGCCCAATCTGGATTCCCTGAGCTCCATATATCCCAAAATTCACACCAATATTGAGTCCTCAACATTGTTATAATCCATCAAAAAAAATCTGAAAAACAGGAAATCTGGGTAAAATCTGCTGTAGGAAAGCATAGGAAGATGAAGAGTGTGGAACATCCTAGTGCAGCCCTTTTTCCTTGGTGATAAGGGCTGTCCCCTGCCTCAAAGAATTCCATAATTCCAAAGGAATCCTTCTGGGAGATCAGATTCCCTGGACAAGAGGCAGCAGGTGCAAATCCTTTGTGTAAAATAGGGGAAGTTGATGGACAAACCTTGTCCCTGTCTCTCAAACTTGTGCTGCCCTGGGAGCCCGGGAGAGGCAGATCCAAAAGCAGAGGTGGGATTCTTGGAAAAGGTTCCAAAGTGGCAGCAGGTGACTGGAAACCCTGGAATACCACATGGAGAAAGTGGTCTGACCCTTGTGGGGAAGAGAACAGGGAATATTCCTCAGCTGTGAGAGCTCTGGGTGGGCGTTTCACCTGGGGAACTGGGATATGCATCTCCTGACTCCATGGATCCCTGAACTTCCTGGCCTTGCTCCCACTGGATCTGGGCAGAACGTGCTCCTTGATGACTTCAAGGAGTGGTGTTTCCCCAGGTGAGGATGAGGAGACACCAAGGATAAGCAAAGAGGCCATTTTTAACCCTTCAATACCATTTTTACTCATTAACGTGTCAGTGATGAGCCTGTGGGCAGGAATCAGAACACTCCTGAGGTTGTCCCCATCACCCTGGCCTGTCCTGGCCTTGCTCTGGATCTAAGGTAGAACGTGCTCCTTGATGACCTTGAGGAGTGAAAAGTGGTGTTTCCCCAGGTGAGGATGAGGAGACACCAAGGATAAGCAAAGAGGAGATTTTTAACCCTTCGATACCATTTTTACTCATTAACGTGTCAGTGATGAGCCTTTGGGCAGGAGTCAGGACACTCCTAAGGTTGTCCCCATCACCCTGGCCTGTCCTGGCCTTGCTCTCACTGGATCTAGGGCAGAATGTCCTCCTTGATGACCTCAGAGAGTGGTGTCTCTCCAGGTCAGGATGAGGAGACACCAAGGATAAGCAAAGAGACCATTTTTACCTCTTTGATATAATTTTGACTCATTAATGCTGAGCCTGTGGGCAGGAATCAGGACACTCCTGATGTTGTCCCCATCACCCTGGCCTGTCCTGGCCTTGCTCTGGATCTAAGGTAGAATGTCCTCCTTGATGACCTCAGAGAGTGGTGTCTCTCCAGGTGGGGATGGGGAGACACCAAGGATAAGCAAAGAGACCATTTTTACCTCTTTGGTATCATTTTGACTCATTAACCCTTCGATATAATTTTGTCTCATAAATGATGAGCCTTTAGGCAGGAATCAGGACACTCCTGATGTTGTCCCCATCCTGCAGCTCCTCTGGGATCTGTCTCCAACTTCAAGGTGACGTCCCACACCAGCACCAGCCTGTCCTTGGCCTGGAGTGCCACAGCCGCTGCCACCAAATTCAAACTCAGCTGGAGCCCTGTGGGAGCGGGAAAAGGTGAGCAGGGAAAGGACATTCCAGGCACCTTCCCAAATTCCTGACCTGCTCCTGGGGGGTAGGAAAGAGATCCCATCTCAGAATCTCTGCTGCTCAGAGTGACCCCGAGATACGTACAAGCCTCTTTTCCCAGCCTGGCAGTTGAAGAAGGAGTCAGAGCTCTTCTGGTCTCATTCTCAAGGTTGTTTATTGTTTCTTATCTATAAAATTATTTCTCCTGGCCTGCTGAGGTCTGTCCAGCAGGTCAGACAGAGGCACTCTGTCTGTCCTCGGGGCAGTGTTATCTTTTTATACTAAAAACTACCTGTGCATTATTTCCCATAACTTCCCAGTCCCCATCACCTGTGTTAGACAGTGAGTTTCTACCTTAAACCAATCCAAAAGTGCCACCATCACCCAGAAGAAGGAGGAAAAAGGACAATCTTGGGATCTCTGCTGCTCACAGTGACCCCGAGATGTGTCACAAAGTCTCTTTTCCCAGCCCGGCACTCGAAGGAGGAGTCAGAGCTCATTTCTCAGTCTCAAGGTTGTTTATTGTTTCTTATCTATAAAATTATTCCTCCTGTCCTGCCAAGGTCTGTCCAGCAGGACAGCCCAGGACACTCTGCCTGCCCCGGGGCAGTGTTATCTTTTTATACTAAAAACTACCTGTGCATTATTTCCCATAACTCCCCAATCCCCATCACCTGTGTTAGACAGTGAGCTTCTACCCTAAACCAATCCAAAAGTGCCACCATCACCCAGAACATGGAGGCCAAGAAGAAGAAGGAGAAAGGCTGGACACACCCAGATTCCTCCATCTTGCCCCCTGAACCCCCATTCTAAAACCCCCAAAAAATCTATTTTTCACCCTGTGATAAATTCACTATCATTCTACTTAAACTCTCTTGACTTGTAATTCTTCATAAAAGGTGGTAATTGTTTTTTCCAAGGGCTAAATCCAAGGCTCGGGGGTCTTGGGCTCTGTGCCAAGGTCTCTGAGCCCCCCGGACAGGGGCTCGAGTCCTCCAGGGCAGCCAGAGGGATGTCCTGGGTTCCCACAATCCCAGAGCTGCGAAGCGTGGTCCTGTTGGAGGTCCTTCCTCCTCTTTCTTTTCATGGTTTTATTCATGGGGATACTCCCCAGAGCTCTGGGCAATGCAGTAATTTCCTTTGGAGGAAGGAAGTGAGCTCCAGGCTCTGAAATATTCCTGCTTTTCCAGGAAAACAGGTTGCCAGGACTCGGTATCTGGGCAGCAGAGTGTTGGCTCATCGCATTGAACACCTGGTGCCCAACACCCGGTACAGGGTCAGTGTCCGGGCTGTGTTCAGCAGGACCGAGGGGCCCGAGGTGATCCTGACTCACCTCACAGGTGAGTCCTCCTGGGAAAACCCTCCTTCAGGTGGGAGGCAAAGCTTGGATTGATTTTGGGCACGGGATTGGCTCAGCTGGTCAGAGCCTGGTGACAAAAACACCACAGTTTTGGGTTCAATCCTCGTGTACATCCATCTAAGAGCTAGACTCCATGATCCTGGTGGATCCAGCTCAGGATATCCTGTGGATGGGGGAGGCACGAGCAGCCCTCACTGCTGGTGGCAATAATCCCTGGCTGTGGACACATCCTTCTGGCACGTTGGACAGTCCTGGATTTATCAACGCAATTCCCAGAGTTATTTATCCAAAAGCACCTGGGGAATGCAGGAGCCTCTCCACAGGCACCACCCAAGGTCACTCACCGGCCTTCACTCTTGAGGTTTTGGGAATTCCTTGGATTGTGGTTCTGCCTCTTCCAACATGGAGTTCTGGCTCCTTCCCGTGTCTTCTTCGCCCGAGTCCATCTCAGTGAGTTTTTCGTGGAAGTGAAGACGTGTCTGGATGATCCATCCTCTCCTGGAGTTCTTCTCGTGTCCCTCTGCGTGTCACCAGTTTGGTGTGGGTGGTGAGAGATGTGGATGAGATTCCTCAGCTTGGATTCCATGGATCCATTAGGAATTTCAGCCTGACATCCTGGATAATGTTTGGAAAGTAGATATTGAATGAATGCCCAAATTTTTCTCCTCCACCACAGCTTGGAGCCATGGTGCTGCTCTGGGACCGAGCTGAAATCTTATCCTGGTTCATTTTTCCAGCTCCTTCAGGAGATTCCAACCCCATTCCGCCCATCCAGGACCTGAGGGTTACCAACGCTGGTGTGAACACTTTGAAGCTGGCTTGGAAAAGGCTTCCTGGGATAAGTCACTACAGGATATCCTGGGAGCCATCCAATGGTAAGAATCCCAATCCTTGGTCAGGGAGCACAAGGAACCCACAAAAATGGGGAGTTTGGCTCAGGAAATTCCTTTCTCCATGAGTGGTTGGGGTAGGTGGGGACTTCAATGTCTATAGGGAGAGGCTGAACTCCTTCAAGGTTGACCTCCTTTTCCCTGAGCTAAACTTTAGGCTCTAACCAAGGGTATAAATATAGTTGGGATTTGGAATTCCAGGAATTCACTCCTTTCCACGCTTGTGACCCCATCTCTCCTCTGCCCGTGCCTCAGTTTCCCCGTGGACAAAACGAGTTGCTACCTCTCCTCCCTGGCCAGGTCCTGTCAGATGTGTGTGAAGCTGCTGTAACCATGACTGTTACACCTCCCTTTCCGTGGACACCACGGGTTTTTTGGGATGTCTCCTCTCAGGTGACTCGGAATCCTCCCAGCTGGTCCCAGCAGAGGCCGTTTCCTTCACGATTCCCAAACTGAAGGACAACACCACCTACGCCATCTCCGTGTCCGCGGTGGGAGAGGGGCAGGAGGGAAACCCCACGGTGCTCAGGGCCAAAACCTGTGAGTGTGGGATTCATGGACTGGGATGAGAGCGTCTCCGTAGGGGAGTGAAGGAAAAAGAGCAGCTTTGGCTGATGGACGCATTCTTCCTGGAATTCCAGAATGTTTTGGGTTGGAATGGGTCTTGAAGATCATCCTTCTGTAGACCAAGCCCCGTCCAACCCAGCCTTGTTTCTTCTCAGATCCCACCAAAAACCAGACATTGATCCTTTCTTCTTATTAGCGAGGAATGTTGGGATTTCCCTGTCTTCCCCTGCCAATAATTCCCATTTTTGTGGCACATTATCTTGGAATTCCCTCTTTATGCAATATCTTGACCATTTCCAGCAGGTAAAGGCCAACATCCCTTTGAATGTTCCAAAACAGGCAGGATTGAGATCAAACTGAAGAGAAAATCCAGGATGTGGAGCAACACTTGGATTTTAGGGAGTATCTGGGAAAAAAATCACAGGAAAATCTTCATTACCCATCCCAAAAATCTTCAGTCAGTTCAAAGTCCAGAATGAAGATCTGGCACAATTTCCCCCAGTTCCCACCAAATGAGAACCTGGTCTGATTCAGCTTCTTGGAAAACACCTGAAGTGCTACAGGATCCCCTTCCTCTCACCAGAATCATGGAATTTGGGAGGCAGAAATGTCCCCAAAACCATTTCCAGCCCCCAAGCTTTGTCCCTTGCTTTTCCAGCAGTGGATCTGCCCAAAGTGACGGAATTCACCCTGCAGGAGGCCACAGATTCCAGCGTTTTGTTATCCTGGAATGCTGTTCCTGGAGCATCCCTGTATTTGCTGGCGTGGGGATTGTCCTCAGGTAATGTTTGGTGCGGGAAGGAAACCCTGATCCATCTGCTGAGCTCCTCTGGATCAGCAGGAGAGCCCTGGGGATTTCCGTGGCTTCCTTCATCTCAGCTTCTCCATTTGGCTGAAAAAGAGGGAAAATGGGAGCTGGGGAGGCTCACAAAATGTCCCATTTGGCCCACTGCAAAATCCTCGGGGGAAGAAGAAAAGGAGGGGTGGAAATAGCTCAGGAAAAAGGAATTTTGGCATTATCCGTGTCCCTTCCTGTCCACCAAATCCACCAAAAAAAGGTGGATTTTTGTCATCCATGAAACCTCATTTTTATCTGTTTCAAATCTCTGCTCTACTGCGAGGGGCTTTTAAAACTTCCTTAATCATTCCTCACCATTCCTTTTCCCAACTGATTTGGCTTTTCAGGATTTGCCCTTTCAAAGCACCGACTCCATGATTTTTTTTCCTGAATTGAACTAAAATCCTCTTTGAATTTGGAGTTTCCTGTCCCTCTGGCTTCTACCAAAATTTTTTCTAGGATCAGCTCACGTCCAAAGTCAATAAAGAAACCAAATCCAACGGAATTCCCTGTGCTCCCTGCAGTGCTTTTGGAGCGACCAGGAGTATTCATTTTATTTATTTATTTTTAATTCCAAGGACATTTCAGGATTGGCAGCTCCATACTTGCAGGTTGTGTCACTCTGGATGAACCGTCCTGTGACAGCAGCACTTTTTTTTGGGATAAATATTATGGAAAAGGGATTTGGGTACAGAGCCTTTGGATCTCTGGGGTGATTTTAGTGATCCAGAGCAACTGTTCCCCTTCCTCTGCTGTGCTGTTCAAATATGGATCTGGAAGGGTGCAGAAATCCCTGATTTCAGAGTTGTCAGGGAATCAGGAATGGATAATCCCATGTCTGACAGTCCGACAGTCCCCCCTCCATCCATCCAGCTGGAATGGGTTCACAAATATTGATTTCCCATCACCAGCAGATCAATCCCGACTCCAATTCTCCATAGGATAAAATTTATGCTCCTGAGTGAGTAATTCCAGTTTTTCCTGGTTAATTATCCCAACATTGGTGCATAAAAGCAATTAAAAATTTGGCCCTTTTTTTTTGCTCTTGATTCATTTTCCTTTCCACACCACTTGATTTTTTCCCTAAATAAACATAATTTTATTACACATTTTCCTTGCTCCTTTTTAAGCTCATTTAATGCCCTTTTCCCTGCTGATTCCACCTAGCCTCTCCCATAAAAAATTGGATCCCTTTCTATTCCACTTGTGGATTGTTCCACCTGTGGATCAGACTAAATAAACCAATTTTGGCTGTTTTGATTCAGGAAGGGAAGCACAAGAATTTTAAGTCAAATTTCAAGAATTTTAAGTCAAATTTTACTATTTTATTTAAAGGAGAAAAACCTCCCTTCCAAAAATTTTTTGTGGAGAATTGAGAAGAGCAAACTGGATTTGCTCTTTGGAGATCTTGTCCAACCTTAATTCTATGATTTGAGCAGATTATTTGCACTGATTTTATTTCTTGCCATACAAACTGAGCTTTTTGGGTGGTTTTTTTTTTAAGTAAAATGTTATTTCAGGATAAAAAAGGTACAAATTCCACTTTGAACAAAGTCAGATTAATCATTTATTGTTTCTAAAGTAAAGCACTTAGGAAATGTCAATCATTATCATGACATTTTTTCCCCTATCATTGTTTTAAATCAAAACTATGAATTGTGTGCAACCAAATATCTCAGTCAAATCTGATTTTATTTTTCATCGAACTTTCCATTCATTCCCAGAAAATAATCTTATTTCTATCCATAAGAAACACTGGATAGAAATTACTCTCTCAGCCTTGAGCACCAAATTCCTTAAATTTTTGCATAAATTCCAAATTTCCAATGCACAAAATCAACCTAATTTCATCCTATTTAGGACCTGACCATTGCAATTTTTAAATTATTAGCTTTTGCCTCTTCTCCAAATCCTGGGATTCGTCCCCAAATTCCTGCTTGCCAGCAGTGATGCCACTGAAATGGGAATTTCTCTGTGTTTTCCTGGCTCCCAGTCGTGTTCCTCCTGTTTTCCACAGCTCCTGCTCTTTCCCAGGAATTGTTACCGGCAGCTTCCCGATCCTATCGAGTGACAGGGCTGAGCTCCAAGGAAATTTATTTGTTTTCCATAAAACCGATGTTTGGAGACTCAGAAGGACCAGAGACAACACTCCTTGGACAAACAGGTCTGGAGGGTGGAGACCTGGATTTTCCAGGGAAAACTGCTCTTGAGGCTGGTTTTTGGGGTTCATACCCTTTTTCTCTTTGCTGGAGAGGCTAAAAGGGGTTTAAAATTCCCTTTTTCTCTTTGGGTCCTACAGCAGGAGCTCCCAGGGAGGCACCAACTGCTCCAGCAGCTCCTGCGCCATTGGACATGAGGAAATCTCCATCCGGATCTCCCAGCAGTGCAGGGATCTCTCCTCTCCCAGTGCCCACCAGTACAAAACTCCCAGAGCCCCCAGTTGGGGCCAGCACGGTGTCGGTGCTGCTGACAACCCTGCCTGGGCCAAGTGAGTGGGGGGATGATGATGGTGATGGTGACGATGATGATGTAGAAATAGTCAAAGCTCAGAGACCAAGATCTTCTCTGATCCAGAGCTCAGAGACCAAGATCTGTGATCAAGAGTTCAGAGATTTTCTCTGATTCAAAACTTAGAGACCAAGATCTTCTCTGATCCAAAGCTCAGAGACCAAGATCTTCTCTGATCCAAAGTTTAGAGACCAAGATCTTCTCTGATCCAAAGCTCAGAGATCTTCTCTGATCCAGAGCTCAGAGACCAAGATCTTCCCTGATCCAAAGTTTAGAGACCAAGATCTTCTCTGATCCAAAGCTTAAAGACCAAGATCTTCTCTGATCCAAAGTTTAGAGACCAAGATCTTCTCTGATCCAGAGCTCAGAGACCAAGATCTTCTCTGATCCAGAGCTCAGAGACCAAGATCTGTGATCAAGAGCTCAGAGATTTTCTCTGATTCAAAACTTAGAAACCAAGATCTTCTCTGATCCAAAGCTCAGAGACCAAGATCTTCTCTGATCCAAAGCTTAAAGACCAAGATCTTCTCTGATCCAAAGTTTAGAGACCAAGATCTTCCCTGATCCAAAGTTTAGCGACCAAGATCTTCTCTGATCCAAGGTTTAGAGACTAAGATCTTCACTGATCCCAGGAGCTAAAACTTAATTTTAAGCTAAAACTTAACTAAGGTCTTAATTCCCAGAATAACAAGGTTGGACAATGTCAGGGAAGGCCCAAACCCCATAAATGCAGTGAAGGCCTCAGCACCACCCTGAGGGGTGGAGGTGCTGCTGCTCACCCAAAAATTGGCATCACAAGAGGTTTGGGGTTTGTTTTGGTGCTCTGAACACACAAAACCCCAGGATTTAGGGTGCTTTATGGAATTCCTCTCTTCCCTCTGCAGTTTGTGGGAAGCTCAAGGCAGACGTTGGGTTCCTGGTGGATGAATCCTCGAGTATCGGCCAGAGCAACTTCAACAAAGTGAAGGATTTCCTCTTCCGGATCGTCTCCTTCTTCCCCAAAATTGGGCCTGAAGGGACACAGGCAAGATTTTCTTAAGTTTAAGGAAAGATTAAGATTTTCTTAAGAGTCTGCTCACCCAGGAGTTGCGGAGCAGAAAGGCCAGGGAAAGACCTGTGTGGATCAAAAAAAACAGGAATTAAAGTCTCCTCAATGTCAGCTTTCCCATTTGGAGAGATTTCCGTTTCTTGGGTATTTTTCCAAGACTGAATCATCGGGAATAAAGCAAATTCCACACCTGAAATGCTGCCTAGGTTAGCCCAGAGATCTGCTGGGTGCATATTCCCCTCTTGGATCTCATTTCTGGCCCAATCCAGAGTGGGGAATTGTTGGACATCCTGAGTGGGGAATTGTTGGACATCCTGAGTGGGGAATTGTTGGACATCCTGAGTGGGGAATTGTTGGACATCCTGAGTGAGGAATAGTGGGAAATCCTGAGTGGGGATGTGTTGGGAAATCCAGAGTGGGGAATGGTTGTGAATCCAGAGTGGAGAATGGTGGGAATTGCTGGGAATCTAGAGTGGGGAATTGCTGGGAATCTAGAGTGGGGAATTGCTGGGAATCTAGAGTGGGGAATGATGGGAAATCCAGGGTGAGGAATGGTTGAGAATCCAGAGTGGGGATGGTTGGAAATCCCCAGTGAGGAATAGTGGAAAATCCAGGGTGGGGATGGTTGGAAATCCAGAGTGAGGAATGGTGGGAAATCCAGGGTGGGGATGGTGGGAAATCCAGAGTGGGGAATGGTGGGAAATCCAGGGTGGGGAATGGTTAGGAATCCAGAATGGGGAATTGTTGGAAATACAGAGGGAGTGTTGTTGGAAATCCAGAGAGGGGATGGTTGGAAATCCAGAGGGAGAAGGGTTGGGAATCCAGAGTGGGGAATGGTGGGGAATCCAGAGTGGGGAATGGTGGGAATGATTGGGAATCCAGAGTGAGGACAGATGGGAATCCAGAGAGAGAAACGGTTGAGAATCCAGAGTGGGGCGGTTGGAAATCCAGAGTGAAGAACTGTTGGAAATCCAGGGTGGGGATGGTGGGAAATCCAGAGTTGAGAATGGTGGGAATCTAGAGTGGGGAATGGTGGGGAATAGTTGGGAATCCAGAGTGGGGATGGTTGGAAATCCAGAGGGAGAATGGTTGGGAATCCAGGGTGGGAATGGTTGGGAATCCAGAGTGGGGATGGTGGGAAATCCAGAGTGAGGAATAGGAATAGGAATAGGAATAGGAATAGGAATAGGAATAGGAATAGGAATAGGGGGAAATCCAGAGTGGGGATGGTTGGAAATCCAGATTGAGGACAGATGGAAATCCAGAGTGGGGATGGTTGGAAGTCCAGAGTGAGGACAGATGGGAATCCAGAGTGAGGAATGGTTGGAAATCCGGGTGTGGATCCAAGTGGGAATTGCAGGATGTCCCAGCAGCTCCCTCCTCCAACAAACAGAGAACCAAAGCCCCAGGTCATGATGGGAATCACCTCCAGGACAAATGAAGCCTGAAGGATTTAATGACAGCAAAGCCAACGGGAAGACTCAGTTCCTCATTTATTTGGGGTCATTTATTTAATTTAAATTAGGAAGGGAGAGTTATGGAGCTCGGTTTAAGTTGAGTGGGAAATGGGAATTTCTTGGACTCTGCTTGGAGGTTTTAGGTGAATGATGAAGTCACCCTGGGTCAATAAATAACTCTGGGAACATAAAAATTGTGATTTAGGGGAGGATCTGACTCCCTTTTCCCAGAGAATTCAACCTCTTCCCACTCCCAGTGCACCACGCCCTGACTCGAGGCAGTCTGTCCCATTTCCTGTGGATTTGGGGGTTTTGATCCCTGTTTTTGGCAGGTTGCTGTTGCTCAGTACAGCGAGGAGCCCAGGGCAGCTTTTCACTTCAGCCAACACCGCAGCCGCAACGGAGCCCTCGGAGCCATCAGAGGGCTGAGCTACAGCGGCGGCAGCACCAAAACAGGTCTGGGAGGGGACCTGGACACCTGGGATGATCCTTCTGGCCCAGGACAGAACCTGGAAGCCAAGGAAAACATTTCTCTGAGTGGTTTGGAGCTGTTTCCCTGGTGGGAACGTTGCGCTCAAAGTTGTTTTAAATTTAGGAATGGATTAAATTTGATTTTTGGGAGTGATTTTTTCATCCACTTTGTGCTTTATCCATGTCCTGGTTTTTCCCCCGGGTTTTTCTCATTATTTTATGATTTTGCCTGCACCTGAGGGAGGTTTTTACACCATAAACATGAGGATGGCTGATTTGAAGCATTCCTACATCCCAGAAATCCAGATATCTTGTCTCATTTAAAAAGCTCAGAGAGGGGACAACACTTTCACTCTGCTCATTCCCAGCTGGACCCTGGGAATACCTGGTTCCCTGGAAGAACTCAACCAGGAATGGTAAATTAAAGATGGTTAATTTTAATTAAATTGTTCAGCCCAGTTGGTTGGAACCTGGTGCCAGTAACTCCAAGATTTGATCCCCCTATGGACCATTCAGGAACTGGGCTTGGTGATCCTTGTGGATCCTTTCCAATATTCTGTAGTTTTGTGATTTTTCAATGAATTCTTCACATTTGAGGCACCCAAATCCCTCAGTTCTCCATGAATTTCCAGGGGTTTGAGGTTGCCCCATTGGGTTTCCCTCAGTTCTCCATGAATTTCCAGAAGGTTGGCGTTGCCCCATTGGGTTTCCCTGGTCCTCCATGAATTTCCAAGAGGTTGATGTTACCCCATTTTGTTTCTATGGTTCTCCATGAATTTCCAGGGAATTGAGGTTGCCCAGTTGGGTTTCCCTCGGTTCTCCATGGATTTCCAGGAGGCTGATATTGCCCTTTTTTGTTTCCCTTGGTCTCCATGAATTTTCAGTGGGTTGATGTTACCCCATTTTGTTTCCATGGTTTCCACTTTTGAGGAATTCCCTTCACCCTCCACCCATGGAAGGAGATCCAGAGTCCAAACCTGTGGAATTCATCCAGACTCCCACCCTGTCTCTCCCTGTCTGCTCAGGCCACGCCATATCCTACGTGCTAAAGGAATTATTCCAGCCGTCCAGAGGGATGAGACCTGGCTTTCCTCACATCCTGGTGCTCGTGACCAACGGACAATCCCAGGATGACGTGGTGGCCCCAGCAAGAGCCGCCCATGCCTTGGGTAGGAGTTCCCAGCTGGGTTTCCCTCAGTTCTCCATGAATTTCCAGGAGACTGAGGTTGCCCCATTTGGTTTCCCCTGGTTCTTCATGAATTTCCAGGGATTTGAGGTTGCCTAGTTGGGTTTCCCTCATTTCTCCATGGATTTCCAGGTGCACTTTGTGAGGAGTCACTTTGAGGGCACTGTTGGTTCCTTCCGTCCTTCATCCTTCCTCTTTTCCCTCCCCACCTTGTCTTGGTTTGCTGTAACTCACACCCAGCTCTCTGTGGGTTCTACCTGACCCCACCACAGGTTTCTACCAGGTAGGGGTCTGGAAACTCTGATCCCAAGGATTAGGAGCGGTGGGATCCATGTCATTCCAGGGCTCCGTGTCATTGCTGTGGGGGTGTCAGGAGCTGACCCCATGGAGCTCCACAGGATCTTGCTGCAGCAGAACCCCCAGAACGTTTTCTACATCAGCACCTTCCATGACTTCCCCCAAATCCTCCAAGAACTCCTAGAAGCCATTTGTTCTGATCCTCACCTTCCAGGAGCCCAAATCCCACTGGGAAAGGTGAGTTCCTACTCCTAGGAGTAAATCCAGCTTGGATTGGGTCAGGCACAAGGAAAATCTTCCCTGAGGGAAGTTTCAGTGCAGAATCAGAGCGGATTTAGGACATTGTGTCCCATCCTGACCTCACTGTCCAGCCCTGAAGAAACCTTTGAAATCCAGGGAGTGGAACTGGGGAAGCCAGGATGGTGCTGGGAATGTTTTGGTGGATAAAGCCACTGCAGAACACTTAGATATATTAAAAATTCAGATTATAAATTCATAGGAATAGACTTTAAATGCCTGAGGATTCCCCAGGATGGTCACAACTTTGCTTTTGTTTTGCCTAAGCCAAGGAATGTTTTAGTCTGTGTTTCCTGCTGACTCCGGTTCATTTGCCATCCTTTGGTGGACGTTAATTCCCTGATCATATTTTTTTTCTCTTTTCCATTGAAGGGCTCAGCTGCTCACAGGGGTTGTGACCCCCACGCCACGAAGGGAGAGAAAGGGGAGCGGGTGAGTCATGGAATATCCTCAGCTGGAAGGGACCCACAGGGATCATGGAGTCCAGCTCTTAAGGGAAGGGTCCCACAGCCTGATCCACTTGGATAATTTATATCGTGGAATCATGGAATGGTTTGGGTTGGAAGGGACTTGAAAGATCATCCAGTTCCAACCTCAACACCTTCCACTATCCAGGTTGCTCCAAGCCCCGTCCAGCCTGGCCTTGGACACTTCTAGGGGTGGGACAGCCACAGCTTCTCTGGGAATTCCATTCCAGCTCCTCCCCACCCTCCCAAGCCAGCAATTCCTTCCCAATATCCCATCCATCCCTGCCCTCTGGCAGTAAATACAACGAAATTATGACCAAGGAAGAGCTGGAGCAAAGAATCCCCCTCAGATCTGTCCTCTTGGTGTTTTGCTCCTCCTGCTCCATGCTGCCTTTGAAAATCCAGGAAAAGGGACCTGCTCTGGGATTTGGGAATGCTCTCAAGTGTCAGGGTGCTGCCTGAAGCTGTTTGGGTTTGCAGGTCCGAGGTCAGCCCCCCCACGCTGTTCTTTTCCATGTTTTTAGGGTCTCTCTGGGAAGGACGGCATTCCTGGGCTGCCGGGCCGGCCGGGTCCTCCAGGCCCCCCTGGAATCATGGTATGGATTGGTTCTAACAAACTTTTCCAAAGTTTCCCTTCCAGAGAAAAGTGACCAGTGTCCCCCTGTCCTGTTTTGCAGGGGCTCCCTGGCAGCCAAGGTGACGTTGTGAATATTTGGGATCCTGGGGTGGTTTGGGTTGGAAGGGACCTTAAAACTCATCCCATTCCAGGGGCAGGGAGACACCTCCCACTGTCTCAGGGTGCTCCAAGCCCTGTCCAGCCTGGCCTTGGACACTGCCAGGGATCAGCACCCCTGGTCTTGGGGCTGTTTTTTCGTTTCACACTGCAGGATTTATTTTTAATTCCAGGGATCTCCGGGCTATCCAGGACCCGCAGGGCCGAAAGGAGACAGAGTGAGTTCCATTCCTGGATTTCACTGGGAAAAATTCTCTGCTTTGTGTGTGACGTGAAATGAAAATTCATTTCATTTGTTGTGACCTCTCTTTTCCAAGCATTTTCACCGGGGTCACTGGTGAATGTGAATTTTTAAGCTGTGTCTACCTAATCCTACACTGCCAGACTTCGTCTTGGGGAGTTTCCCTCAGGAATTTTATGTCTTTATGGAGAAAAGTGCTCAATCCTAATCCCAGGTTCTGGGCACAATTAATTAGTTCATTAATTGCAGGAGAAGGTGGGGGTCATTCTGCCTTTCTGAGTTTCCATTATTAACAAACCTGGTTTAATCCATTTAGGACACTGAAATATTTCAATATTTACTGGGGGCAGATGTCAGGAGGAGCTCCCTGCCCTTCTCCCAGTCCCCATTCCTCTTCTTTCCCTGCCTCCTCCTGAGCTGTCTGTGCAGATGAAGATTGGGAATGGATCCTGCTGGGAACCAACTTCCATTTTTTCCTTGGGATTAATTTTTTTTCCATGCCAGCAAGAAAACTCAGGTCGTGGCCATGTGGTTTTGGGTACCAGGTGCTTTGGGTTGATGGAATTTGCCCTAAATCACCCAATCTGCTCCTGGATCTTCCACGGTGCCTTTATCCACAGGGAGAGCCAGGCTATGTCCTGGGAGGAGTGGAGGTGATTCCTGGCCGGAATGGGGAGCCTGGCCCCCCTGTGAGTATCAAACCCCGGGTGTGGGGGAGCCTTCAGCTTCCCAAGGGCTGGGAGAGATCCCAAATCCCTCTCTCTCCCACTTTTCCTGGTTTCAGGGGCAGAAGGGGCAGCCGGGGGTTCCTGGGGTTCCAGGACCGCCAGGTTCTCCAGGGCCACCAGGAATCTCCATCAAGGTGAGTTTGCAGCTCCGTTCTGGGATGTGCCACTGATACCTTGAGAATCTGAGCTAGAGCAGAGGCTGGGCAGAGTTCCAGGGATTGATTCCAAGGATCTCCTCCCTGGATGCACCTTGGGCAGCCCCAGAGCCCAGCCAGGGCTGCACCCAAGATGACCCAAAATGGCCCCAAAATGCACGAGCGCTCCCGGGGTCTCTCCCTGGGATCAGCTCTGCTCCATCTGCACCTTGCAGTTCATTGTCCCAGCCCAGCTTTAGCCCAGGCACTCCCACCCTGCTTGTTCTTCTCTCTCCAGCCCACGGGGTTTGTGCTCCTGGGCTGGGATTTGGCTCATTTGTCCTTGGTGCCCAGCTGGAGCAGGAATTGTTTTGTCTCCCTGCTCTGGGCACAGAGCTCGATGTTAGGAAGGATGACAGTTTGACAAGAAGGTCTCACAGATGTGTGTGCCTAGCAGAAAGATTTTGGAATGTGGAGTCTGATGTAGGAATAGAGCTGGAAGCAAGTTTTGATACAGAAGAAAAGAATTGCTGAGCCAGCCTGACTGGATAACCAAGGAGCAAAGGGTGAGTTAGTTAGAAGGGGTTTTATGGCTCAGAGCAAAGGATAAACCCACCCCAAACCAGGAGATGTTTTTACCAAGCAGGAAGAGAGCACATGCAAACAAGGCAGCAAATGTGGCAAGCAGAAAAAAGGGCTCAGAATTTTCCACTGCAGGAAAAAACTGAAAAACAACTTCTGGCTTAAACTGTGATGTACTGACTGTGAGTGACTGGAGAGCAGTGCCATGAATATGGGAATTACAGGAGTTATGATTGGCTATAAGGTATAGGTTGGTTCTACTGAATTAAGGTGCTCAGCAAAGAAAAGTATAAAATGCACTGTAACCAAACCCAAAGGGTCTCCAGGCCTGCCTGCAGCTGGAGCTGACAACTGTGGGCACAGCTCTGTCACCCACGGCCCTGGGCTGCTGGGACATCTTGGATGGAACAAACTGCATTTTGGATACAATAAACTGCATTTTGGATACAACAAACTGCATTTTATATACAATAAAGTGCATTTTGTATACAACAAAATGCATTTTGGATACAATAAAGTGCATTTTGGATACAACAAACTGCATTTTGGAGAGCCCCCTGGAGTCCCACATCTCTCATTCCGGCTCTCACAGCTCACCATCCCATAATATGAAGCCCAGACCCACACAGAATGTGAGAATGAGAAAAGCCAAGCCTGAGTTCTCAGCCCAGGAAGAGCAGACCCAACACCCAGTACTGAGGGGGAGGTGTCCGGAGACCTCTCCTAAAGCTCTGCCTTCCGCTGGGAGTGGGAATTTTGCTCTCCTGGAATGTCAGACTGCAGGATTTCTTTTTCTGGGATGAAGTTTGGTGGGGAGCCCCTAAATGCCCATCCCATGGGAATTCTCTTTGTCCTCTCTGTTTCAGGGTGAACCGGGGGATCCGGGAATCAGGGTGAGTACCTGAGGTCTGGCTTTCACTTTGGGAGGAAAAGCCTTTTTTCCATAATTATTTCCAAGCTGCTCAGGAAGTTCTGGCTTCCAAACTTCCCGAAATTCCACGGAGATCCACAAAGGGATCATGGAGTGGGACTTTCCTGTGCTTCATGCAGGGTCCCCGTGGGAGGAGTGGCCTCAAAGGTGACAGAGGAGATGCGGGAGAGCCGGTGAGTGCTCCCAGGAAATCGGGGAAAAACTGGGGCAGGTCCAGAGGAGGGAAAAACGTGGATCAAGAGCAAATGGCCCAAACTGGCAGCAGATCCAAAACCAGGGAAAGGGACGATTCTTCCCAGAAATCATCCCACAAGGAGGTTTGGGGTGTGGGGAGTTTGAGTTCAAGGGGAGATACGAGAAGTCCGTGGAGGATTACTGGGAATGAAAGACCACCAGGATTGGTTTGGGAATTCCCTGTGTTACAAACGGCTCCATCTGGAGGATAACACCCCTCTGGTGTTCTTCCATCCTTCCTGGATCTGTTTTTGGTTGGTTTTGCCTTGTTGGAGAGCCATATCCCATATCCCAGCCCTTTCCATGGGTCTGGATTCACCATTCCAGACCAACGTGGGCTCCCAGCCTCTGTCTCCCATTGTTTCCTCTTCCTGAGTCAAGCCAGGGATTCACAACTTATTTGTGAGGGAAAAGGGAATTTGGGAATGCACAGACAACTCTGAAATTCCTCAGTTTTAAAGGGACTGCTCAGATGGACAGATCAAGATAAATATTTCTCTGCAGAATTAAAAATAAACCCTGCCAGTTTGGAGAAAAAAAAGAGATTTGATGATGTTCCTTCTTTTCCAGGGAAAACCTGGTTTGCCAGGCCCTGTGGGGCTCCATGGGGCTCCTGGACTGCCTGGACCACAGGGAGAAAAGGTTGGATATTTCCTGAATCCCTCAGCCCGGGGGGAAGATGACAGGAAGAGCAGGGTAGGCCTGTGGGAAGGCATTTTGGGATGTCCCAGCATTCCTGGAATTCACTGGCTCCGCTCACAGCCAAACATTTCTAGAGGAAATTTCTCCCCTCCTGTTTTGCTGAGAAAGACTCCAGAGCAGAAATCTGGGAAGGATGGGTGCTCTGGGATCAGCATTCCTGAGGATTCTGTGCTTCCCTTGCAGGGAATGGCAGGAATTGGCATTCCTGGCACTGCTGGCATGAAGGGGGAAGAAGGAGAGCAGGTGGGTTGGGAGGTTTGCATTAAAATCCTTCCGTGTCTCCAAAGTCTCCTCCAATATTTAGGTTTTCCTTGGAATCCCGTGGTTCCACATGGAAAATGGAGGATTTGGGGTTTAACTCCTGAGTTTTTGCTGTTTCTCCTGTTGTTTCCAGGGAATGATGGGACCTCCAGGAGCACCAGGACAAAAGGTGGGTGCTGAAATCCTGAACCCAAGTTCCTGGGCCTGGGATTCAGCTTCCAGGGAAATTTTCTGCCCCTAACCAGCCTCATAATTAATCATCATCATAATTCCTGTGGGAATCATTGGATCGTGGGGTGGATTGGGTTGGAAGTGACCTTCCAAGGCCACCTGGTCCAAACCCTCTGGACTGAGCAGGGACATCTTCAACCACTCCAGCCTGGCCTGGAGCCTTCCAGGCTCAAAAGCAAAGAAAGGGAATCATGTTCCACTGCCTGGACTCTGGAATTCCTTGCTGCCAAGGAGAGGCCTGGAATGGCAGCAGGGTGGGATATTTTCAATAATAAATGGCACTTTTGTGGCCAGGGAGACTCCAGAGTCCCAGGCTGGAAGTGCTGCCCTGTAATCCATGGAAAATTGGGTTGAAGAGCTCTGTCCTTCCCTCCCTCCCTCTGGATGGCAGCAGGAGCCAAAAATGTTGGATCTGTTTTCATTCTGGTGGAAATTCCCTTCTGGTTTCTTCCAGGGAATTCCAGGACCTCCGGGGCAGAAGGGAGACCAAGTGAGTGGAACAGTAGGAGAACATTTGACCAGCTCAGGTGCAATTATCCTGATTTTCCATCCTGTTTTTCCCAGCTTGTTCCCTGCGGGATCCAGCCGGGATATCCTTGAGCTCGGTTCTCCCCTCTCCTTGGCTCTTGGGCCTCGGAGATGACTTTTGGGCACTTTTAAGGAATAAATGGTGGGAAAGGCAGGAGCAAAAAGTTTTCCCTGCCTCACATTTCCCATTCCATTGGCCACCATCCCTTCCTCTTGCCTTGCAGGGAAATCCAGGATTTCCAGGTGCTCCAGCCTTGGAGGTAACTCGGAGTGGTTGAGAGCCCTTCTTGTCCTTCAGCCATGCAGCTTCAGTCCCAAAATTCCAGGATTCCAGGAGTTGTGTCCCACAGAAGCGTGGGAAGAACTCCCAGACCTTTTCCCCCACCCTCCTGCCAAATTTGTCCTCTTCTCCCTTGCTCCACTTCCTGTACTCCCAGTATTCCCATTGTCCCCTCAAAGGAGCTCCAGGAAAGACAAGGATGAAAATTCCCAGCCCTGAATCCGTGTGCTCCAGGCCTGTCCCTGCCCAAGCTCCTCATCCACAGGGATGAGCCCTGCAGGACACCCACAGCTCTCCATGTCCCCCCAGTTCCATATTCCAGGAGAAACCTCTGTGGTGGCCACTTCTGTAGTCCATAAAATTTCTTATCACATAATAATTCTTATCCCATAAAATTCCCACTTTGGAAAAGGTATAATGAAAAGGAGATTTTAAAATTAAATTAAATCAAATTAAATTAAATTAAATTTTTTAAACAGAGGATTTCTGATTTCTTCTTCTCCTCAGATTTCAGGACCTTCAGGATCTCCATGACCCCCAAATTCCATATTCCAGGAGAAACCTCCGTGGTGGCCACTTCTGTATTCCATAAAATTTCTTATCACATCATAATTCTTATCCCATAAAAATTCTTATCCCATACATTTTCCAAAGTAAGGAATGTTATCATGAAAAGAAGATTTTAAAATTAAATTAAATTAAACTAAATTAAATTAAATTAATTAAATTAAATTTTTTAAACAGAGGATTTCTGTGATTTCTTCTTCTCCTCAGATTTCGGGACCTCCAGGCAAGAAAGGTGTCAGGGTAAGACTGACATGTAATTAAGTAATTAATTAATTAGCACTGCTTGAAAAGGCAGGATCTGTCCCTGGAACAGCAGAGGTTGTTCCAAGTTTCCTGAATTCCATCTCCCTTGTGATTGACAGGAGAGGAGAGCTTGGAAAAGTCTTGTCCTGGGGATATTTCTCTTGCTTTTATTTACTTGTTGTTCCTGGTATTCCCATTCCAGCCTTAGTCCAGGGGAAAATTTGGGATTTCAGGCAGGAGACATCACTCAGGTGCAGATCCAGCTCAATCCCAGAAGATGCTCCCAGCTGTTCCCTGGCTGAATTTTCCATGGCTGCTTTAGAGAATTCCAACCACTTTCCCAGTAGCTTTGAGGTGGAACATGACCTGGAATATTTTAAATGGAATTTTTTAACATTTTTTCTTTCCCCCAGTCTTGCTCTCTCACTGCCATCCCACCAAGAACCTTCTCCCCGTGAGAAGGATTTGCTGCAGGACTGATCCCCGTGGCTTTTCCATGAAAATTCCCTGCAGAAATGCTCCAGACCTCCCTCATTCCATACACAACCAATTTTTACTTTTTTGCTGGGATTTGAGGTTGGAATCACCTCCTTTTATTGGTCCCCTTGCCCAGACTGCTTCACCTTGGCTGGCAAAAATCCCTCTTTTCTTTTAGGCTGAGCTTAAGTGGTGTCCTGGGAATTTTGCTGTGGCCTTGTGAGGGAATGTGGCCTGGAATATCTGGATTTTTTTATTATTATTCTTGATATTTCACTGAGAACCTGCAGAGAAATGACAGGGGTTCATTTTATTCACTTTAATCCAGCTTTAGAGAATTCCAACCACTTTCCCAGTAGCTTTGAGGTGGAACACGACCTGGAATATTTTAAATGGAATTTTTTAACTTTTTTTTCCCAGTCTTGCTCTCTCACTGCCATCCCACCAAGAACCTTCTCCCTGTGAGAAGGATTTGCTGCAGGACTGATCCCCCGTGGCTTTTCCATGGAAATTCCCTGCAGAAATGCTCCAAACCTCCCTCATCCCTTAGACACAGCCAATTTTGACTTTTTTGCTGGGATTTGAGGTTGGAATCACCTCCTTTTATTGGTCCCCTTGCCCAGACTACTTCACCTTGGCTGGCAAAAATCCCTCTTTGCTTTTAGGCCGAGCTTAAGTGGTGTCCTGGGAATTTTGCTGTGGCCTTGTGAGGGAATGTGGCCTGGAATATCTGGATTTTTTTATTATTATTCTTAATATTTCACTGAGAACCTGCAGAGAAATGACAGCGGTTCATTTTATTCACTTTAATCCAGCTTTAGAGAATTCCAACCACTTTCCCAGTAGCTTTGAGGTGGAACACAACCTGGAATATTTTAAATGGAATTTTTCAACATTTTTTCTTTCCCCCAGTCTTCCTCTCTCACTGCCATCCCACCAAGAACCTTCTCCCTGTGAGAAGGATTTGCTGCAGGACTGATCCCCGTGGCTTTTCCATGGAAATTCCCTGCAGAAATGCTCCAGACCTCCCTCATTCCATACACAACCAATTTTGACTTTTTTGCTGGGATTTGAGGTTGGAATCACCAACACCAAATTTTGGTCCCCTTGCCCAGACTACTTCACCTCGGCTGGCAAAAATCCCTCTTTGCTTTTAGGCCGAGCTTAAGTGGTGTCCTGGGAATTTTGCTGTGGCCTTGTGAGGGAATGTGGCCTGGAATATCTGGATTTTTTTTTTTTTTTTTTAATTCCTGATATTTCACTGATAACCTGCAGAGAAATGACAGGGGTTCATTTCATTCACTTTAAACCTGTAAAAATGCATTTATGGTGCTGTGTAGGGTGGCAACAACCGTGATGAATTTTGGACGGCAGAGGGCAGGTGCCGTGGAAAAAAATTCCTTATAAATCCAGGATGGATGGATGGGTGGGTGGGTGGGTGGATTGGGCAAAGGATTTTTTTCCAGGGTGCATCAGAGGTGCAAAATGCAGCCCTAAGGAGTCATGGGAGCAGGGCTTGGCTTCCTGCAGGATATTCCTGGTTTCAGGTGTGTCTCTTATTCCCAGGGAGATCCTGGACCAGCTGGACCACGAGGAGACAAAGGAATCCCAGGAGAAAAGGGGGAGAAGGTGATGACCTCACACTTCCTTCAGGGATAAAAGGATTTATTTTGTTTGTGGCCACCAAGGAAACTGTGAGGGAGATGGAATTCCATCCATCCAGGAATCCAGGGGAAGATTTCCATGTGTAGAAATCCAAAGCTCCTGGAAAGGAAATCAGGGAGGGAATAAATGCTCAGCTTCCTGGTTGTCCATGAGGATGGAAATATCTTGGATCTGCTCTGGCTTTTCCTGCTCTGGGGAGGTTTCTCCTGAGCTTGGAAAAGCTGCCTTGGCAAGAGCCTGAATCCCTTTGTTTTTTCAGGGAAGTCCAGGATTTGGAATTCCTGGCCAGCCTGGGCTAAAGGGAGACATCGGCGACAGGGTGAGTGGGACAGCGGGGTGGGCGTGGAATGGGAAGAGGGGCCCAGGGGACAAACCAGGAGGTTTGGGGACAAAATCTCTCCGTCACCTCCATGGATTGGTTGGCCCTGAGGAGATGAACTCTGGGGAGGCCACAAGGAACCAGGCTGGTGACCCTGAGGAGCTCTGGGGTGGTGGGGTCACGAGCTCTGTCCTCAGGTCAGGTGGGATCCCCAAAATGTGGGGAATTCCTCGTGACTGGAGGAAAACACGGATGGTCAACGCTCAGCTGGTGGCTCTCTGGACAGAATCCAAGGAAATCCCATTTCCAATTATTTCCTCTCCTGAAAGTCTCCTTGATCTTCACCTTCCTGACTTTTGTGTCTGGGAAGGTCTTGGTGGCTCCCAGGATGGCTCCAGTGATATGCAGGAAGGGTTGGGTCAATCCTTACTGTTCCCTTCTCCAAGGACATCCCAGTCCCGTTCATTTTAATCCAGCAAAAATTGGCAAATCCCAATGTTATGGATCAGCATCTTTGGAAAAGGGGTGGGAAGCTCAGGATACTGATGGTTTCAAAGTGGGGGAGACAGGAGATGCCTCTGGACAGGCTGCGCTTGGCACAGCATCCCACAGCCTCTCCTGGGACATTCCCTGTTTTCCCTTGGCACAGCCTCTCATGGAACATTCCCTGTTTTCCCTTGGCACAGCCCCTCCTGGGACATTCCCTGTTTTCCCTTGGCACAGCCCCTCATGGGACATTCCCTGTTTTCCCTTGGCACAGCCTCTCATGGAACATTCCCTGTTTTCTCTCAGCACAGCCTCTCCTGGGACATTCCCTGTTTTCCCTTGCCACAGCCTGTCCTGGGATATTCCCTGTTTTCCCCTTCTCTGATTTTACCTGGAATTATCTTACCCGTGTCATTCCTTCTGTCTTTCTGCAGGGAAATGTGGGATTGTCTGGGAAGCCAGGTCAGAAGGTGAGTCCAAGGAAAGCTTTGTTCCCTGGGAGGGCGGGCAGGCCCTGGCACAGAATTCCCAGAGCAGCTGGGGCTGGCCCTGGATCCCTGGCAGTGTCCAAGGCCAGGTTGGACATTGGGATTTGGAGCACCCTGGGATGCTGGAAGGTGTCCCTGCCCATGGATGGGGGTGGAACCAAGTGTTCTTAGAAGTTCCTTCCAACACCTTTGGTCAGGGCTTAAAAAACTCCTACTAATCCTCACCTGCAGGATTTTTCCCAGGAAAAGTTCAAGACCAGCCAAGAAATTTCAGGAAAAGGTCCCACCTGTGGGATTTGTTCAGTGGGTGTCTCACTGTGGGCATTCCTCAAGCAGGGATCTCCCCCGACCTGGCTGGAGCAGGGTTTGTGTTTGGGAATTGCTCCATAGATCTGGGAATGGAATGTTTAGACCAGATCAACTTCCAGGGCATGGAAAAATGGGAGGTCACAAAACGGGACGCAGCCAGGCCAGGAGGTGCTAACCTGGAGATTTGTTAATGAGGCGGCAAAGTGGAGGCAAGGAAAGGTGCTTGGGATTGGGAGAAAGCCTGGAGAGGTGGTGTCACAAATTTCCCAGATTTCATGGAATATTCTGAGTTGGGAGAGATCCACGAGGATCATCCAATCCAGCTGTTAAGGAAACGGGATCAAATCCATGACCTTGTGGGACAAACCTCAGACAGAGCAGATGAGGAGCCGTGAGAGCTCTCCCGACCATGAGAGCTCGGCTGATTGAAAAGGGAATAAAAATTAAAACATGGAACGGGAACTGATCCTGTGTCCTAGACTGGATCCATCTCAGGTCTCTGCTGATCTGAGCTGCTCCTGGAGGTGGAGAACCTCAACAGATTCTGTCCCGAGGGAATTCCAGGGAGGACTGTGGGGTCTGGATAGATGAGGTTAGAGCTGGATGCTTTCCAGCCCAATTATCCTACAAAATAATAATGCTATCATTAAATAAACTGAAATGCTATAAACAGATATTATTAAATAGATATGAGTAGCACAAATCCTACAATCCCAGCCCTTCCTGGCACAGGGTAAATGCTCTGAGCCCAAACTCCATCCAGGCTCGTGGGAGCAGCTCCATGACCATGGGTGTGCTGCTGGAATCTGCCCCTGGTGTCTGGGGGCTGTGGAATGCAGGACAGGAATGTGACAAGTCTCGTTTCCTTCAGGGGGACAGAGGTGAACCAGGATTCCCTGGAAAACCAGGAGAGGCCGGGCTGAGAGGAAAAGATGTGAGTAAAGGCTGGATCCAGGGGGATGGAGCTGCTGAGCCCTGGGGACCAGCCAACAACCCCAGCTCTGAAATGACAAACAAGGGGTGAATTTTCTTCCCTGTCACTCAACATCAGTGCCCAGAGCAGCTGGGGCTGCCCCTGTGTCTCGGGTCTCTGCTGCTCACAGGGACCCCAAGATGGGTTAGAAAGTCTCTTTTCCCAGCCCGGCACTCAAAGAAGGAGTCAGAGCTCTTCTGTTCTCATTTTCAAGGCTATTTCTTGTTTCTTATCTATAAAATTCTTTCCTCTGTCCAGCCAAGGTCTGTCCAGCAGGTCAGACAGAGGCACTCTGCCCGTCCTTGGGGCAGTGTTATCTTTTATACTAAAAACTACCTGTGCATTATTTCCCATAACTCCCCAATCCCCATCACCTGTGTCAGACAGTGAGCTTCTACCTTAAACCAATCCAAAAGTGCCACCATCACCCAGAAGATGGAGGCCAAGAAGAAGGAGAAAGGCTGGACACGCCCAGATTCCTCCATCTTGCCCCCTGAACCCCATTCTAAAAACCTCAAAATTCTACATTTTCACCCCATGACAAACTAACTATCATTCTACTCAGACTTTGTGGCTTGCAGATCCTTTCAAGGTTGATAATTTTTTCCATGGGTCAGAATCAGAGGCTCAGGGGTCTTGGGCTCTGTGCCAGGGTCTCTGAGCCCCCTGGCAGGGGCTGGAGCCATCCAGGACAGCCAGAGGGATGCCCTGAATTCCAACAAAAAACTTGGGAAAACCCAGCACTTCAGCGTTGTAGAGAGGAAAGGCTCCTCTGGGACCACGGAAATCCCACCCTTCCCAAGGTGCCAGGAAAACGGCAGCTGGAAAATGAAACCCTTGGATTTGTCCTGAAGTTGATCCCTCCTCCTTTTATTTCCTGTTTATTTGTCCTTGAACGAGGCTGTGGAGAATCCTCTTCACCTCTCTTTTATCTTGGATTTCACATTCCAAAAGGCTGGAAAAATGGAAAAGCCCAAAAAAAGAACTAAACTGTTTTTTTGGGTTCTTTTTTTTCCTCTGGGAGATGCTGAAAACAGAGTGCCAAGAATGGAATCCCAGGATATCCCAAGCTGGAAGGGACCCACCAGGATCATCCAGTCCAACCCCTGGCACAGGACACTCCAAAAATCCCACCCCATCCCTGAGATCCTTACCCAAACATTCCTGGAGCTCAGACCAGTGGGATGTGGTGGCAATCATGGACACTCCAACAATCCCACCCCATCCCTGAGATCCTTACCCAAACATTCCTGGAGCTCAGACCAGTGGGATTGGGTGGCAATCATGGACACTCCAACAATCCCACCCTATCCCTGAGATCCAAACATTCCTGGAGCTCAGACCAGTGGGATCGGGTGACAATCATGGACACTCCAACCATCCCAGCCCATCCCTGAGATCCTTACCCAAACATTCCTGGAGCTCAGACCAGTGGGATTGGGTGGCAATCACGGACACTCCAACAATCCCACCCTGTCCCTGAGATCCAAACATTCCTGGACCTCAGACCAGTGGGATTGGGTGGCAATCACGGACACTCCAACAATCCCACCCTGTCCCTGAGATCCAAACATTCCTGGAGCTCAGACCAGTGGGATTGGGTGGCAATCACGGACACTCCAACAATCCCAGCCCATCCCTGAGATCCAAACATTCCTGGAGCTCAGACCAGTGGGATTGGGTGACAATCACCTCATCCTCCCCCCAGACTTCAATATTCCGGTGGCCCCAGGCCTTGTGTCCCTTTTTCCTCATTTATGGGAATGCTGTCAAACACCAGCCCTCATTTAGGACATCCCAGATATCCCCAAACCTGCCTCTATCCCAGTTTTCCAGGCCTTAAGCAGGGCTAAGGAGATTTAACCTCCACTGGAGCCCCTGGAATGTTGGATGGACTCGGTTCTCTCCCTTTGAACCAGGTTTAAGTGCAATAACACCCCTGTCACCTGATGGGAAAACATCTGGAAAACTGCTCCTCTCTTTTAGGGAGAAGCTGGAGTCCCTGGAGAGCCGGGAGTGAGAGGAATCAGGGTAATCATTCCATTTTTATCATCTATTTTATTACATTTATTATATTATATTACATTACATCACATATTACATTATATTATATTATATTATATTATATTATATTATATTATATTATATTATATTATATTATATTATATTATATTATATTATATTATATTATATTATATTATATTATATTATATTATATTATATTATATTATACAATATTTTATTTTATTTATAATTTATTATAGTAATTTATTTATTATATTCATTATATTTTATTTATTATACATTATATTATATTATATTATATTTGTTATATGTTACTTATATATGTTATATTATATTGTATTACATTACATTATATTATAGTATATATTATATTATATTATATTATATTATATTATATTATATTATATTAATTATATATTTATTATATGTTACTTATTATATATATTATATTGTATTACATTACATTACATTATAGTATATATTATATTATATTATATTATATTATATTATATTATATTATATTATATTATAGATTATTTTCCTGCCCTGGAGAGTGGTGGGGCTGCTGTTCCCTTCTCTATCCCAATGGGAGCCCTCACTTGGAAACATCCACTTCCAAATATTCCTTTCCTATGGGAAAAAATTATATTTCCCTTGCTATTTTCCTTTTCTGAGCTGCTGCTCGGGCTCTGTTTGGGATTTTATTTCTCTCAACCTCTCCTTGCAGGGTCCTCCTGGACTGCCAGGACGAGCGGGAGAGCCGGGACTGAAAGGAGATCCAGGAGAACCTGGGAAGGACGTAAGGAATCCCAGAAGGAGCAGCTGGGAGAGGGTGGATTCTGGGAGAGCTTTCATTTATTATATCATATATACAATTTATTTTTATATATTTTTATATTTTAATATATATTATATATTGTATAATATTATTATATTATATATATCATAGTATAGATTATATATTATTATATGATATGATATGATATGATATGATATGATATAATATAATATAATATAATATAATATAATATAATATAATATAATATAATATAATATAATATAATACTATATTATATTATATTATATTATATTATATTATATTATATTATATTATATACTATATAATATATAATATAATATAATATATACTATATATCATGTTTATATTATATATTATGTATATAATATATGATATATATTATGTATATAATGTATATAATATATAATATATACAATTTATTTATAATTTATTTATATTATATATAATTTATTGTATAATATATATAGTTAATATAATATAATATAATATAATATAATATTATATTATATTATATTATATTATATTATATTATATTATATTATATTATATTATATTATATTATATTATATTATATTATATTATATTATATTATATTAAAATTACATTTTATTATTTTATAATATATAATATATTATTGTATTATTTTATATATATAATATATATACTTTCTTTATAATTTTTTTTATTTTTTATACAAATGAATTTTATTTATTTATTTATATCGTAAATAAATAATATTTATTTCTTCAGACTGGGGGTGGATGGATCCAACACTGATAGATCCAGCAGAGATGGATTCACTCCATCCCTTTTTCATCCCCATGGGAAAAAATCAGGGAAAATATTACCAGGTTTCTCATAAATTTACCTAAATCCTATTTGGGAGATTCCCAAAAATATCAAAGCAGCTCCTCCCCCTCTCCAACCTTTTTCCCTGTGGCCATTTCAGCAAAAATTGAGAATTTAAATTTGTAATTTAATTTTTTAATTTACTTTATTATTTAATTTACTTGGTTCAATTTATTCTATCACATTATTTTATTTATTATATTTAATTTAATTGTTTAATTTACTTTATTATTTAATTTACTTGGTTCAATTTATTCTATCACTTTATTTTATTTATTATATTTAATTTATTTTAATTTTATTTATTATTTTATTTATTTTGAATTTTATTTATTCCTGCTGTTTATTTGGTGGGGACAGGGAGGACACGAGGCAGAGCAGGCACAGCAGCAATTCCCAAGGAATTCTGCTGTGCTGGGAGGAAAATCTCATTCCCAGAGGTCAAAGGGTGTCCTTGGATGGAGCCTTTGCAGCCATTCCTGCCAAATTCCTGATTTGCCTGCAGTAATCGTGCCCTGAGTCACAGGAAAAGTGGGATTGGGAGAAAAGCTGCAGGGAATATCCCCACGGATCCCAAACGGATCCAACCCCAGGCTTTCCCAAAGGAACTTGGCCAAGGTGGCGTGGCAGGGAAATAAAAGCAAAGTTTGGGTTCCACGAGAGGTGATTCCATGATTCCAGGTGGGATAGAAAAGGAAAAACCAGGAAAAGCAGGAAAACTCCCAGGAACATGAGCCCTTTGGAGGTCAAGCTTCGAGTGAAGAGCAGAATTGCTCCAAATTTCACCTAAAAATGGGAATTAGGGAGACACAGGAAGGGGTTGGTTGGTCCCTCTGGAAAATGGGTGCTAGTTTGGGATCAGCACCCAGGAAATGGGAATTTTAGAGAGGAACTAACGCATTCCTGCTGGTTTTCAGGGAATTGCTCCAAATTTCACCTAAAAACGGGAGTTAAAAAGACACAAGAAGGGGTTGGTTGGTCCCTGTGGAAAAGGTGGATTAGCTTGGGATCAGCACCCAGGAAATGGGAATTATAAAAGGGGACTAATGCATTCCTGCTGGTTTTCAGGGAATTGCTCCAAATTAAATCTAAAAATGGGAGTTAAAGAGACACAAGAAGGGGTTGGTTGGTCCCTCTGGAGAAGGTGACATTAGTTTCGGATCAGTACCCAGGAAATGGGAATTTTAGAGAGGAACTAACTCATTCCTGCTGGTTTTCAGAGGATTGCTCCAAATTTAAACTAAAAATGGGAATTAGGGAGGCACAAGAAGGAGTTGGTTGGTCCCTCTGGAAAAGGGGGTGTTAGTTTGGGATCAGCACCCAGGAAATGGGAATTATCAAAGGGGAATTAACGCATTCCTGCTGGTTTTCAGGGAATTGCTCCAAATTTCACCTAAAAATGGGAATTAGGGAGGCACAAGAAGGGGTTGGTTGGTCCCTCTGGAAAATGGGTGTTAGTTTGGGATCAGCACCCAGGAAATGGGAATTATCAAAGGGGACTAACACATTCCTGCTGGTTTTCAGGGAATTGCTCCAAATTTCACCTAAAAACGGGAATTTGGGAGGCACAAGAAGGGGTTGGTTGGTCCCTCTGGAAAAGGGGGTGTTAGTTTGGGATCAGCACCCAGGAAATGGGAATTATCAAAGGGGACTAACGCATTCCTGCTGGTTTTCAGGGAATTGCTCCAAATTTCACCTAAAAACGGGAATTAGGGAGGCACAGGAAGGGGTTGGTTGGTCCCTCTGGAGAAGGTGACATTAATTTGGGATCAGCACCCAGGAAATGGGAATTTTAGAGGGGAACTAACTCATTCCTGCTGGTTTTCAGGGAATTGCTCCAAATTTCACCTAAAAACGGGAATTAGGGAGGCACAAGATGGAGTTGGTTGGTCCCTCTGGAAAAGGGGGTGTTAGTTTGGGATCAGCACCCAGGAAATGGGAATTATCAAAGGGGACTAACGCATTCCTGCTGGTTTTCAGGGAATTGCTCCAAATTTCACCTAAAAACGGGAATTAGGGAGGCACAGGAAGGGGTTGGTTGGTCCCTCTGGAGAAGGTGACATTAATTTGGGATCAGCACCCAGGAAATGGGAATTTTAGAGAGGAACTAACACATTCCTGCTGGTTTTCAGGGACATCCGGGGACGGACGGCCTGAGAGGTGAAAGAGGCCCCCCAGGCCCAAAGGTAGGTCCTGACCCCACGTTTCTGTGATGGTGCCACCACCTCGGGCAGGTCAGAGGGGAGGAAAGCCCAGCTCAGGTCTCCTCTGACCCCCCAAAAGTTTGGGATTTCAAAGCAGAGCTCCTGGGATGGGCTTGGGAACTCGTGGTGGCTCCGGGGCCGTGGTCCCACATCTCCACAGAGCTTCTTTGGGACCAAGAATGTTCCTCAGGAGCCAGACAGGATAAATTTCCGGAATGTTCGCAGATTATTCCTTCCTTCCCTCCTCCTGCAAGTTGAAGAGCACAAGGAAAGGGGTGGAAGGAGGAATGGCTTCGGATCCCTCACGTCTTTAGAGTTGGGAACAGCTCCTTCCTTAATGGAGAGGAAAATGCAGCAGGAAGCAGCACCAGTGGGGACAGGGAGACTTCCTGGTTGCCACGAGATCCAGACCTTTGGAAAAGCAAGGATTTATCCAGGGAAGAGGCATCCCAAGTTCTCCCTTGGCTGGAGATGCCCTCGGGGCCTTCCTGGTGCCCTTCATTCCACCGGAATCTGTCGATGCAGAACCCGGATTTCAGTGAAATGAAGCCCCTCAGAGAGGCAGGTCAGCCCCGTCTCAGCCGGTGTTCCTCGCCCCAGGAGCCTCCAGGCTGGACCTTCCCCACCCCTGCAGCTCATCCCTGATTTCATCCAAGATCTCTGGCCTGGGGATGGAATTCCATCGCCGTGACCTCTGTGGGAGCCCATCCTGCTGGAGATGTTGGACCGAGCCACGTGTGGGGCCACCAGCACCACGGCCAGCTCCAGAAGGGACCACCAGCCACAGGGACACCTTGGCCATCATCCTCCTCGGTGTGACGGTGTTCACAGGGGTCCCAGGATGAGGGAAGGGATGAGAAAGTTGACTCCATGTTCAGAAGGCTGATTTATTATTTTTTGATATATATTATGTTAAAAACTATACTAA